>NW_024580666.1:7463476-7864067 GCF_017639235.1 Corvus kubaryi | reverse complement strand
TCTCCTCTCCTCTCCTCTCCTCTCCTCTCCTCTCCTCTCCTCCATCTTTTCCTCCCCTCCCCCTCCTCTCTTATCCTCTTCCCATCCTTTTCATGTACTTTTTAAACTTAAGCTAGTTATAAGAGAAGCTGATTTTTGACAGACGTCATTTTTGTACGTTTTGTGATACACTGTCCTAGCTTTTGCAAAATAAACATGTTTCTTCTTAGCAAACATGTCAGAGATTATTTTTTAATATATTGCCAGTGATGGTTTTGTAGCCTTTGTGTAGCACACCTGTGAGACTGTAAAGAATAATTCACCAAGGGAGACTTTTTTTATAGAAGCTTTTTAGGAGATGATGACCACATGGCTGAAAACACTTAGACCAGTAATTGCTTACTTACTTATGGGATTTTCTCAAAGCTGTCCCTATTAAGAAAAAGTGATTAAACTATCACAAAATATGTAAACATTCACTAAAGTAACGTCGTTTGTTTTGAGCAGCTTTAAGAGATTTTTTGGGTTTTAATCCCCCCATCTTTATGTTTAAGCATAAGCTTGTCTTAATGGTAACATAAACAATTTCTACCTAAAATGATTGTAGTAATCATAGCTGTTCTCCAGTGTACATCACTGTAATATGCCAAGAAAGGAATTTCCTCTGGGTTGATTGAAGCTACTTTGACATCTTTTTGAACAACGTTCAAAAAGCAGCGATGTGAATTTTCTAGATGTCTGAACACATGGTCCTTAATTATATAAGCAACTCAGTAGATTTCAAAGGTCTGTCTCATGGGAGTAACCATTATGTAACCAGGGCAAAAATTCATTTTTAGTGGTATAAATAAATAAACTAGGTTTTAGGGAATATAGTAAATTCTTCAAAATTCAGAGAATTCTAAACTCTCTAACTTAGAGAGAATTCAAGTAGTAAAAATCCAAGGTGCACATCACATCAGGCAGTCCAGAGGAAAATCATGATGTTATACAAGTGAAGCACAGTTGTGTGATGACTGTGTTTTAATCCTCTGCCTGTGCAAGCTGAAGTTCAAGAAGCCACTTACTTGTGGGAAGCAGGACAGTCCTGCTTCCTGCTCAGCCTCCTGAGCACCGTCCAAGAGAGCTGGTGTGCAAACATCCTGGAGGCAAATGAATCTCTTAATCGCGCGATGTGCCTGTGATAAATCTATAACTGAGCTGTGTGTAGATGAGAAGCACAGTAGTGTTATTAATTACAAGTTGCTTTATGAATGAGAAGGTACCCCACTTTCTTCCTTTTCTTCTTTTTAAATTTTTTTTTAAGCTAGGGTTGTCGAGCCTGAGGATCAAACTGGTTTTATCATCTGATCTAACACAGGACCAGGATTCTCTGTTGTATACATCTGCCAATGGCCCTACTTTCTCACTACTTTCTCACTCTCTCTCTGTCTTTCAGAGACTTGCAGTGACTGCTTGTTCCTAGGCATATTTTGGCCAATTTGTTGATTTTGGCAAAAGCATATTTTCTTTTAAAAAGGGGGACTCTTGGATTTGGGGAAAATTAAAAAATCACCCAATTTAACTTTTAAGTTTTTAAAAGCATCAAAGTAACATCTTTCAAGGGCCTGAGTCCCTTTGGGAGTTGGGTTTGTAACCCAGGAATCTTTATGATTCTTGAACATTTTATCTGTAATCTGTTTAATCTGTTGCAAGTGCTGGGAACTTAGTTGAATCAACACTGTACTTTCAATTTTCCAAATGAAAGTGCTGCCCAAATCTATTATTTTTTTTCTGAAGATATTCAAAAGCCAAAAATTCGGTAGTCTGGGGTTTTTTTTGCCAAAAAAATTCAGTAGTCTGTCAGTTTTTTGCTGCAAATAGTCTTGCCCTAGTGTTCTACTTTCTAATATGTCTGATCCTAGTATAATAACAGTTTTACTACATTACACTTTCTTCCTTCATGCTTTTATAAAATTTTAAATAGGAAACACTTCTGGGGAGAAATCCATGTAAAACTTCTCTTGAGTTGTACTTTAGTTAAGCGTTTTAGATACTTTATGGTTGTTTTTCTTTTCTTAAACCACACCTTGGGGAGCTGACCTTTTACATGGCTTAATGTTGTAATGTTAACTGGTTTTAACCTGTTTTAACTTTTTTCTTTAAGAAAAGTCAACTTTGAAATATACCCCACTTGAAGAAGTCCATCAAACAAACCTAAAACTCATTTATTTATCAGCATGGCTGAAGTTTCCTGACATACACCATAGTGTTTCTCTAACAGTAGAGCAAAGGTGTGTTTAGAAGCCAAGCCAAATACTTTTATAAAGCCACTTTCCAATGTTTCCAACACTGTGGATAGCTTTTGGGAAAAGGAATAACTTGATAGGCCAGGACAAAAGAGCAATTAATATGGACTTGTCCCGTTCTTCCAGTGCTAAAAGTGCTCTCTACTAGAGCAATTTGGACCAAAACAGAAATTAAAATTTTACACCACCTGTTTGGTACTAGATACACTCTACTGTAGATACCAAAGACATGTATATTTCAGTATATAATGTTGTTTATTGAGAAACAAAAAATATTTTTTTCTTTTTTCTTGCTATATTAGTTACTTTTTTTCCAGATATAAAGATGCATTCCCTGAAGTATTTTTATGGCTTTTCTGCTGTTTTCTAACTTGAAGTAACAAATAAGTAAAAATTGGATGCCAAGAATAATCATGAATAGCTTCAAAGTGGAATGATTTAAAACTGTTGTTATTTTTCTCCTGGCTTCTAACCTTTAAGAGTGAAGTTGTTTCACATTTCACAGCTTTTCTTCATAGCTGTGAGGGCTGTAAACGGATGTGTGTATTCTTTGTAAGGAAAAGTTGGTGACTCTCACAGTCACATGGCTACAGAAAGTGAACATTTAGGAAAATTTTGCATCCCCAGTAAAGCTTTTGAAACTATCAAAGTGATATTTGAGCTGTGATGGACTCTTGCAACACTCACAGTGTAACTCCATCTCAGTCTAGAAGGGGAATGGCTTTAAGCTGCCTTGTCTCTGGCATGCCAGCCTGATTTCAGCACTGTGAGTGTGAATCAAGCGTCTGTCAGAGATCTGATTGTGTACAATGCAGACAGCCAAGCTGCCAGGGTGGAAACAGCAGTGCAGACTTTATATTTGTTCCACATTGCTGCAAATGGCAGCATATCTATCATCTTCTGAATCTGGCATATCTTCTTCCCTCCCACTGTCACTGCAGTGTCATAACATTTCTTTCTTTTGATTCAGTATGTAGAAAAGTACTTTGGTTACTTTTTATTTACTTACAGTCTTCCTGTAGCTTTAGTATATGTGTGTGTTTGCCATCCAACTGCATCCCGCTACTCTGTGATGTCATTGGCAAGTGCTTGCACAACTGAAAGGTTCATTGATGCAGCAGATGCAGTTGTGAATGAACAATCAAATCAGCTGTAACTTTTAAATTAAAAACTCATCAGTGAAGAGGATAAAGCACACAAATGCAAAAAACAAGGATAAAAAGTCGTACAAAGATATCATGATAAAGTCTGATATAATTAAAAGGCGAAAGAATGTATTTGTGGATTCTGTAAGAGTGTTTTTGCACATTCATTTCATAATTTTCTTTTGCCTAACAAAATGGTTTTTAAAGTAAAAGCCTGATTTTTTAAAGTAAAATACCTATTAGCTCTGCATCTAAATCACACTCATCACGATGCACTAGTTACAACAACCCCACCCTGCACAAGTCCTAAAATGCATTTAAAGAGTGGTCAAATACTCCTCTTTTTGAGAGCTCTGGGGATGTTCAGAGTGACTAGAAAACTAAGAGAATCAGGTACATGAAGGGCTTTTCTACATGTGAAGAGTAAACAGAAAATTTTAGTAGACTTTTTATTACACGGGAAGGTTAGTATTAGATGCTCTGGGCAAATGGTGAGCTAATATGAAATAGTAGTGTAAAGTGGTGAATAGTTTAATCAGTAAAAAATAGAGGAAATAAGTGAGGTTTCTTTCTTCCAGAAAATAACATTTGTGTTGAAAAATTAATCTAGTCCTGGAAGAGAGCTCCACAGTATAGGGTTTTTCCCATTTTTTTGACATGAGTGAATGTTCCGTACTGACTCTTCCAAGCAGCCAGTAAATATTCATTTCCATATGCATATGATGAGAAAAGTGGAATGGAGGTTAACACCCCCAGTTCACTGGGGACTCTTGTGGTCTCTGCACACTGTCAGAATGCAAAGGAATATATGCTGTTATTGTGGAACCTAGATGAATTAGGGGAACTTACTGAGAAGCCAAGTTTTCCCTTCATGGGTTACCATTCAGAGGAGAAAAAGACATGTGTGAGGAAAGAGTTGCAGGGCTCGATGCTCACATCTGCTCCAGTTCAGTTCTGCTAGAAATCGGATCAGTCGGCCCCCATATTTCATTTCCTTCTGTAATCTTGACCAATAATTTATAATTGGTATCAGCTGATCATCTGGCTCTCTCTTTCCATGACAAAATGAGTGAGCAAAGAGCTTTATCCTCCTCCTCTTTACTGTCTGAGAGATGATAAAACTTTGAAAGACAAAAGTCTCTATTAATTTTTAATGAAGTCTCTGAAACATCCTCTTAGTCAATCTTATTTTATTATTTCTGTTATTCCTTGTTTTTTTGGAAACTGCTGTAGGAATCCACGTGAGCCAAGATACAACTTTGTCAATCACAATGTCATCATGATTTTTATATGTTGTATCAGCTTTGTTCAAGGCTGAATTCCAGGTGAAGGTGCTTGGAGACGACCTCTGGAGAGTAGTTGCTGAATCAGAAATAACACAAAAAGGGATGCTGCTACATCCCTTTGCAAAATCATGCTCACAGACCAGGCCTTCAACTCCAGATGCTCCCTCAGTCCTGTCTCCACTCTAGGACTTCCTCTGGTAATGCTGGTGAACTGCAGAGGTACAGTTTCAAGTCAGGGAGGCTTTTTATGCCATTCCCATTCCTCACTCATTGGGAATGATACAGGCTCTAACTTAGCAGGTTCAGTTTTGTGCATGTTTTCAAGACATTGATTGCCCTTTGAATTTAATATGGAATATTAATAATATGACAATGTGAGGACAGTTTTCATTAGTGAGCAGAAAGAGGGTGATTCTTTTTGTTAATATGATCAGCCAGAAGTCTGAAACCAAATAAATAAATGGATTATTTTAAGGTAGAGCTCATTGTAGTCTAGGGCAGGAGGATGTCAATAATTAAAATCAGTGGTTTCAGAGAAAGAGACTGTGGTGCACCCAGTATTTTCCCCTGTTTTCAGTGTCAGTTCAGCCTCACCTTGAGCACTGTGTGCGCTTGAGGGTCCCACAGTTTAAGAAGGGTGCTTAAGTCCTTTTCTGGAAGAGGGCAACAAAGCTGGTGTAAGGGCTGGAAGGAATTTCCTGTGAGGAGTGTCTGAGGACTCCAGTCTTATCAGAAGCATCAGGACAATTCATTTAATAATATGCTTTAACTTTTGGTCAGCCCTAAAGTCGTCAGGAAGCTAGACGAGAAGATCATTGTAGGACCCCTCCAACTGAGCTGTTCTGTTCTATTCTATTATCTTCTATTTTATTTGGAGACTTAGATTTTCAAGAGAGAACTGTGGAAGGTGGTCAGTCAGTCTAGCAAATGTTAGCAGTGCATAGTATGCCTGTTTTCTTTCTGGTGCTTCTGTGCCAGCCTCTGCCTGGGGGTGTTATATTGGTTGTACATTTGTGACAGGAGAACTCCCAAATCCCATGAAGGCAGATTTTAATCTTTTTTATGTGACACCAGTGGTTAAACAAACAAGAGGACTTAATAAAGTGCCCAGGTGAGCCTTAGATAAAACTAGGGAGACAAATAAGAGATCACGAGGCACAGGTATGTAAATCATATAGGTAAATTTGCTTTCTGCTAACAACTGCAGCATATGTGCAGTCAGCAACCCAATGAGATTAAAGGGGAATGAAGCCTGAAGTATGACAGGGATATTGTTAATAACTTAACAAGAAAATTATTCATTTCTACCACTTTGAAAGCAAAACCTGAAAAATCTGTGATTATTACTCTATGCCATTTCTAACAGCATGCTACAGTAGTCAAGGTACTTTGCAAAAAGAAGAGTAACTTCATGTCACTACAGATTAAGAGATGCTGACAAGTAAAGGAGTATCATGGAATAGAAGGAAGGAAAAGATGACAGAGCAGTCTTTGCCTGAGGTTTCATCATTGCTGTTAGATTTGGTACCTCAGATATGTCCTCATTGCTAACTGAAAGTAAGGAGAAAATTTTTCTCTATGCTTGGACAATTTCTGTGTAGAATCCTTGTGCCTCTGAAGCCTGTCATTGTGTCATCTTGATCTGATGGTCTGGGCTGCCTCAGCATTGACATAAGACCCTCTTAGAAGTCGTCTCCATTCAGGATGAATCTTAGTTATCCAAGTGTTTGTGTTAAGTTTTCAGGTTGCTCACTTCCTACCACCCCTTGTGCTTATTTTCTTTTCAGCTAAATTAATTTCAGCTAACTTTTCTCATGCCATTTAACCTAAGGATTCAAAGAAAAGGAACATCTGATAGAAGATATTTTATGGCCTGTGCTGTTTGAGCACTTGAGTTGTGAGACTGTTGTCAGTGTTTTTCTTGGCACAGCTCAGCCTCCTGCAGTACAGTGGTAGCTGGGAGCAGTACAGTGGTAAACCCACCAGCAGCAGAATGCGAGCCAGGCTTTGTTTTAATCTGGAGAGCAATCAGCATTGCAATTAGTATACAAAAAACTCTCTAGGATGCATGCTTAACAGTTTGGCTTTGTGTTTTATTTTGTTTTTGTTGGGTTTTGTTCACGAGCAAGTCACATGAGATCTCCAAGTAGCAATTGGCACATGAAACACAAGGAAGCCTGTGGCTGGTGGAGCAGGAGCATACCCTGTGCTGGGTCTGAGCAGCCTGCTGCAGTGTGCTCATGCTGGGCACCCAGCCAGCCTGGAGGTAAAAGCGTGAGCACTTGACTTCAGCTCCTTTATGCCCAGTTTGGATCTAAGCAATTGTGGTTTTTCCAATGCTTAGACAAGGTAAGAGCCTCCCACACTGGCGAAACACTACAGTGGCCTCTCACACCTGAGAAAGATCTTTGGTGGCAGATCCAGCAATTGGGCAGATGGCATCAAGCAGTGCAGGGGACTAGTCCTCTCCCCTCCCACACGGATGTGGGGTGTTTGCCACCCAGAGATTGTGTTACAGGCTCCATTTACAGAAAACTTAGAAGCAACATCTAATGGCATTGGGACATTTAGTTTGCCACTGATTTCTACTCCACTTCTATTTTGATTGACACTGTAGAATTGATCAAAGTACACCAGGGGTGGATCAGTTTCCTTTGTCCAGTTTTAATGGAAGTCAACTGGGGGGTGAGGGGAGATACTGTACACATGCCTCTGATGGCTGGAGTCTGCTTCCAGCAATGTCCATGTTCTCTTGCCTCTAAACCCCTGGGATTTTCAGGCAGGTGGTGCTGAGGAAGGTTAGATAATGCTTCCTGTCCTGTTGCACTTGATGCTGTGAAGAGAAAGATGGGCATGTCCAGAGCAGGCAGGGTAGACTGGGAGCTGTTTCATATGGAAGAATTGAGGGTGAATGGTCCCATCCCTGCAAATCTTTCACTTGGATAGTTTTAAATTAGGAATGGGTCTTGTGTCATGGAAGGGTCTTCTATGCAAACACCGAAGTGCAGTGGGCACTCCAAATTGAACCCCTGGTAGTTGTGTGCTTTTCCTCTGTATTGGAGATAGTTTGTAAAATGACAGTAATTTACAATGTTGGTTGTTGTAATTGAGGGAAATATTATTCCTTCCTCATCTGCAGCTGACTGGAAAATCTAGATGTGTCTTTTTCTTTCTGTGATTATGTTATATGCTGGAAATATAATGAAATGAAAAGTAGTTTGAAGTGATGATCTGTTCATGCTCCAACTAGAGTATGAAAACTGCGGAGAGAAGGGGAAAATACATTTTGAAATAATCACTGAATGTCAGCCTGCTTCAGGCTTTTCAGTGCTTTCTTTTAGTCAGGACTATTGTGGAACATATGGATCTCTGTATGCCTTTATGTAAACACTTTGCTGCCAGTTACCAAATATTTATGAGCATTTTGGACAAATTTTACTGGGAATGTTATGCAGAGATCAATGAATACTGAATTAACGCTTAAGCTAAATCCTTATACAATGCTTGTGTAAGTGAGAAGCCTGTGTGAGAAGTGTTCAAAGTTGAAACAAGGAGTCTCTTTGAAGAGTTAAGACAAAAATTCACTTATAGCTGAGGTGTCCTCAGGTCTCTTCTCACTTTGGCTCACTTTGGCTCTGCCTCCATCTAGGATCACATTCCCATTCTGACCTGAAATAATTTGTGTAGCGGATGGACTTGTCATTTCCACCACCGTGCTGTGGGGCTGGCACGCACAGCACCATGGGTGTGGAGGGTATTTCGCTCACTTCCTCTTGGCTGTGCAACGTGAGTCCTGCTCCACATTTGGAGCTGTGGGACATGGGCAAAGTGAGCTGGATCTTGTGCTGTCACGAGTCTGGCAATAGTGCAGCTGAGCGCTTTGCGTGATACCTGCTAAATCCCTGCTGAATTTTAACTATTCTGTGTGCTGCCCTGGGCAAGCTGGAATTTGCCCTTTATTAGAAGATGAATGAACAAAAAGATACAATGGGTGCTTTAGAAAGAGAAAAATTGCCACAAACCAATGTTTTACGCATTGCACATACCCATATTTCTTAATGTTGAATGTTTTATGCAAGCAACAGTCACCAAAATCTTGGCAATGTACATTTAGTTTCAAATAGCTGCTCTCTCTCTCTCTGCATAGCGGTGTTTGGAAAGCAAATGTTTGGTTAATACGTGGTTAAACACTTTTGCAATACAGAGTGTGTTCTTCATTGCAAGGTATCGTTCCTGAAAAAGCAAAGTGTACTTTTGGTTTTTGAATCCGTGCAGACATAGTTTGTAAGCAGTGATTTAGATTTTGCAAATACTTCAGGAGCCCTTTGAACTTGTATGTTGGGTAGGTCAGTGCATGCTAAATATTTTTGTAGGTAGTTTTCTATGCATTTTTGCTTCCCTCTTCCTCCCACGCATTTACTTTGCACAACCAATATTCTCTGGAAGTGCAACTTCAGGTATTTTGGGTAAAACACATGCCATGCTCTGCATGAACTGAAAGGACCATCCTATGAAGGCAGTGCAAGAGAGAGAGTGAGCATGCGCCGCACTGTGGATATTAATATTACTAAGTTTGTATTTTTTTTGTGATATAATTTATTTTCAATTTGTGGATGAACATGAGATAGGGAAAGGACTAAGGGCAGACCTACCAGTACTCAGCAGCCTGTAAACTTACACGTGGCACAGGTTTGCCGTGAGTGTGGTGTCAAGGTTGCCATGTGAACCAACATCATAGCAAACTTGTCTTCTGAGCCACCAGGGACAAGTATGGCAGCATGAATATATGAATATGTGCATGAATATGTGAGCATCCTACATTCACTGAAGTGCTGGTTGCGGCTCAGACCAGGCCTGCCATCCTCAGACCCAGATAAGTAAAGTGTGAGTTTCCCAGCAGAGTAAGTATGGGATCAGACATTTCATCCTTATTTCAAACTGAGAGAGGACAAGGAGCCTCTATAACTATCTTCTAGCTGCAACCATCCCCAACACCCTCTTCCAACAGCAAAGTTCAGCAGGCACATCTCTAAGGCCATCTGGTTAGTAGTAGCCTTTTGCATCCTCAAAGTTCCCACTATTTTTGGATCACAGAGAGGATACTAGTGATAAACAAATGAATCATTCACAGTACTGCGTAGCACCTGTGAAATACTGCCAGTCCATGTTTCCAGGGGTCCATGCTTATGGTTCTTGGGTCTGTTTTACCTCTAAACTGAGTTACTACAGTTGCAGATGAAGCCCATGGGAATTCAGCTGTAAGCATCTACAGCAGTGCATTAATTACTCTGAAATATTAGATCCAGTTAGAAATATCAGATGTTTCACAGTCACCAAACAGATGAATGGAAATTATTAGCATCCATGCATCTCTTCCTTAGTTTATCGCTTGCAAACTGTTAATACAGTATTACCTTTTTTGTTTTATTAAATTAATTAGAAAGTAAAGAGGTGCTATAGAAAGCCCCTGAGGGGAGAAAAGATGTATGCATATATGGAAAGATGTAGTATGCATGAATAAGACTTTTGATAACTTTTTAAAATTGCAATAAAAAGTAACCTTTAAAATACTTTGTTTACCCAGTATTCAATATAAAATCAAGCTTTTTATGGTTCTTTAATCTGGAAGCATTATCTTATTTATTGTCTAACATAAGCTTAACATTGTGATACATGGCTGATGCTGAATTAATTTTAGTTCTGTTTAAGTAAGACTGGCTGTTCTTTCCCATTTTTGTTTATTTGTAACGAAATAGTAAATATTTAAAGTTGAAGGCTGTTGGTATTCCTTCTACATGTGGACTATTTTATACATTATGCATGGTGACTCGCGTGTGCTACTATATTTTTTTTTTTAATTGAAGCCATTGCAGTTTTAATTCTAATAGTTCTGCTTCATTTCTGGTTTTATTCTGTAAACGTTCAATAAAGAGGAAGTTAGTGTCTGCCATTCTAAAGAAATGAAATCAGGTATGGCAGTATTAACACTTCACTGTTCACCAAAGCTTTGTACATTCAGTAGGAGATGAAAAATTGTAATTTGTGAGAAATAGTTATTCTAGAAAGGAAAAAAATGAAAATTTTATTTTAAGCAAACTGAAATGCTGATTTCTAGAGCACCAAACAAGAATGTAATACTTCATTATGCTGGCACTTGTTTTTTTGTTTGACTACTAGTGAGTGTACGTGAAATAAGAGAACGGTTTTAACATTTATCCACAGCTAAAATTATTCTCAATGCAGATAAACTAGGAAAATTTGCTTAGTTTCTTGAACACCAGAGAAATTCAGGAATAGACCAGGGTCAGACTGTCCTAGAAAAATTCTGTACATACAAAGAAAATACAGATGATCCCTTTCTAGAGTAGTAAATGTGAAGTATACAGCTGAAATCAGCAGGGGAACACATTGTCCGATGAGGAAACAGCTGTATTAGGAGTCTGTTGATATGAAAAAACAGTTTCACATATTGATGCAAAAGTCATTAAATTCCTTCTGTCCTACAGAGGTTATTTTTGTTACAGAGGAACTCTTGCAACCCTAACTGCAGTAGTCCCTTCTCTTAAAAATTGTCTGCAATTTGATTTATTTGGTCAAGGGAAAGTAAAAACCCACTTTAAACTCCTAATTCTGTGTGTGTGTGTGTGTGTGTGTATGTGGGTGTCCATGTCCCCATCCTGTTTTCTTCTGCATCCTGGAAGAAAGAAGGAAAAACTGAAGCTGCCATTTACTGTAATTACACTGCAGAATATATTTCTGGCTGAGTTATAAGCTTCAGTCACTGGTATCTATTACAACTAAAGCTGCCCTGTAGGTAAATTATTTAGTTTAGGTGAATAAATTATGCTTTACTAGTTGTAGATCAAGGGCTATGACCAATTCATTGAACACCGTGAGATTCTTGCAGGGATTAAAAAAAAAGCTGTTGTTGTAGGAGATCTGAATAGGCTTCCTGTTCTTCTGTTTAACTTCGTAGTTTGAAAGGCTCTTTTGGAGGAAAGAGCACAATGTATAGACTGTTATCAAATGCAAAATATGACCATGTGTGAATGCGCAAATAAAGTGAGAAATGTTTGTGGAATGATTGCAGTATTTGCCATTCTTTTTTGTATTGCCAGAGATAACAAGTGGGAATAACTGATTTTTGTTTAGCTTTTGCTGTGAAAAAGTGGGGAGCAAATTACTTGGGGTCGAATGAAACAGTTTATTATTCTGCTTTACAGAAGAATATACATTTCTCTGCTTTCAAGTGATCTTTTGTTTCCTTTTTAATTATCACACCGAGGTCAATTTGTTTTCCTTTTCATGGGGAAAAGGGGACAGCATACATTTGCGACTGGTTTTGGTGAATAAACTATTCATGTGTAGAATTTTTCCCTGCTCTGTGGTTAGGTATCACTGTTCAGGCTCTCTGCTGCTAGCCTGAGCTGTATGTTACATCTCTCACAACAACATGCTAAATGATTTATTTTGAAAGATCAGAAGCACTTGGTTTGGAAAGAAATGTGAGCTGCACCAGAGGCAGGGCTCCCGCAGGGGTCTCCCCTTGGTCTGGGGAGCAGGATATGTGAAGGAAGACCCAGCGTGGCTCCATGGGAGTACAATGTGAGGAAGGAGAACCTGGTGCAACTAAGAAGTGCTAGTACTTGAAGGCTGCCAGTTTTTAATTTGTACACATGTTGAATCTGAAGGGCTTCAGAAGTGATGCAAAATTAATTTTAAATTATCAATTAATTAAGACTCCAGATCTGTGTAAAGAAAAAAATAACTTACTGAAGTGTTACATAGAAGCAATCTGACCCATTTTTCAACATGATCCTAGCAAATTTCTATTGTTCTTACATTAATTAATTCTGGATTGAGGTTGTATTTCGATTCTTTCAGAAAAATACTCGAGTGAAAATTTGAGAATCAAGAATTCAGACTTTTTTTTCCCAGATATTTAGTAAAACCACTTTAAGAGGCATGTTTCAGCATGATGATCGGGATTATTGGAAAAAAAATCATGAATGTTATTATGACACCCATATACACTGGGTATATGGGAATAAGATTCATTAAACATGTACTTTTTACCTCTTTCTGCCAAGGTGCAGCCTGGACTAATCTTCAGTGATAGTAAGAGCCACGGTACTGCAAAATGAGCAAGGGCTCGTGTCAAGCCAGGGTTTTCTGTAATGTTAACCAGAGTGCCCATGCTCTCCTAGGCCAGTTGACTGCACAGCATGCTGTGCTTCTACCAGTGACACAAGAAACAAGTCCAGCAAGGACTTTGCCATCTAACTCTTTTTCAAGCCTTTCAATTACTTACTTAATTTTTTTCTCTGCTTTAGTACAACTGAAAGCCATTAGTGAAATATTTTCAAGCTACTTAGCTGCCATGCAGTACATGACTGTTCAGGGTTAAGCTGTTGAAACAAACATTAAAGCCAGCTTTCTGATCTCTTACCTTAATCCCACTTTGAGCATATGTTATTTTGCAAGATACACATCAGTGGAAAAGCTGGGTCAGCAGCAGTGATGGAAATGTTGGATTTGATCGTGGGCATATGAGCAGACCCACACGGTTCTTGACACTGGTTGTGTTGTAATCACATTAGAGACTTTTTTGATACTCCAGGCCTGCATTTAATCACAGCAGTTGCAGGTTTCACAACAGTTGTGCTTCACAAACAGTTTCTTTTAGGCTTCAAAGCTGCGATGAAGAAAGGCCAGAGGTGACGTCTTTCTTTGCATCTATAAAACAACCTATTAAGTTTTCTACTAGTTCAGGCTATGAAGACCTGGTCTAGTGCACTCAGGAAGGAACTATATCAATGCCTCACCTGTCCTCAGAACTAACTACAGACATAAGCCTTATAAAAAAATAAAATTGAAATTACAGCTGCATATTTAAAATGCATTAACTTCACATTTTCAAATAATTAGGATTATATCCTCTCATCAATAGTTGGGAGTTTAGTAAGTCCATTCAGCAGCTTAATAAACTGTTTGTTGTGCCACTAAACCTGAATCCAGGCTCTTCTTTTTAACAGTGATCCAAATTCAGACACCACAATCAAATCCAGAAAGTCATATTTCCTAGTATAAACAATTAAATCTGCACAGTGAAACAGCGCAATCTTTTTCCTATATAAAAGTCATCAAGTCTTACAGATCTTTCAGAGGAGAAGAAAGGTTTCCTTGGCAGGGATTGAACACATTAATTAGCATTTAAATATTTGTACTTAAATACTAGTGATTAAATACGCAAAAAGGTATTAAGATGGTCTGGTTGAATAAAATGTATTAACAATTAGCATAATAAAACATGTGAAAATATTAAAGACTTTCTGGTTATTCATCTGTGTGCCAGGAAGTAGGATTAGGGCGCACTTAAGGGTGACATGAATGCTATCTTGTCTGGGTAGACATGCTTGTCCTTGGTGGACCTGGATGTTGTTGTCCTTGCAAAGAATGCCAGTAAAGGGATTGTGCTTCATACAGATGGATCTTCCAGGTACTCAGCTGAAGTCTTTCTTGTTGCATTTAAAGGTTATTCCTGCATTGCTCTCAACAAAATTTATTCAGAATTGGGTTAACAAAATGCTAGGTATCACTAAAATATGAGTGTGCAAACTCCCAGCAAATAAGCATGTATTCTGTACTTCTGGAGAGCAAAAATATTTGTCTGTCTAGAGTTCATTGATCATCTTCATATTTCCCACATTGAAAAGATTTCTTATTACTGGGGATTTGGGGTTTTTTCTTTGCCTTGAGCTTACTTTCTGTTCCAGTTGAAAATGTCATTAGAAGTAACAAATGTTTCTTTGTTTTTTTTGTTGTTTTTTCATCCCATACAGTGTGAAAGGAGCAGATGCTGGGAACGTGATCAGACTATTTGTACCAGATATTGGGATGTTCATTGCTAGTCTGACAATATGGCTCATCTGCCGCAACATGTTTCAGAAGCCAGTAACCGAGGATGCAGCACAGTGCAACATGCAGTTTGAAAATGAGGAGATGGTATCAAATACACATTTCTATCTGTATGCCTTTTAGTGAGCTTTGGCATTCCTGTGTTCTGAAATGGTTTCAGGAGGGCTGGCTATGTTAAGAAGTAAACTTATTTTCAGGAAATTAAATGATTTGTTTTAAAGTGGGGAAAATCTAAAGTTACTATGTTGAGAAAACAAAGCAGAATATGAAAACTGTTAGAGATATGCTACAGGATTTTTCAATCCTGTAGCATACAATCCTGACAGTCCAATGGAACAAGCTGTTCTTCACCAGAGCTGCTGGTTAAATCTGAAAAGGTTGTTCTGCTACATACAGTGCTCAGTTTCTTAGATAGCATTCCTATTTCCAGATTTGTTATCCAAGTGTAAGAGCAGCATCTGAGTGATTATCAGAAATTATTCTTAAAGGACAGAAGAGAGACTGTGTATTAAGTTCATGGAAGGAGTTACCTAAATTTTGGTCATGCTGAGTGAGATTGAGAATGATTTGGGGGAATGACTTAGCTGGAAGTGTTGATGTGTTTGCTGTGTATTTTACTAGTGGGCAGAAGAGTAGCAGAGATACCAAATCTGCAGAAAAACCCACAGAAAGAGGAAAACAATTTTATAGTATAAAAAGCCACAGTGGGAATTCATCCCAGGGTGCAGAGAAATTCCTACTACTAATCTTAACATGTTTTTTATCAGACTGTCTAGCATGGCTTGGGGCTCATTTTCTGTCTTCTTTTACATATGGGTGGAATGTTTTTTTCTTTACTCTCCAACCACCATTTTTAGGGGAGACAATTTCAACTTGCTCATTTCAAATAGAAATTGAACTTTGAAGTGAGTGAAGTACTTAGGGGGATCAGTTGCCCATTTTGGTGCCACTATATAGAGTAAAAAGAGGCCTCTCTGCATGTTGCCACGTTGTCTGGGTTGTGGCAGTGCCAGAAGCTGGTCAAGTTTCTAGCACATGAGAGATCAATATCAGAACTCTGCTTTATACTCAGTTGCACTTGGAATTCTTATGGGCTCTCCTGGCAGCTGAGGATTGCCTGAAGGTTGCAGCTTTTTAACTGCGCATTGGAGGATATGTAGGGTTTGGTCTGATGTGCATATGCAAAGTTTTGTGTCTCCTGGAACCTGGTTTTATCAGCTTTAAATCTGCTTTATCGTTGAAGCTGTGCAAAATGGATTTAGCAGCAGGCTAGAACCTTGGGCTATACCCAGCAAGGGAAAGAAGTGTGGCTTATTAGCATGGTTTGTGTTCAGCTCTCCTCTTAAAAGGATTTTATTTTACCAAGTGAGCTCCAACAGACTTCTTTGGTGCTCTTGATCTTCTGAAAAGAAAGTATTCACAAGCACAAAACAGGAGTAATCTGATGGCAGAAACTCAGAAGAAAGATGGGCATACTTTGGTTCCTCTGAAATCAGATGATGATGTTTAGATATTCACTTTTTCTTTGGTTCAGAGCTGAGCCTGAGCCTGGAGTCTGGGTCAAAGGGAGCTCAGTGTCCTGGGGAGGATGGGTGCTAGCTTCCAGGCAGGGTTCAATAGTCATTTCCCTACAGTGCAAGGAAAAACAGATTTAACAAACACTAATTGCATAGCACAGAATGTAGCTTTATATTGGGCTGGTCCTGGACTGGCTACCTCAATGCCAAGGCAAGACTATTCCACAAGGGAAGAAGGAGGGAAAGAAAAAAACTCTGTCTGCAAAGAAATATGAATACTGGTCAAATAGAAATGTGTGTAAATACATTTTACTTCTTCACATCAAAACCCAGTGAGTGCTATTTATGTTCTGTAAACTGCATATATTGCAGAATATTTAGTGAACATAGCAGCTGTGTTTAGATTTAGTGACACCCAAAGTTCTATCACAGGCGTTTTTTTTTAAAAAGGGATAATATTTTCTGTTATGTGAGGTGATCTCAAATACTTTAAGGAATTCTGCCCTTCAGCTGAAGTGATGAATCTGCATCAGAGTAATCTGCTAGCTTTTTAAAGATTGAGTGAAATGGAGAGTGGAAAATCAAATACCAATTAAACACGTTTTTCCAAACTTCAGTTTTCTCTTTCTAGGTGTCTGCATATAACATCCTGAAAGTATTTCTGCTAGTTAGGAGGAGGAGGCAGAAGCAGCTGAATCTGCTAGGAATATGTACTTGGCAGGACTGACTGTAAGGAACCTAATGCATATGCAGAGCAAGCTGCTGAGTGTCTGAATTCAGGAGAATATTGACATGATCTAAAATGAGTCCAAACAGTGTAGGTTTCATGTAATTTTCAATTCTTTCTTGGTAGACTACACTGGAAAAGGGAAGACTTAAGTAAGTGACCAGTTCTCTGAATTCTGCATGAGCTGACCGATGCCTGTGGCTCTGTGTTGGTGCAGCTCGTTACTGATGGTGTAACTCCATTGAATTAGAAAACACAAACTGAGTTGCAGCAACAACTGTCCTACAAAGAGACTTCAGGAAAAATGCTGAGCTTGGTACTGTACCTCCAAGGGAGATAGTCCTGGGTTTGTTAGACCAATTCTAGAGTTGAAGAGCTGCTGCTGAGAGTTCCTGCCACCAGACCTCAGAGATTTGTGGTAGGAGATTTTGTTAAGAATTCATCAGCTGATTTAAACAGGCTTAGCAGAGCCATCAGAGAGGTGACTTTTCAGGTTGATAGATGCCTAGCAACAGATGGTTTTATAAATCAAGAAATGGGCACTTCCAAGCCAAAGCAGTGTCTTGCAGCTTTACCGTCTTGCATTAAATTATTTACATCTAATGATTCTCAGACCTCTTTGCTTTGGGGGAGAGTGAAATACTATCATAATAGGCTTAATTAAAAAAGAAAGGTTAATCTATCTGCTCCTTCCAACATTTCTGTATAGGAAAACCTGTTAAATAATTGGTTTGATACTGCTAAAATTGACCTTTTCAAAGGTCTGTGTGAGCCCATCACATTTCAGTTGATATATGGGCATGCCATAAAAATGCCTCCAGTTGAGCAGCAGTTCTTGTGCTGCATTTTGGCGTGGCAGTAGCCTCCAGAAACCAGCCCTCACGTACGATGGATCAGATTGCTTGTGGATTGAGATGCAATTCAAAACAAGGAAAAGTATCAGAATCCAAATTAAGAACAACAAGGATTCATTGAAAAATGGGTGTCTTTCTCCATTACGCTGCATCCAACTTTAAGGGAAACAGATCTCCGTCAGAAAAGTTTATTCTACAGAACAGAACTGGGGGAGGGAGCTCTAAGGCAGTGAGACTCTCAATTATTTGTAAGTAACGCTATCCCAGGAATAAGCAAAGAGTGTGGTTTTAATTAACAGTGAGTCATGGACTGGGAAGGTCTGCCAGATACCAGGCTGCAGTCCAACTCATTACCACCCCTAAATGGTTGCACACTTGGAGCAAACGTGTCTGCAGGCCCTTTTTATTAGGGCTCCGAAAATTTAAAGCAGGTGAATTCAGCTGGAGACAGGCCCGGGCTGCAAATGCCGAAAAGCACAATGCCAGTCACAAGGTGTAAAAGGTGGAAGAAAATAAGAAAGAACAGTTAACTCCCAGCTGCAGCTGAAAGTACGACATTTTTGATTTGGAGCAGATGGTGGTTTATGTGCCAAAATGCAGATACAGTATATACAGTCTGATAGGTATTAGAAAGGAAGTCTTTTCTTGAGACTGTGGATGAATTGCCTAATGTTTTAAGTGACAGTGGCAGGAAGGAAAATCCTTCTGCAATTGCACAACTTAAACTTTAGAAGAGGTGTTGATCTTAATTGAAAAAAAATGTTGTAGTCTTCAATGCAACTTCCTCCCAAGGCACTTGCTACCTTGCCCATTTAAGCTTGTTTCTTGTGCATGATCTCCTAGAAAGCAAATCGGACCACTGGGTCTGTACTTTGTCCCATAATCTGGGGCAAGCTTGATCCCAGATCTTCTACCCATCCTCTTTTCTGCAGAAGTCAGATGTTTGTTTGGGATCTCAAAAGGTAAAGGAAAAAAAGGAAAAAGACATTGTTTTAAAATAAACTAAAGTTTAAGAAGAATCTGGGGAGAGCTTGGCCTGGAGTCAAGATACTGGGCTGGAATCAGGAGGACCGGCATGGTTCTCACTTTGGCCATTAACTTAGTTTGTGTCCTCAGGTCTATTACTTCATCTGTCTCTTGGCTCCTGTGTCCCTTGGCACACAGAAGCAGTAAAAATGCTTGGTTCCCTAGCTTTGTCCTTCTAAACAGTGACAGGGCTGTTTGTCCTCCACCGATATTGAGCATGGAGTGCATTGAGAGCACTCATGTGGTCCCGGTCTCCAAGTGTAACTGCAGTACATTCCCTCAGGACAGAACAGAACAGGCAGGCTCTGAGAACTGCCCATGTCCCATGACTTGTCCAAGGACTTTCTAGCGTAGGAATTACCCATTTAGACCAGTATCCTTATCCTGAAAGCAGCTGGTACCTGCTGGATAAGGACAATAGCAATTAAGAGAATACTCTTTTGCCCCTTCTGCAACATTATAATTTATCCTGATCTCTCTAATGTGAGAATGACTTTAATCCTAAAACATGTGGTTTCAAATCCCTTCCAAAAGAAGTTGTTTATAATTATAACTACTCTGAATAATCTTGTTAAATATATAATTACCCAGACTATTTTAAAACCTCATTAATTTCTTGGCTTCGGTGGCATCATGAAGCAAGGACTTCCACAATTTAATAAGTGCTCTTTAATTTTATTTTGAATTTTACACTCTTTAATTTTATGGAAGGTCCCTTGTATTACATGTTGTAAACCAGAGTGAGATGGTATAAGGGAAATCAAATGTATTTATTTTCTTCCATATTTGTCCTTTTAAAGGTAGGCAGTCTCTGGGGTTAATTTCTTTTGTCATTTTAAGTACTTTTTTTTCTGAGCAAACTATAGTTCTGCAATATTCTTTCGAGCTACAGAGATTATCAGTTCCTCAGCATTTCAGGCAAGCTCTTATTGTTGATTTAAATGATAATATTATGACACTGATCACTGGGTTCAGAGATTTTAGAGCTGAGCAATTCTAGCAGCATATCACCTACCTGAATGTCCTGCATAAGTGAAGAGAACAGCACTGAGAAAGATCCGATGTCCCAGTCTTTGCAGTTGCATTTTTCTTGCCTTCAGATGTAACCTGCTTTGAGCAGTTTACAGTGATGCCCATGACCCTGTCTACAGGACCATCCCATTTTTCTTGGGGCCTGTGATGGGTATATTTCTCCTTAGATGATTTATTGCTTTGTGTTTGTGTCTTAATTTTATTTTATTTTACCGGTATCAAGCATTCACCTGACTTGATTAGTGGCCATTGACATGGGATGCTTTGGCCCTGATTTCTGTAAACACCTTCTTCCCATATGCAACTTCTCTTTCAATATTAGCTTCTCTTCTGAGAGAGAAAATTATTGCTATTGTGGGAAATACTGTGGAAAAAGAACTTCTTAGAGACAGTTGGAACTTTTTGGCTTCTTTGAGCTTCCTGATTAAACCTCTTTTATGTCTCATCTTTTTTCCTTCTCATTGTCATCCTTATTTAGCACAGCACTAGCTTTTTCTAATTGGTAATAAATGCTTCCCTGTTTATGACCTCTGGAGAACTGGTCAAACCCACTTGGTCTTTGTGTGCTTTGAACATGGTATAAACAGGATTTAAAACTTCTTTTTTCTGTGGTTTAAAAAGAGTAGATGAGGCTCCCTTATCTCTTTGCTTGTGATGTTTATAGTGGTGAAGTTTGCCAGACCGTACACAGCTGCCTCCCTCAGTAACAATTCTAATGCATCTCATCTTAACAAGGGTCAAAAGTTTACAAGTTACATTAGCTCCTTGGTTTGATGCACATGTCTTTGGATAAGTCTTAACACAAATACACAATTACACTACAGCAGGCTGCAGCTACATGATGTTATATAGTGCAGTGCATTGTGTTTTACCAAGGGCTGTCAGCCTGCCCAGCAGGAAACTTCAGTGAGCATCTGTCCTATTCTGGGGAGACACATGGCAGGATGCAATTCTTCTCGTGGCAGCTCTTCGCTGACGTTATTAACTGCTTTCCATTCCAAATTTTGAGAGACAGAGTTATTAACTAGGAGATGAAAATCCTGGAATACTGCTGCCTTTGGACGGCCTAAGTGATGAATAACACAGTACGAGAAGGAATCTCTTGGCTGACAGAATTCAGTCTTTTGTTACTGCAGGCAGCTGTATCACACAATTCCATCTGGAAGGTAGAAAGCACCATCTTGAAAACAGGGCAATTTTCCTTCATACCACTGAAATCAGAAATGACCCTGTTCTGTAATTTTGCATTTCTGGTGGTAAGAAAACATCTAATTTATATTGCCCATATACTCATAGCTGCAATAACCCTCTAAGTTCTTCTGCTCTTTTGCTTCAATACAATGTTTCTTTCTCTAAAATTGATTCCTCTGATAGTTTGGGAGAAAAAACCCCACATCTTTCTTTAAAGGTTGTTCTTCAAGACAAAAGAAGACAAGTAGCTTTGGATCCTCTTGTAGATTAGACATCCCATTCTCCTGTTCATCCCAGTTATCTGAGGTTCTTCAGGGCGGTGCTGGAGAAGTACCCAAATCACTTTGGAATGAGCTGAGACAGTACTGCAAATAACCACAGTGCCATGGCTGGGCTATTTATTCTCCTTCTTAGCAAGATGCTTAATGGTACTGTATGTATATTTCTTGGGCCAGGAATTACTCTGTATGGGTGCTGTGCATGCCTGCTCTAGGTCAGTTAACTGTGTTGTGCCTTGTCATAACCCAACTCTTCCTATTTCCTTTTCACTAAAATAAAAAAAAAAAAGTGTTTAACCATCTCAGGCCAAAACGCTGAACTTTGCCTGTGAGTTCCCCTCTCTTTTGTGTTTGTCTTCTGTGCTGGGCACCCTTCAGAACTTGAGATGTGAAACTGTATTTCAATACTGGCCAAGTGAATCTTGTGCTGAAATCACTCAGTGTTTGCTCAGGTGCGATGGGTACTTTGGGAAGTGAAATAATCTCTGGTTCTCTCAGTACAATATCTATTGTATACAGGATTTAATGAGTTACCTTGCTGTTATCCTGATTCAGAATATTGCTTGTCTCTATTAATTTATTTTTAATATCCTTTGACTTGCTAAATGCTTCTGTCCCTAGGTGCTTCCAGTAAATAGCCGATCCTTTTTTTTTTGCAACAAGTTACTTTTTCCCACAGAAGATTTTACTGTGGAAGTATATGTATGGCATTTATTGCTATAAAACACTGCAAACACACTCAAAGTTTTTTCTGATCTACATCTATCTTTCTGTGCAGGCCTTTAACCCAGGATTTAGCACAGTTAAGATGCACCAGTGATAAAATTTTCCAGTAAGATCTATGTGACCTAAAGTTAATTTAGGATTTTCTTTTCAGTAATTCAGTTGAGTAATATAAATTATTAAAATAAACTGCTTTAATTCCAAGATGCATCTATCTCATTAATGTAACACCTACCAAAATGTTCACTGCAGTCTCACATTTGATTAGTTCAGCTCATTTAGCAGGGACAATATTTGAATCTGTTCTGTGGCAGGAAAAACAAGAACATCCTCTTCTCACGTGCTGATGCTTTCAGAACGACAGTGGAGTTCTACGCTTTTTTTGCAAAATTGGAAATTCAATAAATGGTTGCCTTAACATGGTTTAGTATTGACTGCAGGTTAAAACTACAGTCATTTGTATCACATTAAGGGCTTGCAGTTCCTTTGATGGTAAAAGAAGTAGCAGTTAAATTTCTTATTCAGCTTTTGTGCTCACAGCTGGGTCTGTCTAAGGAATATTGTGTTATTATGGTTATTTTTTTTTTTTATTGCACATCTGTGCATATAGAAAATCAATGGATAATTAATTCTTCCTACTGCTGCAATGATGTCATATTTAAAGAAAAAGGTTGAATACCCTTTTTTAGGGGGGAAAGAGGGTTTTTAGAGCAAACATACAAGTAGGAACTCTGTCATGTCATGATAGGTTGAATGCATTAGCTAAGTGACTATGGAGGCAATTGAACTAAGTGTGAGAGAAGAGATAGAGTCTATTTCTTTTGTTCTGCTGGCATAATTGAATCTAATAGCTTATCTCAGATAATTCCTAAACTGAGCTGTTCATTACAGGGGCTTTTTGAAATGGGAAGTCCAGAAACTTGGGCCTAGTGGCTTTAACAGACTTAGATGTCTAGTAAATTGTATCTGTGTTACTCTATCACAGGTATGGAATAAAAATCTCTTATTAGAGGTAAAGAATTAGTTCTAGGTGGTGACGTCTTGAGAGAATCACAATTTTACAGTGGCAGTGTCAGCAGGCTGCTGTGACTGTGAGTCCCAGGGCCCACAAACTATGGGGCAGCATGAAGACAATCCAGCTCCTTTGAGAGAATCTGGTGTGGCTATCAGCAGCAGGGGTTAAAACTCTGTGCTGAGGTCTGGGATGCTACAGC
Source organism: Corvus kubaryi (assembly GCF_017639235.1). NCBI lineage: Eukaryota > Metazoa > Chordata > Aves > Passeriformes > Corvidae > Corvus > Corvus kubaryi. The sequence goes on along the minus strand of NW_024580666.1, from coordinate 7,840,889 downwards.
TAGAAAAGTGTAACATTCCCACTCTTTTCTGTTTGTTTCCTGGTACTGGCTGGGAGGAAGTGTCAAAATACTGAAAAGAGGCTATTTTTACAACACTTATGAGCCAAGTGGAAGGAAGAAGCATCTGAACCCCTATGAGAACTTACTCTTGTGAGCTTAGCAGTGCATGCTTGAGAAGTCCCAATAATTAATGCAATGTATTCACAGGGATGGGAGTTACAAGACTTGCATCCACTTAGTTGTAATAATTCTGGCTAATTAAATGTTGTTGCTGTCAGTATTTGAATTTTTGAAGGGCTTCATTTGTGTCCCCCCTAGAATCGAAGCATCAATAAATGAGCAAATTTGTGTTTACAGACACAACACTATTAAAAGTAGGTACAAAGCAAGGAGTGCTCTGAAGCAAAAATGGGGTTTAGGTTAGAGTTAAGGCTTCCTGTTAGTAAATACATCTCTTGGACTAGAGGATATCTCTGTGCAGTAGTGTTTATACTGTACCAGATTAAACGTTTGAAAGTTGGATGTTGAAAAAGCAACCCCCAAAGTAGCTAATGGACATTCTGGCCCTGGCCACAATAGTAGCTGCCATAGCTGCCACAGGAGCTGTTCAGTTTCCTTGCCTGTTCTCTATCTCAATTTGGCAGCTTAAAAAAGTGTTGTACAATAAATACTCCAGGGACTTCCACATGATTGCTAAAAAACCTAAACTGCATTTAGTTTGTTTATAAAAAGTCCTGGGGCCCTGCTCTGCAGAGCAAGGGTCATGGAAACACATGTTTATGGCTTCACAAATGCTCTATACTCCTTGAATGGGGAAGTTTATTTGATTTAATCAGCATCCACAGGGATCCTGTAATTGCATAATAGGTAATTTATTATGGAAGTAAAAGTATTTTTCTAACTGTAGCCTATGTAGCATGGGTTTGTAGCTTTAGACTAATCCACATAGTAAAAAAGAGCTTTGCAAAGCAGTCTGACTGGAGTAATGGTGTTCTGTGATGAGTGTGTACTTGTACGGCTTTTTAATCATCAGAAAGTGTTAAAACAACAAGCACATTATCACCATGTTGGATGTGAAAACTGTTCACTGTTTGCTGCCTGCCTTCTGCAATTTGAAGTGCTCCATGTGAGAAAATGGAGAGCCAGCCCAGATAATCGAGTTATAGGGCGGGGAATATGAGAGTGGGGGAATCCAAAGTTTGTCTTTTCGACATACACTGGGACATGGCCTTTCATCTAGTTCAGCAAAGGAACATGGCCTTCCATCTTGGATACTGAATTAAAAACAGATATGTTTGTTTAAAAAAAAAAGTAAAATCAAACCCAGAGTTGTTTAACTGTCATAGTCTTTGCTGAAATAACCATCAACTCTGTCAGGAAACCAGGCCATCCTTGCACAGCCATATCATTGATAATTCCAGCTGTGCTGGAAAGCTGCAAACCAACATGCATGTCTTCTGAAAGAGCTTCTTGGGCTCCATATTATGGTTGTTATTGACGATCCCATTTGCTAGCTTGTCTTAATCTGAGGAGAGCGGTTGAAGAATTCCAACTCCCAACAGACTTCTGCAGTTTTAGAAGGAAAACTTGGTAAATCAGTTTGGTATTTCCTGAGGTTCAGAATGCTGAAGTTTTCTTTCCAACATCCAGTGGCCTCAGTAACACCAGAAGTAGGTTGTTCTGCATTTCCTGTGAATGTTTGTGACATCCTAACTTTCTGGCTGAACTCGGAATTCATATTTTCATATCTAAATAAAAGCTGAAAACCAAGGAATGTTAACTTCTTTGGTAACTCGTTGACTTAAAAGCTTTTAGCTATCCTTAAAGTGTATATGCCTCAGTCCATGGAAACTTTGGATCATCATCTCCTTCTCAGCTTCAGTTATATCCTGGTCCAGTGAAATATCCTCTTCCCTACTGTTTCCCCCTGGTTGTGCTGTGTCATACATGTCAGTAGTAGATTATTAATGCTGAACTTTCAAGGCAAAATGTAGCCTAAAGGTTCTTTAGACCAATGAAGCAAGAGTAAATAGCCTGGTAAAGTTAAAAAATTATGATCCTCGTTATGACAGAAAATCCGAAGATCCATTTTGAGGAGACCACTCTGTGAATTTGGCAGGTTAGGAAGGCAGGTAGGGATGAGAGGCAGAAAAGGATATCAAGTCCCACCTTTCACTGGGACGTTTTTGTGTGGTTTCCTTACTTCTGTGTCCTCTTTTTTATTTTATTGTTTGAAGGTATTGTGTACTTTCCTCCAATTTATACTTAAAAATATTTTGATTATTTTCATTTTCCCCACAAGAACATTTTCTGCTTCTGTTTTGAGAATATTTTATAATTCTTCTGCTGTGACTGTCCAGACCTTATTTCCTGTTCCTGCCTATGTATAATTCATTGCTGTATCAGCTGTTTTAAACTGTAATAAATATATGAATCCTGTCTTTATGTTTAACATAGTATTCAAAGAGGGATGAATCCTGAAAGCCTTCCATGAAGTAACTTATTTATTTTGAAGTGATTCCTACACACTTTTTAAGTGAGTCTATGTTTTGATATGTATTGTCTTCAGCAGCCTGAAGGCACAAGCTGAAGAAGCAAGGTTCTCCTTCACATAGATCCATGTTTAGTAAGTGTGCCATTTCAAAGCATTTAACTGCTCATCAGTTTCACTCATTCTCTTTCTTTGAGATAAGGACACTATTGAGGGTTTCACTGTTCACTGGTCATATTAAGCCCAAGGCACAGAGCAATAGAACCAGTCCAGGAGAAGCAGGATTGGACCCAAATGAACTAGATGAAGAGCATGTTAATCTAGTATTTGTGACACAAGCAAAAATGATCACAACTTTTGCCCTTTGTTTAACTTTCTCAATGATACAGCTCTGGCAGAAGTTAGGGCAGAATGCATTGCTCTGCCTAGTGTCAGCATTGTTTCCAAATATTTAACGTCTCCTATCCTTGAAATAGGAGCTCAGATATCAGCAGCAGTGATGAACAGACAGAAAGCCTCTTTGTGCCACATGGTTTGCAGTGTAATGATGGCATTTTTGGGCTGCCTTCTCTGTATTTTTTTTGCATAAGGAGCTCATAATTCATTTGTTGAGAGCTGTATAGGTGAATGGTGACAATAAGAAAGCAATTGAAATTCTACTGCGCTCCATGTAAAATGTGTATTGCTAGTGAAATAGCTGGATAAGTCCAAGGGAAATGTAAATTTTCCAGATCAGCCCTGCTGTATTTATTATGCATTTCATTGTCTGTAAAATAGAGACTCTTGAGAATAAGAAGGTTTGTTTGGGGGCTTTGTTTGTTTGCTTGCTTGTTTGTTTGTTTTCCTGGGCATTCACAACAATGTTAATGCTCTGAAGTAAGAGGAGAAAGCTGGCAACAAACTTAGAAGTGAAATGAAGGAGCAAAGGTGACTACAGGGAATTTTCTTCTTTTGGGAATCCACATAATGCAGTGGTACAGAAGAATTTGGTTAAGTAGGCTGAGAGTTCATCTGTTCCTACTGCAATCTTATCTGTCAGCGTGGAATTTTTCTGCCTCAAGGTCACCAATAAATATAAAACTGCTATTCTGATGAAAAATACCAATAATCTCTCTTTTTTACTTTCATACACAGAGATACGGTTTGGCCAGAACTAGTGTTGGCTAACACAAGTTCAAATTAGTGCCAAAAAAGCTATTCTATATTATACCAAATGAGAACCTGGCTCAAAACTCTTACTTTTTTTTTTTTTTTTATATGCCCCTACATTTCCGTGAATGACTAATTTTTCCATAAATTGTGTCTTTGTGTGGGCCTCTTGCTAATCCTGCAGATTCTCACTGCGGGTCGATGATTTAGTCTGCATCACTCGATAGTTGTCTATGTCTTTTGGTCTCCAAGATACAATGGAGACTTGATGTTGAAGACCACTGCCAAATCCTAACAAACTGCTAAAGTATGATGGGCCTTTCCACGTTTCCTTCTTTTCTTTTTTCCATTGTGTAGTTCTAAGTCACGAGTCTCATTACCCCTGCTAAATTGTTGTAGATCACTCAAGCTTTCGCTACTTCTCTCTTGCTCACATTTTCACCTTTTCTTTCACCATCAGTTGATCTCAGCATTTCTCATTCTCTCCCCAAGCCTCTGCTTAGTGTATTTTTTCTCTTCCAAACTGCCCTTTAGTCACCAATGAGTTCTCTGTCCATTCTAGGTTTTGCATTTAGAGAAAGGGTTCATGAAAAACAGGTTTGGAAAATGAGATCTATTGAGCAATATCAACCAGGGCTTGTGCTTGTTGGAGTTTATAACGGAAGCCTTTGAGGCAAAGAGGAGTTTAAAAGATATCAGATAACAAGATGCGTATCTTTCTAAGAATGCTGAACAAATCAAACCAAACTTCATATGTAAATGAGCAAGCAGCCTGTTGTGCACATGTAGAAGGACTGCAGCCTTTCCCAGAGACCACCCTTAATATCCTTTTATTTTGAGACAATTCTGAAGTGGGAGATATCAATGTTCATCTCTAGCTTTAGTACATCTTTCTTAGCTCTCACTACTTGGCATAATCAAAGATTGTAAGAAGACTTCATTGTTAAATAATATATGCATGGATTTTAATTTCAAATTCCTTTGCGTCTCCCTCTCTCTGTTTCTTTTGCATTCTATTTTTCTTTCCTTCCTTCTCCTTTAGGCTGTAAGAGAAAAATTAGAGCCAGATGATGCCTTGATGTATGAAGAAGATCTGGATGATGAAGACTGTGGAGAAGCAGAATTTGAGGAGACCATGAAATTAAAACTGCTGCGTAGAATTGCCTTCCTAGCATCCAAACTGAGGGAGTTTATTGGCAACATGATAATCACCACTGGAAAAGTTGTTGTTACAATTTTACTTGGTTCAGCAGGTTGGTGTATTTGAAAAATTTCCTCAGGAGCCCATTAGATTATGCATTTAACAAATGAGTTTTCAGCACTTTGGCACCTGCGGGAGTAACAATGGAAATTTTTAAGGGAAAAGAAATTGCTGCTGATTTTATTAAATTAACTCTTTGGCAGGTATTGCAATATGCTGAGTTGCTTAATTTTTTTGTACTGATACTGTGTGGCCCTGTCATTCCGTTTATGATTTTGACAGTTGCTCTTATAACCAAATGGTGAATGGGGGCATATTATAAATGACTATATGTTGTGTATGTATGTATGTGCAAATATATATGTATATATATATAAAAGTGAATTCATAGATTTGGCTCCCTTACTTCCAAGTCTAAAAAGGAACTGTATTCACATAACCTTAAAAAAAAAAGGTTATTTAGTTGACCATGTAGTGTGTAAAAAAAGTGATAAGCAGACTTCCTGTTGTTTTTTTATTTAGTTGGTAAGAGTAGCTGTTTTGATGTTACATAGCCTACCTTTTTGTAAGACATTTGTTTTCATACCACCTAATCAGCTACAGTGGCAATGGAAGTTCACAAAAACAGTATAGGTTGTAACTACTGAATTCAAAATTATATAATGGAATTATAAATTAGCATTTATCTGCCAACACATGTTTGAATTGAGTGATTATGTATAAAGTATAAGTACAACTGTATGCTTAACATGTAAGTTATCAGTATATGAAGTATAAAACAACAGTACAACAGTAAAAAAACGTTTGATACTGAATGATGAGGATTGGTCAGGTGTGGTTGTTCTAGTAAGGCAGGCTCTTTCATTGAAGCAAGATTGTTATACAGCCTTACATGTAGCCAAATGGAAAGTAATACATCTAAAAAGAGAAAAATTATGTGGGCCACCGTAGGGCCTGACATCAGGGAAGAGAGTTGTCATTAAAAAAACCCCAAACAAACAAAACCAAAAAGCCTGATGCCACTCTACATGGGTGAACATCAGCCAGGGAGGGTGAAGCAGAAGGATTGCACAGCAGTGGCAGGGGGCAATTTCTTATGAATGATGATGGGCAGCTTGCCTGTGGAGCTCCAACACAAGGCAAGAAGTGGGAAGTGTTCAGAGTATAGCTACAAAAAGTACTTGAGGTCTGAGAAGCCTGTATTCCAGAGAGAGACCTTGAGCTTTATAAGTTATATATTTCCTTACTTACCATGCCAAAAAGATGAAGGGTGACTTGACTGCAGCCCGAAAGAACTGACAAAGATACAAAGTGTTTCCATTTTTTAAGGTATCTCATCTTGTGGAATTGGTAACAAGACCCAACAGGTAAGTGGTAAACCTAGGCATTTTCAGACCAGAAATAAATTTTGTATTTTTCACGGCCAGAGTAACTGGCCATAATAAATAACTTACTTTAGGATATCATGGATTCTCATTCTCCAGAAGTGTTAAATAAAGACAAAGTGTCTCTTTGTAAGGAGGAAGGAAATAGTTCCAGGCTTGAAGCAGAAATTGCTGGGTGAAGTTTTACAGCACCATAGGCTAAGTCTTAAAGTATGATGTGAAAGATGTGGTGGTGAAGCTCAGGCAAACGACTGTGGATACGAGTCCTTGCAGTGCCTGGACTCAGCTCAATGAGGGACTGACCCTGGGAGTGCTGCTCCCAAAAGACATGTCAAGCCAGCACCTGGCAAGAGGAGCACAAGCCAACAGGCACACTGGAGCTATGGGCCACTGGTAGCCTGCAGGTGTGTCCTGAGAAAGGTGGCTCCTAGACATGTATTAGTTAAAAAGTTGCGTCATTTTCTCATAGTTGTCACTCTTAGGCATGAACGTCTTTCTTGTTTCCTGACTTATTTTTGCAGGCTACCAGCAGAGCATCAAGTCCCCTTCACCAGTTGGACATTTTCACACATGACATACTCTGCTACATGTGCAAAAGCAAAAATAATAGACGTGTTTGTGACAGCGGAGTCTTTGTCATATATAAATCACATGTTTCTAGGAGTTAACTATTTAAAAAAATCAAACATATATTGATTATTCTGTAGATTTTATGTAAATCTCTTACCTTCAATATATGAATCAGGGTCTGTTTTGTTTTAATAACTCGAGATATTTCAATATCTGTATGAGAAGGCTTTTCACTGCTCATTCATCGTGCTATTTTAGCATCTTACACTCAAAAGTCATGCACTGGTGGTCTCAGGCAGTATTGGCTGTCCTTGCATCCACTTTCTGTTTTTCTCTATGCTTTATGAAGCATCTTTATATAGTGAAGATTCCATCTCAGAGGAAAGTCTGGAGAGTGATTGTGTTCTAAGTGCTAAGATATGGCATAAGTGAACTGAACAAATAAAAAGAAAAAAAAGATCCTTCTCTTCTAGTCTCAAAGTTAATAGCAGTCTTTAGAGCTAATTGTAGTAATTAGCAGAAAACTAATTGGATTAAAATTTTTAATACACACGTTGTCAAATTTAAGGTGTAACAAATGCTGATATTTCCCACACTTCTTCAACACTCCATGTTTTTTATTTTTACAGGTATGATGGTGCCATCTTTGACCTCAGCTGTGTATTTCTTTGTGTTTTTGGGCCTGTGCACATGGTGGTCCTGTTGCCAAGCATTTGATCCGCTGATATTCAGCTGTCTGTGTGTCTTAATGGCTATATTCAGTGCGGGACACTTGATTGGACTTTATCTGTACCAGCTACAGTTCTTTCAGGAGGTTGTTCCACCAAAAGATTTCTATGCCAGGTGAGAGAAATTCCTTTCCTGTTTAATTGTGGGCACATGATGCAATGCGCTTTTATCACATGTTGGTGCAAATGATCTTCCACATAATGCTTTGACAAGTTTTACACATAGCTTCTTGTTCAGTCACAAAAGAGTCAAATAATTTCAAATGGAATGGTTTTAAATGATAGAGTGGTGAAAGTCCAGACTGGGTAATGGCAGACAGAGAGCTAGAACAGTTTAGGAGAGGAAAGTGATTTTTGGTTTTGCTCAGAGCGTTCTTCAGATGTGGGTGTGAATGATTTGGCTAATGCAGGAAATTAAGGAAGTAGATGGCAACATTGATATGAGGGCTAATGCACAAATGCACGTTTGGTTTTTTGCAGAGCAAAAGGAGTGCTCTGTTCTCTAATGTCATAGTGTCTTAACTGAAGCAAAATGCTTTTGGGGTGCCATTCTTGTGTGCAGAGGCTGAGGGCTGCTGGGGTCCTTCATGTACTGTGAATATGAGGCTGTTGATATAAAAATTCTCACTGGTCACATAGATTCACATAGCACAGGCTGATCTTACCTTCATACCAACAGCTACTTCACTTAAGTAAAAAAGCAGCATTTCTAGTTACTTCTGCAGTAAATATTGATTGGCTGTGATTTCACTGATGCTTTAATTTTCTACATGCTTTAATCTAAAATAAGATAATGGATGTATTTTTCTCATTGCTATTTTTTTCTGCTGGATTATGATTGCAAATTGGTTTCTATGGTGTGTATTTTTAATGCTGTAGTAATCCTTACTTTAAAGTAAGTGTGAACATTAACTTTATTTCTAGTAAAGCTATTGTTCCTTTTAACTATTATAAGCTGAAGGTGAAAGGAAATCAGATGTACTGTGGAAAATCAATTAATTATTTATCTCACAATGCACAATTAAAAGCAGTAAAATTGAGCTGTCTAGCTACACTAGCTGTTACTTTAGTACTTATTTTGACGTTTTATTTAATATAAGTTAAGAGATGTGTGTCTTGTGATGCTGGAATTGGTGACTTGTGGAGTCTGATTGGGAGGGCATAACGTTACCTGAAAAAAAAAAAAAAAAAAACCTGCTTAGTTCAGGTTCTTTTGTGCCACCTAGAGGTCAAGGTAGGAGAATGGATGATTTCTAGTGCCAAGAAGCTGAAATGCTCACAACTTCCCTAAACCTTTTATATTACTTCCTCCATGTATTAAGAAAATAGAAAGAAAATGGCTTCAAAATTCTCAACCATTTGGCTCAAACTCCCGGTTTTTAGCAACAAACAGAAACAACATTTTCTCAAGGAGAGAAAATATGTGCTTCCTACCATTTAGCTACAATATGTGAAACTCTCTTCATATGTGTAAGTCCTGAAGTCCCTTTTTTCGTTTTAGTATTTTTTCTATTAATTTTAAATTACTATATTTTTTTATTTACTTTCAGTTTTAATTAATTTAGTGTCAAGCTAATTGTCTGCAATTAGTAATTCTTTTTTTGGTAAATAATGTGATTATTCATTTTATGATAAAATTTTGGTTAGTACAAATATGGCACTTCAACTTGGTCGTTAATTTTTGAAATGAAAAAATCAATCTGCAAGAAAGTTGCCTCTGCCTTGGTGTCGAAAAGAAAAGCACCTTCAGAGTTTGGGTTAAAAAAAATCCCAGCACTGGACTTCAGAGTACGTACTGGCATTTTTATAACCAAAAAAATGGTGTTACCTTCCTGCAAACTTTCTCTTGAACTGGTACTCTTGAGTACTCTACCCTTTACACATGATAGCATGTGAGGGACTGATGTTCCAAATTACGTAGGAAATTATGTTTGAATATACACAACAACCTATACACAATGTACCCACAATGGCAGCAGAAGGTGCAGTATTCCTTGTTTCTTTATTTGTAGTTCTTTCTATTGTGGATTTACTTTGATCTGCTTTCAGGGAGATGTCTTTGGAGAGCAGCAAGACAGGCGTTATCAGAGCTTGGAAGTGAAGATCTTAGTGTGATAAAAGGCCGCTGATGATTTTTAATGATGGAATTGAGCTGATATATAAGTAGTGGCTAGAGGAGAAAAAATGAGAGACATGTATTGGAATGGCGTGGAAAAAATATTTTAGCATTTTTCATCCTAGAAGAAAATCAATACCTTGCTATTTTATGCACCATCTTGGTTTGGAGATGTGCTAAATATGCAGAGTTCCCATTAATACTAGTACGTGGCTTTCATGGGCAAATTATATGCCAAGAAAAGAATTTGATTCCCCAAATTCTTGCTACAAGAAGGACACTGAGGTGCTGGAGCGTGCCCAGAGAAGGGCAGCAAAGCTGATGAAAGGTCTGGAGCTGGAGTCTTATGACGAATATCTGAGGGAACTAGAATTGTTCTGGAGAAGAGAAGACTCAGGGAGAAGCCTGGAGAAGAGAAGGCTCAGAGGTGGCCTTACTGCTCTCTACAAGCAGGTTGTAGCAAAATGGAGGTTGTTACTCTTCTCCTGAGTAACAAGCATTAGGACAAGAGGAAATGACCTCAAGTGGCAGCAGGGGAGAAATTCTGCACCAGAAGTATTGTCTGTAGTTGGAGGAGTCTGCTCAGGACAGGGGTTGCATCACCATCCTTGGAGATATTTAGAAGATCTGTAGACATGGCACTTAGAGACATGCTTAAGTGATGGATTTGGCAGTGTTGGTTTAATAGTTTAACTCTATGATCTTAGAGATCTTTTCCAACCCAAATCATTCTGTGATTCCATATTTCTCTGTAAAGTTTTGAGGGCTCAATACCAAGGATAAGCTCTCCTCAGTTTCAAGGGCAGATGTGAAAACTACTCTTGTTGGGCTGCTGGTGGGCATTTTTTTATCTCTGAAGAGTGTTAGTCTGGTGTTTTAAAAAGCTCCTTTCTGGGTTTGAGTTCTCAAGTTGACAAGAAATGTACAAGTGGTTTCTCTGATCAATAAAAAATATGTTTTCTCTGAATAGTAATGCATTCAGCTTGTCAGAGTATTGATTGATTTCAGACTAAATGAAGTTAAACTATACCCAAACAAACAGGAAAATTCTCAAGTTAACAGTTTTGTTCAGCTAAGATTTGCATCATCCTTGAGCTGCTCCTTCCTTTTAAGAACACTTCAACTCAAAATTCACCACTTATGATTTTAAGAAGTGATTGAAAAATGTCATCAGAGGAAAGCAGTTTTCTTGGGAGGGATGACCTGTAATCTGGTGAATTTACATGTTTTGCCCTGAATCCTTATGGGATTGTGCAAACAAAGTACTTCCCCCCCCCAAAATAGGATATTTTGATAACATAGCCGTAGGTACCTGCCATAGTGAGATTAGTGAACATGGAGGTATCAGTGTCCTACAAAGTTTCAGATCTACTGCTGTGGCTGTCTGGATCTGTGATGTGCAGGTAGAGGTGGCATAAACACAAACATGCTGAAATGCCATGGAGTGAGCACTGGGATCTGCAGATTGAAGAATGTACAGTGTACTGAAAAGTCTGAATATAGCTGGTATGCCGGGGTAGGCAAGCTGCCAGCAGAGCTTGCAGGATTTACCTGGTTGCATCTATCAACGCTGGTTAAATACCAGCTGATGTCTGCCAGGTAAGGTGTCCACACTCAGTTAACTTCATTTATAACAGGTATCTTCTGTGTCAACTTGCTGCCATATTGCAAATTGATTTACAAAGGTGGGAAAAAAAATATCAAGAAGTATCCATTTAAAGTGAAATTCAGAAAGTATCGTGTTTCTGACATAAAATTCTTTTCGCCCCAGTTAGTAAAAACAAGTCATGAGCTAAAATGACTTTAGAAATTAGGTACACAGTGTCACAGCCTGAAAAAACACACAGTAATATGTTTGCCATTTTTCAGATTGCTGCCTCCTTTCTTCCTGATATTGTTTATTTTGACAAAAGAATGTAATTGTGGAAATGGTAAGGCCTTGCCAACATGAAGAAATAGGATCAGTGCAGTGGTATGAGGTTTATCCTGAGTCAGTAAAGTTATTCCTGTCCAAAACGGTGCTTATAAGCTTATTAATTTAAAGATCCAGCAATCCAATGTAAATTAAAAACTATGTGCTTTCTTATAGTTTAGGTCTGTCTTGCTAGTAGTTTTCATGCAAGTAATGTTCAAAATAGTTCAAGTAACTGGTTTCATCTATGGAAGGCATCTCCCTTACAAAATGAGGCAAATCTATGAGCCCAGGTAGTGTCATCCACTTCACAGTGGTACCTTATTTCACATCTTAAGTGAATGGGAATTTGGAATTATACAACTGATTGCTTTGCTGCAGTATAAATTGGGAAGTCTAATCTAAGGAGTTTTTTTCAAGAAGAAATTTTCATCTGAAAGATGTCTATAAATCTCTTTAAGCAGGACTTTTTAAATAGGTTTTACAGTAACTAATAATAAGCCTGCTTAAAAAACTCTTATTTTTGGGGAAAGTGTTACGTTGATATCTTCTACAGATGGTAGATTTAGGATATTCAGTTTGTTTTCAGATTAATCTGAGAAGAGTTCAGTCCAAAATCCTCCATTTGGACTTCCCTGAACACTTTGATACAGATTGATATTTCGTAGCCCAAATACTTTGTTCTACCAGGGTTATAAATGCTTAAGCACTGTCTCAAAAATGTTCCTGGAGTTGTCAGAACAGGGTTGGACATCCAGCTGTAATATTTTTTTCTAAGTTAGAGGCTAAACGTGTGAATAAAATCCCATTAGGAGAGCAGATATTGCCAAAACAGTGAGATCTAGCTGATTGATTACCTTGTTGGCAGTGTCTTGCCTCTGCAGGGCAAAGCACTGATCTCCTGCTCTCCTGCTGCTTTTGTAGCTCCACTGGAGCCAAGAACATGTTTCACCTGAGCTGCACCACTGCCAGTCCTTGCTGCACACTGTCTTTGGCACCTGTCTCAAAGGCAACTCACCTCTGAGAGGCAGAATTTTCTTAACCTTGTAGGAAACTCTGAGGTTTTTGGGGTTGCCTTTTGACTTGGTCAGAAGCCAGTGTTTGAAAAGACGGAGTATTTAAAGCTCGTTTATGTATCCTATACTGAGCTGCCCTTTGGCTGCAGTAGCTTTCGTGCCTTCTGCCTGGTGTTTTAGGCACTTCTCACCGTGGTACTGCAGCACCACTGCCAGGGCAGAGGCCAGACCCTTGGATACTTGCCATGTAAAGACACTGCACTGCACTTCTTCTGTTTCCATCATCCTCCATCAGCAAAAGCACACTTTTCAGTTGCAGAGCACGCTCAAAAACATGCCAGACCAGCCACCCTGTTGGTTACGATGACCAGATTTGGTTAGAGAGCCACAATTTCTCTCTTTCAGAGGAAGAGAAGTTAGGTGTTTGCCCTTATTCTTACAGAAATTTTAAAGCTGAGTTTCATATTAGCTCTATAATGTACCACATTTTAGGATGTTAAATTCTATGTAGAATGTTTTAGCCTATATGCTTTCTCAGAACTTCATATTCAGCTTCTTTATATTTTCCAAAGGAAGTGAATGGTTCTGTTAACAGCTTAGAAATGCAAGTTCATTCTCCTGTTGATGAAAGACAATAATCATCCTTGCCATTGCAATCTCTTTCTAAACTATGAGGTGGCCTTATTTGGGCTCCCTTTCCCATGAAAGGCTGGATGAGAAAAAAGCACCAGAGGAAATAGTAAGTAGCAGTTTGCCTGGAGAGCAGTCCTTCCCAGTTCCATCCCCATGGCATAGCTGTCGGCGCTCACCATGACCACCACGCCGCATCAAGTGCCAAATTTAGCCTTGGAATAAGCAGGCACAACTTTATTCATGTTACTGGTATTGCACCACAGGTGATTTACATCCCTTTGTCTTCCTCTGGTCTTGAAAGGGCTGTAAACCAAGGTGCTAAGACCTTTTAAAAACAATGATTTTCTGCGTGGGGGACAGATTGGTTTCCAAGTTGTTCTGCTGCAGTGGTGAGCAGGCCACTGATATGAGCCCTGGGGCCTGGTGGGGCTGGCCCTGGCCACAATGGGTTCCCATTAATGGGAAGAGGGTGGCCTTAGCACTCCCAGCAACAACCACACTGCATCTGAAAATCGAGTGTAAGCTGTGAACATAAAAACCAGTTGTCGTCGTTTGACATAATATTGGTGCACTGCCTCTTCCTTGATGTCTCCTGCATCCAAATAGCTGTGTGTTGCACAGAGGCAACTCTTTCTTGGATGCATTGAGCTACTGAGGTGAGAGGGACAGAGAGAAGTAACAAAGATTTTAAAGCTCCTGATGTGCTGTGATAAACTTGCCTGCTGATTCTGATTCAACTGAATTGGGTGTGCAATTGGTCTTATGACGTAGACGTCCCACTTTTGCACACTCTCAGGCTGCTGACTCCTCTGTGATCAGCACACCTCCCTGCTAGCAGAAGCTCTGCTCATGGGTGGGGAGAGACAGGTCACTCCACTCCCTCATACACACCATGGGCTTGCAAGTGTCTGATCCCAACACTGACACTTGGATATACTCGCTGCCCATCACAGCCTGTCCTGCATGGACATGCAGAGGGTGACTGCGAAGAAGCAATCCCTTAATTTTCTCTTCATATTTTCTGGAAAACATGGATCTGCATACTATGATCATTGACCAAAAGCCTGAAAACAAGGACAGAAAAGGGACAAAAGCCCTCTCCTCCTACCAGATTTGTATTGCTATTGTTGTGTGGTATTGATGCCTTTTCCGGGTCTTAAAATCAAGAGTCAAACACGGTTAGAAGGGAAAAAGGGATTTTCCCGCTGTATTTATTTTAAGGATCCTGAGGTGCACCATGTCCAGGTGGAATGCACCTCAATGCACACTGCAATGCCCACCCTCAAAAGATCTGGTATAACATTATAGGTCTTCCTAATTATCATATCTATCAAAGATTCCCCAATGAGAGGCTCGAGTGAGCCCCCCTCCCCAAGGAGCCTTCCCCTGGATGGTTCTATCTTAGTTTACGGAATGTGTTCTGGAGAGGACCTTGGAGTCTGGGGCATATTGATCCCTGACTGCGAAGCTTCTAAAATGTTTAGTCTCCTAGCTTAACAAACAAGTCCAAGAATGTAGGCTAAAAAACACTAAGAATACAGAAGTTGGAAAAAGGGGTTTAAAAGAAAAGGCAAAAAATCATCATGGCATCAGTATTAGGAAATGTGGATTATAATTCACAAACTTCTCTTGGATTTACAAAGTTGTTTTCCTTAGGTCTGCTCAAGAACAATTTTCTCCATACTCTGTCATGACCAGAAATTGTGATGAAGAATATTTAACACTTAGGTAGCTCTTTGTGTTTTCTATATATCAACATTGACAAACGAATCATCCCACATTCCTTGGAGGTAAAAAAGGCAGTCCTGAGCAACCTTGGTCGAGCACACACTGGGAAGTTAGTCCTTGTCCATGCAGGGGCAGTCTACACAGTTTCTCTAAACACTCACAGAGTGGAAGTGCTTATTCTCTTGTTTATGTTCATTTAGCTGAAGTTTGGAACTTGCTGATAAAAGCTGAGCCAATTATGTTCAATTTATAACCAATTAAAAATCAGCTGGTATACCACTTTGGTTTTGAAATTAGGCAATTTCCACACATTTCCCAAGCATTATTGTTCATTCTCCCATTATCTACTTTCCCATATCCTGCTATTTTACTTTCCTTTTATGTTTAAAGCCAAATGGGAATCATAGCTTTTATTTCTGCCTTAGTGCACTCGCTGCTAAAAATGAATATTTTCGTTGCTCATACTTTCTGTGGCAGAATCTCCTGATGAAGGTATCCATCACTCTTGGTTTTTTTCAGTGTTTCACTGCCAGCTGAGTAAGTGGAAAATCTCTTTATCCTCTGCATGCATCACTGAACCTAGCAGACTGTCCCAATGTGACTGAAAAGTATCATCACTCCTTTTTCAGAGGTGGAAAAATTCCCTAACAGAGAAGTTAGATGAATCACATAACCCCCGAGACAGCCAGAACTTGGAATGAAGCACAAAGCTTTTGGCTGCAGTCTGAGCCCTAGATCACAGACCAAGTTGCCTCGAAGTTAGAATAGTATGAAGCTACACTTTAAAACAATTTCTGTTTTTCTGCACAAGTTAACTCTAAGAGGTAGCAGTAAATCTCTTAGGCTGGTAGGCAGTTGCATGGTTAGTTGTTGTACCAGCTCCCTTGCATGATCTGGTCAGCACCACCCCACTGAATGCTGATGCTCACTGGGGTTATCACTGTCTCCTCTTCCTAAATGACTTCCACTGAAGTTTTACCTAAATGCTTCTGTCCTTCTCTCTGCACCTGAGCTTAGGACAACAAGGCTGTCCATGGTCTGCACTACTGGTTGAGTTTTGGGAGCAGACTGTCCCCTGCTCTGCCTGTGAGAGACTTTCTGAGGTGGGGCTATTGACTCCTTTCCTTTCAGCAACTCAGCCAACTCACTTTGAAAAACCAATAGCCTCAATTACTAATTTGCACAGAAAGCCATTGTTAACTGTGTCATTGTTAAGCTATGCCATTTTCAAGCTGTGCCTCCTGCTCTGTGCTCGAGTGGCCAAATTCACCCTCTCACAGGGGGAAGCCTTTGTATCCATGGATGTTTCTGAATATGCCTTTGGTTTTCCCACACTTTCTACATGACTCCTTAGAAGCCTGAACCTGTTTTCTCATTACTTTCATCTCTGTGTAGAAAGTCCAACTACACATTAAATATTTTTAATTTTTTTCACACAGCTTGGGTTTTGTCAAGACTCAGGTGATGCTGTTCAGTATTAGTTGCTTTTCATCCTCATTTATGGTCACAGGGATTATGTGTGTACATGAGGAAGATGAGCAGATGGCAAATCACTGGTGCCAACCAGCCTTCTCTGCTGGGGTGACTGTTCTCTCTCCATCCTCTCCATCCCAACAAGGCTGCTTCACTCCTGCAGCCTCCATCCTCCCCGAGTTGCCTCTGGTTAGTAGCTGAAACTATTTGGAAAGAAAAAAACAACAATCAAAAGCTCTGTTGCATTTACAGTAGTTTTATTTTAGTGATAGAACAACTATTTGCCTAATTTTGTTTAAGAACAAGCTATTTGCCTAACCTAACACATGAGCCAGACTGCTGCTGTCAAACAGTGACAATACAGGCTCTGGTGAGGAATAATCATGTTGATGGAGTCACTCTAGCTAAGTTATCAGGCAGGAGTCCTAAAGCAGTTTCTTCTGCACCTTTATCCCCATTTCACCACCTTTTTGCTTTCCTGTCTGGGAGTCCTCCCTGCGCCAGATGCTCAGATGTCTGACTGGGATGAAAAGATATTGGAATTGCTGCTTTAGCATGTTCCTACATCAGATGACAGCCTGTGGAAATCCCAGCTGAGGCCCACGAAGGCTATAGCAACATGCTGCTTTTCTAGCTCACTGTTGTGTTGAAAGGAGCAACATCAATATTGATGCTCACTAGAAACTCAGAGCAAGGTTGAGCTGTGTCATGGGTAATGGAAAGATTTGGGGATCCAGAGATGAAACCCATTGATAGGATAAATCTTCTTCATTTAAAGCTTTTGAAGATGGGTTTTGTCTTACTAAACAAGGGTTTAATAGACCCACACCACACCTATTTTTTGTGATAACGGTGGGGAATTATTGCTGCTAAAGCAATGAAAGCTTTTGCTATAGAAAGTCAGTACAAAGCTCAATTATTGGATGAAATGTGGTACAGAGCTCACAAGTATTTATGTTCAGACTTAAATTCCCCTTAGGGAAGCTGCTTTATTTCAGGTATGTGAAGTATTTTAATGTCTGAAGTTTGGTCATTTTTAATGGATACCCATTCCTTAACAGCTTCCAGTCACATAGTTTCAGAGAAAATTTGATTGTCTGGTTACTTAAAAACAAAACCGAGTTTATTATTTATCATCTTAGTTTAAAGTTGTTAATGCACTTGAAAACAAAGTGATTATATTGTAGCTGCTTACATGGTCCATTTTTTCTCCTTGAAATAAAGTTTGTGTTGTATTTATAGGTTTTTCAAGCTTTTATGTAATTCACTACCCTTAAAGATATCCTTTCTCCTCTACAGCTTCCTGATTCATGGCTCATAATTTCTCTCTGTCCTCATTATATGGATGATATTAGCACACAAGTTTTAAACTACTCATTTTTTCATGAGGTTTCTCATGCAGTAGATGTGCATTTCAAATTAGTTTTCCTTTAAAAGAGAAGTCACTGGTGTTCAGAAGAGGCTGGGAGATACGCAAGGGCTGGTTTTGTCATTGCCAGAAAAGCTTTGATCCAATAGAAGCTATGGAAACCAAAACTTGGTAAAAAAAAAAGGACATAAGACATCTGCTAAAGAGCTATAGAAATGTGATGACATTAAAACAAAAGTTAGAACGATCTACTTACCTACCAAATCTACATGCACTATGAGTATGCCTGTATTATAGCGTTGGGATAGCAACATGCTGAAGAAAAACAATTCCAGTCTTAGTCTACATTTACAGATATTTCAGAAAAATTTTTTTAACTGTTAAGCTGAAATTTATCATAATGCTTCTCAGCCCAGTCACATTTTTGTATGGTCGTTAGTATGGCACAGTTCCACCTAGCTAGTTCTGAATTATCCAAGTCTGAACCAAAGCGGGGTCTAGGGCTTTTTAGTGCTAAAAATACTTGCAATGCTTTTTAAAGCTTGTATCACTGTAATATGGATACATATAATAACTTTAGTCCAGCTGTGGACTGAGGTTTGTGGGTGCATATCTCCCTACACAGTTGTCCTGCTGAGCTGAAGAGGAGGCATGAAGGATCAACTTCTTCTCTGTGGAATCTTATAAATAACATGATTTGAAAAGACAAATGCCAATTTTCCCATTCATTCTTTTTTTTCCTTTAAAAAGCCACATGAAACCAAATGCCTCCTGTTCTCTTTAACCCTAATTCTTTGGGATGCCTAATGCATTTCAGCCAACTTTTCCACCTCTTTCCTCCCAACGTTCTGCTATTTCTGTAAAAATGTGCTGTCAGTTCAATGTACCCTGGAGCAGTAGCCCCAGTATGGTCTGAATTCCCAGCCAATAGCCTGGGCAGTAATGACCTTCTGAAGGCAAGGATGAGTCTGAAGGAGCCACAGAACTGGCTGAATGGTTTCCAACAGCATGTGTTGCTTTGGGCACATAGCCCAAAGAGGGTGAGTGGGGTGGCTCACAGCATTCCCTTGGAAGAGACATTATGGATATAAGTTTATGGATCCTAACTTCTGTGTAGTTCTGTCATCCAAGTACGGAAAACCCAACAGAATGGCTTGTGTGTGAAAAGGGGACTCCTGACTTTTAGGAAGGCTGTGTAGGATGTTTTCTGTATGCTAATTTATTTTCCAATTCTTTCCACTCTTTTCTCTCCCTTATCCACAGAATATTTTCAAGCCTAACAACAGCCTTAAGTCAATGTTTGAAAAAGGGTTTGCTCTTCAAGCAGTGTTTAGAGTTTGGAACACAGCCCTTTCAGTATTTCAAGTACTTTTCATCATGAAACTCAATATTCAGGGCTTGGACTGTGAAACATGAAGTTTTGACTTTTCTCCCTGTATTTATCAGTCCTTTTTGCCCCAGAAAAATAATATTTCTACCACAACCACCACCACCTTCTCCAAATATACTATTTTTTTGCCCATTTCTAGGGGTTTGTTGCTCTTTCCTCCCCTATTCTCCCCTCCCTTATTCTCCTCTTCTTTGCTTACTCTCCTTCCCTTTCCTTTTCTCATTTGATCACTTTTAGCATCTCCATTTTAGGGTTCAGCTATTCAAATGTCAGTCGGTCTTGATATTCCATTCTCCTACCCCAGACTTGCAGGCATCACTCTTGTCTCCTTCCATGTGAGGAGAGTGAAATAAATATGCAGAAGATAGCCAGATGAAATAAAGATTCAGACAGTTCATAAAATCCAACACAAATTTAGAAGTTCTACAAATATGGATTTCCCAAATCCAACCCAGCACAGTGAAATGTTCTGATGCCATTGCTGTGAATAACCATGCAATAGCTAAATAACTGACCCAGAAACAGAAATCCTGTAATATTAACTGCTAAATCAGGAAATTCAGCTCCTAAAGAGATTAGACACAGACATTTTCTTCAAACTATAATCTTCATGCAAGCTCTGATACAGGAGAATGACACCCCGCTTTGTTGTGTAGGGAAAAGTACTATGTAAAGGAGTACACAGAGTTGTAGGAAGATGCAGCAACTTGAAATTTCATCTAGACAAAACTGTTACAGAAGTTAAATCCAATAGAAAAAGAGTAAGAGACAGTAGAAGATTTTCTATCAATTGAAGTCAAGACTGGATACCATTCTAGACTATAAACTCTTTTTCAACCACAAGTTTGTTGTTCAGTAGAAGAATTATTGGGTGTCCTACATTGTGCAGGAAGTCAGAATTATTACTTCCTTTCCTGTCCTTGAAAGTTACGAGGCAAACCCTTGCCTGAAATCAACTCCTAAAACATGAGCACGTGCAGAATCTGAACTTACAAATATGTTAAAAAAAATAAAAAGCCAAATAATTTTAGTGAACGCAAAATACGCAGACCTAACAGATATGTAATGACTGGTTTTGATAATTCTGTGTATGAAATATATTTTTTGTTTACATAACCATTTTTTGTTCATATTTAGTACCATGACTAATTACTCCAATTCTTATAATATATTAATGTAATAATTAAGTAATGCATGCAATAAAAGTTTCAGCAATGTGGAGTTTTAGCAACTTCAGCAGCTCCTTAGGTGAAATATCTGTGGGTGCAACAGGAATTTGTTTTTCTGTTCAATTTAAATTGGAATTCCTCTTCTGAATTTTAATGTTAGACTAATATAGAATGTGGGAATTTTGTATGGTCACAGCTTACAGCTTTGTCAGGAAGTCCTGAAAGATGGAAGTGCATTGGCTAGAAGGATGATTCACAGATTCAATAGGAAGCTTTGCTGGGAAAACAAGCGTATGGAGTAATAACTGGACAAAAAGATGCCACCTTTATTTTAAGAACTATTTTTCACTGTGTTATTTCAGAGCAATTCTCAGTCAGACATTAAAGTTCCTCTTGTCCTTTTATAATTTCTATAGTTTTTTTCAAATTTTTTCTGCTATGGATTTTTCAGAATACCAGTGAGGACGTTGAGAAACCCAGCTTTAGTTCTTTGCAAGAGTAGAAATATTAATCTATTCACACCTTGCAAACCTCCATTTTCATTTGTGACATTGCATGCAGTCTTTTGGAAAGTCAAATAAATCCATGAGTAAATAAGTTTCTCGTAATTTGTTTTACTTATACTCTGTATCCAGGTACACATGTACTTGTCTTGTTTGGTAGTGTGTCTCTCCCACTTAGGACTCATTCTGACCTTACTGATGGCATGCAGGTATGATGGGTAAGATGAAGTCAAATCAAGATCAGAGTTGGACTCAAATACAGCTGGTTGGGATCAATACTGAATGTAAAGATATCTTTGCAGAATGAAGTATGCAGAACTGAATAATGCCCTAATTTATATTGCTTATGCATTTAATGACAGCCATCCCGGTGTAATTAGAAGCTTTATGTAAGAGAAGATGACTCTATTTCTTTGAAAAATGTTCTGCACCAGCAGTTCTCATTGAGGATAATGATGAAGCATAAATATTGAGTGAGTAGCAACTTGTAGCAGTACTGGAGGCCAGAACAGACAGAACGAGCACTCCCAAGGCAACAGTGAATTTTGAACGTGATAAACAGGGAATGTTGTGTTGAGTACATTGTGACTAACAAGTCTCAAAGCCCAAGGAGAAATCAGAAATGAGGAGCAGTTTCTCTACATCCATGATTTATGAGATGAAACATTGCATATATTGAAGTGAAATACATTAAACTACATTGCTGGCCATGTGGCATCTTAGAGGGAAAAGATGTGCTGTAACTTCTGAATATTTGATGGATGCAGGACCAGAAGGGAGCAGAATTAAATCCAATATTATAATGTATGAATAATTTGAAGCCAGCAAATGAAACTAAGAGAATGAGAATTTAACTGAAACATAATAAAATTTCCAAACCATTAGGACTATGTGGAATGTTTTCTTTTCAGTGGAGATAAAACACAAGTTGTTCTGACTTTATAGCTATATATGACTATAGGAATGGAATATGTGATATGAAGGTCATGTCTATTTGGCAGAAATTTCTGAGAACCTTCAGGAACTTTCCCTCATTTCTGTAGGAAATACTCAGCACTGACTGTCAATGGAAAGACTTTGCACTTCAGTAAGAATTGGATTTCACTCTGATGCTTATGAGACAGAAATAGGGTGAATCATACTGTGCTTACATAGAAGAGCTTAAAATGAACTAAAGACGGAGAGCTGTGTTGTGAAACAGAGATAAAAGAGGAAACCAACAGGAACTCAACAACTAATAGGAACTCAACAACCCTGATCACTGATGAGCAGAAATGACAAGTCATTTGGAGAGAGGAAAGCAGGCAAACAAGATGTTCCTCTATGCTGATAGAAATATGAACTGAATACAGTCCAGCATGAATTTCACCCAGAGGGAGCCAAACTGTAACATCAGCTCTGAATGTTCTTGGATGCTGTGGAAGTTTGAGTCTGAGTCAGCTCCAAACACAGCTCGTTCAGCTCCTTTAAGTTGCAGCAATTTACTTTGTATGCAGGATTTTTTTTTTTTTTCCAGCCTTGTATTCACCCAAAAGCTCCGAGAGATCCTAAAGTTTATACCTTTGGCCTGTGTTGACAATCAGAATGAGAAGTGAGTGCTGATAGATTGCTTAATAAAATGCTATGGAGCTCTCCTTCTGGGAGTTAATGGTATTGTGCCCATGCACCAAATCCACAGTTAAGAGCAGATGTAATATTTTCACTTTGCAGCATCCAAAAGGCAGATTTCAGGCAGCACATCTCTGTTGAATGTTGTTCTTATTCTTTGTATTATTCAGCTTTTCATGTTGGATCTTACTAGGTAGAGGAATAACTAAGCTTTTAGACACCCTTTAAAATTAAATGTTTTGGTTTTGGGTGGGTTTTTTTGTTAATGTATTTGGTTTTTTCATTCAGAGGAGCAGTAGTCTGGGATTTATTGTTCTACCAAGAAGGAATTCTCCTTAATTGTCTCTTAGAATCAGACCTTTTTTGGTAAAAAATGAAAACTCTCACAGACATTATGGTAGAAAAAGGTTTTGTCAATAGACAAAAGTGTTCGTAGTAAGTACTTACGCATGCTACTGGTAGCTCATGCCCTAACTTTGGAACTCTGCAAGCTGTTTTACAGAGGAAGAGCCAGATTAATTAGTTTCCTATTAGTTTTGTTTCAGTATTTAACACATCTACTAGGCATCCAACATCTTGTATTAAATTTGGAAATGTTGGGGATTCTTTTTTAAGTGAGATTTTTTTCCAACATATGTTCCTTACTTGACAGAAATACTGTGTTAACCCAGTTTTTCCAGAAACATCAAATATCTGTCATTGATATTAATACTTCTAATTAATTTTTCTTCTTTTTCTTCCCTCAGTTATTTGACCATCTGAAACAATAACCTTTCTGAATATTTTCTTTTTTTTTTTACAAAAGCTATGAGTTCAATAGAACCCTGTACATTTATAAGCATTGGTGTAATTAGATAGCAATTTATTAATAGTATTAGCTTTTCAAAAGATCAGTAAACTGTTCAGTGTGCCAAGGAGACATACTTTACAGCTGTGTCCTGGCAGGGTGACTGAAATGGTGTTACACGTCAGTTTACTAAATCTCTCTGAAATGTCATGTTGCTGTGATTTGCCAAATGGACTTGCAGCCAGAATTTCTCTTCCCATTTTCTGTAGCTCTGGATCTACAGGGAGCAGGTCATTGCAAGTTTTCTCGTTGGACATAGTAGATATTATATTATTATACTCCCATTTTTTTATGTTGAAAACTGATTGCAAAAAACCACTTCTTTTTACTAAATATGTGGAATGAAAAGACTCACTGCTTTTTAGATGTGATGGCAGATGCTCTTTTTGAACAGAGCAGTTGGTATTAAAACTAAGCAAAAATTGCCTCTGAAATATTTTAAAATATTGTTAAGATTTGGTGTTTAGTCTCTAAAAAGGCTGCTTTGGTTTTTTATATTCACAGGTTGTTCGGAGTCACTTCTCTTACTCAGACAAACTGCTCAAGCACTTGGATGATCATCAAAAATCAAGAGCTACATTGGTATCACCACGCTAATCCAATCTTACTGCTGGTGATGTACTACACCCTCGCAACTCTCATCCGTCTCTGGCTGCAAGAGCCCATTGTAAGGGTAACTTCCTTCTCTCCTCCCATGGCTGGTGACTGTGAGGCTGCCCAGTGCAGATACTTGCTAGCACACATGCAAACATTTAGGAAAATTAAGGGGAACAGACACCAAGTGCAAGGTGGTACTTTGAATTTGGTCCTTTTGCTAAGTGTCTTCAGGAGTCTGATCTAACACGGATGTTATTCTTAAAATCATCAGGACTGTTATGCAAGGAATGCAATGGCAGAGCATTAATGGTTTGATTTGGAAAGCAGGTATCGATATGCAGAAGTGGCTGGGCTTGATTGACTCAATGATCTTAAAGGTCTTTTCCAACCTAAATGATTCTGTGATTCAAATTTAGGTGCTATCGAGTGAAATGCCAACACCCAATGCTTGACTACCAGAACAGAGGTAGGATACATTCTGGCACAGGGTGCTGTAAGACAAACCACAAATTTGCAATTTTATCACAGGTAAAGAAAAATTTAAACCTTTCCTCCTGTGTGCCTGAGTGAAAATCCCAGCTTTCATTTAAGAGCAAGAGAAGAAGGAGGAAAAAAAAAGTAAATCTTTACTTCTTCCAGTTTCAGAGGAAAATGGGTATATAAGAACCCAGAGGTACCTTAAAAGCTTAGAAACTGAAAGTATAAAAAGGATGATCCTAGGCATTACTTATTTTAATTTCCTGATCCTCAGAGGCCTGATGTAAATTTTCAAGTTGAGGTTTAGTAGTGCTGTAAACCACAATGAAAATACTCATGACCATGCTGTGAATTAGTGGAGTTTGTAGTAGCAAGTAAAAATGTTCAAGTTTTTCTTATTTTAAGGGTGTTTCTTCAAATAATGGATAATGCAACAGTTTAACATTTTAAAAGGCAATCAAAATACATCACCTCTGAATTGAGATGTCTGGTATTTGGGGGTTACATATACAGGGCTTCAAAAGGTGGACGATGCCAGAGCCGTCAGCTTGAGCTATTAAAAAATTGTGTCTTAAGTTTCCAGAAACCTTAATACTATCTTTTCTAAAGGCATGAGATTGTCGTCAGTACCCTCTGGCAGTGGGTATTTTTAGGGTTTTTTCCTTTTATTTTTTCTGCAGCTGCAGCATCTGGAAAGTAGATTTTTTTTTTTCTTTCTTTAAAAGAAAACTGAGATTTCCAGATAATAATATGATTTTAGCACTGGGGCTGTAACTAAAACTTCACATCTCACAAAGTGCTTAGTAAAACCATGAGAACTATTCACGGAGGAGTAAGCACATGTGAAATGCAGTTAGTGGGAGCTGTGTGATCTCAGCAAGTCTGGGAATTGATTTCCAGTACCTGTGTTGTTTTCATCCAACAGTCTCCATCCTAAAGTTTGGTGTTGGATCTAAGGTAGTTGCAGGGCTTTTTCAGTGGAGAGAAGTGGGTCTTTCTGTCTAGGATAGAGTGAATGCTGCAATTTCCTGCGGGGACTTGAGAGGAACTATAGTGGTCTTGCCTGCACTTCTATTTTTTAGACTGCTTGTGGTGTCTGAGATAGATATTCCCATAAAACACTAAAACCAGTCTCTGAGAACTGCCAACAAGTGAAATTAGAGATGCTTTCCAAGCAGTTGAGCTAGAGTAAGTATTAAAAGACATTAATATAAGAAACACTGATGTCTCTCAAACCCATGGCTACATGAGAGGCAATAGAAAGTCTTGTCACTCCCAAGGGAACTTCAGATGCCAGGCAAATGATTCTTCCCTGCAAAGATAAATGGATGCTTATAAAAGGGAACACCATAAAGGAAAGATTAGCCATGCATTAATGCATATTTTTGATGCACAGGATGTTAGCAATGCAAGTATTTGTCATTAGAGATGCTGAGATTTGCAAAATTTACTGTATTTTCTGTATTTTCCACACTTCCTCCTTATGTTTTCTTTTGTTGTGGTTTTTTTTTGTTTGGGTTTTTTTTTTTCCTGTTGTTATTTTTGGTTTGCTGGTTTTGTTTTTGTTTTGTTTTTTTTTTTTTGTCTGTATGTGTTTTGGGTTTGTTTTGTGGTGCCATAGATCAGGATTTGAAATTTCTCTTACTAGATTTTCCCTAGTAGACTCCATTCTCAGTTATTTAAGTCCAGAAATAACTGTATTCCAGGTTTCATTGAAATCTTTCTAAACTTGTGAATTTGTAGTGCATTTGATTCATTATGGAACTAAGTATATAACCTGTCTTTGCTGTCCCCAGTGATTTTGAAGTCACTCTGTATTTAGGATCTCACTATTAACCTACCTATAGTTGAATGACTGGTGAAGACAAAATGCTATGAGGTGTTTAGTGTAAAGCAGTTGTTCTCTATATACTGCTGTCCTGTAAAGTAAGAAGTGGCTCATCTTAGAAATTTTGTTCAAAAGAATCTCTTGAACAAAACCTGTTTTGAACAAAACAAGAAAAAAAAACTTTTTCAGTCTAAAAAGATTACAGAAGCTATATGTAATACTGGTGTATCAGATACTAAAAGCAGAGTAAAATATGTAGACCTGA
The DNA here is from genome assembly GCF_017639235.1 of Corvus kubaryi. Taxonomy (NCBI): domain Eukaryota; kingdom Metazoa; phylum Chordata; class Aves; order Passeriformes; family Corvidae; genus Corvus; species Corvus kubaryi. The sequence continues at coordinate 7,814,434 of NW_024580666.1, read as the reverse complement.
TGGGGTTTTTTTTCCTGTGTGAATTACATCTTGGGGTCCTCTTGTGGATAAAATTCCTCCTGGATTGCAGCAAGAATTGTTTTTGAGACAGATGCTCTTGAGACTGTCTCTAAATGCTGCAGTTGATGAACAATTTTGCAGGAACAGACCCCACTTCACATCTTGAGTTTCAAGGTGCAGTTTTTTGTGTGTGCACCACAATGCCGAAGTATGGCGTGTATGAAATTTCAGTGTATGGTCTCCACATGGGATTCTGAATGGATCTTACTCATGCAAAGTGACCGTGGCAGTCAGTGGAAGATTTGCTTTTCTTATGCTTGCTATTTTGGACCCTGACTTGTTCTAACATTGAGTCTTGTGAAATTCTACCTCTGCAAATAAGAAAAAGCAATCTGTCTCTGGAGATTTCAGCTCATAGTTGTAACTGCTAGTACTGAATATATGAATAGAGCCCATTCATTCTGGTCTGTGAGTGGTAACTAATAGTACAGGAGTCAGCAGAGTTACAGCAGTTGAATGTAGAGTCCTCTTATAAAATTTTTATAATTGTTTGAATTAAAAGGTATTTAAGAGTTGCTGAGGAAGAATGAAAAAATTACACAAGTCAAAGGACTCTCACAAGTTGTGCTTGTGTGACTAGTACTGTGTTTTCTGAGTTTTCTTCCTCTTCTGAGCAAAACGATTTCCCACCCTTCCCTGTCATCTCTTAGGCTAAAAATATCTTACTAAAAAAATTGTGTATATCTTATGTCTTTTGTGTTGTTTTTGTCACCCTGGTGCCAAACTAAATGTCTTTGATAAGCAGTTCTTTATGGTTCATATTTATATTAAAGTTTCAGACAGCAGTGGCAAGTATTTTAAGCACAGGATCAGTTTATTTCATCTTACAGTTTTGCTAAGAATGCCCTTTTACAATCAAATATAAATATACAGTCACATGTGAAATGTGCTGCCATTTCCTCTGAGAAGTGAAATTAACTAATAATCATTGTTTATCTAAGTCAAGATTTTAAAAATACGACCTTGCTGTTAGGATTGGAATGAGGAGAGTTTCAAAATGAGCTAGGACGTTTGGATGTCCTGTTCCCATGGGTAGCTTTGCAGGGTACTCTGCCCAGCATCCTGATTTATTCTTGTTCTATTACATCAGAGGATTTTGCCTAAGCAATGAGAACAGTTGCCACCAGCAAGCTGCCACTCAGGAGGCACAGGAAGAGCTCTGGTGGGGTTCGAAGAGCAGCTGTAACCTACTGTGGTTTGCACTCCTCCTCACCTTAGTGATAACAGTTGCTGTCTCAGATGGAGAAATAAACCACATGGATCAGAGACAATCACAGAGTCACAGGACAGTCCAGATTGGAAGGAACTTGGGAAGATCATATGAAGAAACTTCTGAGAACAAGGCCTCAGATTAGATTTTCATGGGCCAAATTTTGGATGTTTCCAGCAGAGGCTACGAATGCCAGTGGTTCATTGTTCTTATGGTGGGAAAAAAAATTTAAGAATAAATAAGAAATATATATATATATATATACCTTTTTTTTTTAATATTCAGAAGATGTTTCCCTGGAGCGAGTTATGTCCTTAGCCTCTTGTCCTATAACTGTGCATCCCTGTGAGAAGAGTACCCTTGTCTTCTCTAAAACTACAATTTCATTGCTGTAAATTTAAAAAAACCCCTAATTCCTGCATCCTTCAGCTTCCCCAACCCTCTAATCATCTTGACAATTTTCGGTGGGATCCTCTCCAGATTTTCTATGTCTCTCTTGAGCTGGAGATTGCATTGCAGGTATGGCCTGACACTTGCCAAGTAGAGTGGAATAATCACATCCCTTGATCTGCTGGCAGTACTCTGGCTGATGCAGTCCAGGACGTGTCTGCCTTCATTGCTGCTGGAATGCAGTGCACTGCTGGCTCTTGTTCAGCTTGCTGTGCACCAGCACCACCAGAGCCTCTTCCACAGAGCTGCTTCCCACACAGCCTGTCCAAAGTCTTTGCTGTTACCTGGGTTTATTCCAGCTGCAGGACTTTATCTTTGTTAAACCTTGTGCATTTTTTGTTGTCCCATCTCTGTATGGTGAGTCTTTCTTCTGGCCCATTTACCTCCTCCCAGTTCAGTGTCATTCACAAATATTCTGTGGGTGCAATTGCATCCAGGTAGTTTTGAATAGGACCAGACCTAGTGCCAGTCTCTGAAGAACTTCACTCATAGCAATCTACCTTTTTGTCTTTGAGACTTTACCCTACTTGGAGAAAGGCAGTTCAGCTAGTTCTCCACCCATCTTGTGTTCCATCTGTCAAGTATGTATCTTACCAGCTTGTCAGTAAAGACATCGTGGAACAGTGGTCAAAGATGCTGAAATCAAGGTACATGGAGGTCTGTGTAATTCTGGTGTCATGTAACTAGCAGTTACAGAAAATCTCTGTTATTGTTTCTGAAAATGTCATCTCAGAGTCATCTATCATAAACCAGGTGTAGGAGCAACTAAAAGATGCTTCAAACATGCTTTGGAGAGGGAGCATTAGCTGGGGGGAAATTTCAGTTCCTCTGCTAAAATTGTATTTACAGAGCTATAGCTACTGCTGTCATTTGTTGTCATTTAGCAGATGCCTGATGAAGAGAAATCTGTCAGCAGGGAAGATGACAAAGAAGTCCCCTGCAGCCCAATTCCAATGACAGCAGAGAGGAGACGCAGTCTGTGGTATGCAAGCCACTATACAACTGATGAGAGAAAAGTAAGACTGGAGGGGGAAGGGTCTCTGCGTTACACAATTACTTTGAATTAGGGGCAGCAGTGTTATGTAGGTTGCAAGTAAGATCTTCACGTGTGATTGTATAAATCAGATACAATATCAAGGCTGCATGGTAGAGTTGGATAGCATATATTTTGTAAAAATGAATAAAAAAAAACCAACCAGGAGCCAGTTTAAGGAAGTAAATGAAAAGCATGCTCTATGTTTTTGGCTTCCACATTTTAGAAGTGTAGGGCTGGGCTTTTGTCATGGGGCCATTATCTTTGAGCAAACCATCTAGAAAGTCTGTCAGGGAGCTAAATCTGGTGTAAAGATCTGATCTGACTTGTAACTACTGATTAGCACTGTCGTTGGTGAGTGGAGACTGCCAGTTTATCTTTTCCTAAGCATACTGGTGTCCTTGGAGATATAAAGAAGGCAGTTTAGGCAGTTGTATAAAATCTCCTGGAAGGGTCCAGCTCTATACCGTCCGTCCGCACCAGCTGCACTGCAAAATTTCATTTGTTGAGTTGCTGTCAAATGTGGGACATATGAACATTCATATATACTAAAGCCACATATACTCAAGCCCCAAGAAATCCACTATAATAATAGTAATGGGAAATGAGCTGGCAAATGGATAAAGTATCATATTTTATATTTGTATCACCATTTTATTGGAACTATTTTTATAATTGTAGTAATTCTAATGATTGTTTAAAAACTTAGTTTTTAAGCATTGGATCATTAGAAAGACATTAGAAAGCAGTTAATCAGTATAATGCCATACTGATTAATTCTTTGACCTAGCATCCAAAATTTCAATACAGCATTCTCAGTTCTGGTTTAAAATTCACAGGAACATACAGTAAAATTATGTCAATGTTGTGGCACACTGAATATAATTTTATGGTATCGTACGATTCTGCTGACTTTTTAAGAATTCCTTCTGAATTTCTTGGTGCAAATCTGCAAAAGTCAGCATATATGCATGCATGTATTCAAGAAGTTAGACTTACTAATGCTTGAGCCGTGCTTCTGTAATAATTTGTCCTTGCATTGCTTTTTGCAGCTTCTGTCAATGACCCAAGATGAATACAAGCCATCGGATGTTAGTATACTACTAGTCTTTGTAATTTTGCAATTCTTCTCAATGTGTGTTAATGCAGATAACACTGATGCATACAAATAAAACTTTAGATGAAATTTGTAAAACTTCTAGATTTTTGGTTAGCCTGACATTTACCTTATAATCTTGATTATCCTAAATGTAATTGTCTTCCGCTTCCTTAATAATTTCCCTGAGAAACCATTGATTGATCACCTGAAATTAAGATGCTTTTAGTAGTACCAACTGGCAAACGATCTTTGCTATTTCATTGGGTTTTAATAAGATATGAAAATATGCTTTCTAATGCAAGCCACCTTTAAATTTGATTTAGTTCCTTTGCATTATTTTTTAATTTCATTCATGTTGGAATGCTGAGGACCTTAAAGCATGACCAACAGCACATATGAGTTCAATTTACAGATTACAGAAAATCCAGGTCTTTATTTGAACAGACAGCAAATGATCAATTTATCTTGACTGCCATAGACCTTAGCAGACTCTGAAATCAGAAATGTCCCCTCTGCTCCGCACACACAGAAGAATGAAGATTCAGATGAATTTTGGGAGCATCTATGACTTAACATAAACATGCTCCACAGTCTGTACTTGGTGCAGCTGCTGGATATGACTGAGCATAACCCAGATACTATGCTGAGACAGTTCACAGGCTGTTGCACATGCCTGTGCATAGTTTTGACAAGCAAGATATGCTCCTATCTCACAGCCTGGGCAGAAGTCAGTCTTGAGCGTGTACTGCCATCACTAACCCATTGCACGTGAATTTATGCCAGTAGGAAAGTCACAAATGATTGTAAGGTTTCTGGAGCCCTTATCCAAAAAAGCACAAGAGCTGAAATTGAAATCACCAAAAAAAACCATGAAAGAGTGTTGAATTAGCACTACCAAGTGACAACAATGTGGCATCAATAACAATAATTACCACAAGTCGTTTTATTAACAACAGCAAAAATAGATCTCACCACTAATAATTCAAATTTGAAAGTCATTTATAGGCACTATTTTCATAGCTACTGGAAATAATTAGATGTGAACTGAAAATCCCGATGTAATAGTTTGCCTAAGAAGGAGAATGAATTTTTGGTTAGTTCTATTGGTACAGCATAAAAATCTAACAACAGTTGATTTTGGAAGCTGTTCTGCGGTACTTTTGCATGCAACATGACTATAACATATCACTTTCTTGGAAGTAACTGCAGTTACTTGTTAACCTCTTTTAACATTGGCACTCCAAGAGTAGCAAAACACAGAAGTAGGAGTCACACTCTTCTGAGTGCCATGGTAAATGCAGTGCCTCTCTCCCATGTCCTGGCAGGTGCTGCTGGTAACAGTGAACGGGAACCCTGCTGACTATCACACCATCCACCCCGCACTGCCGTTAGAAAATGGTCCAGCCAAAGCAGATGTGTACTCCACACCACAGTACAAGTGGGAGCCTTCGGATGGCACGTCAGGTAGGGAATTGCCTAGGAATTGTCCTTAGTTCCACGTGGTTTTCTTATTCTGTATCTCCAGTCACTGCCTCTAGCATTTCTTGTCATTTCGGTAAGCTCTTTGGCCTGTTAAAGGTAAATACCTGCTGTCACCTTACACTGATGGATGCCCATATGGCAATTTTGTAAACTGGGCTGTAGGTGTATACCATCCAAAATACTTTGCCTACCAAAACTGTGATTTGAAGTAGCTGTCAGAGCGATTGCAAGCAAAATAATTCCAGGAGAGGATGCATATACTCTCTTTAGACCAGCATGGATTGCAAATAAGAATTTCTTTTTCTACTTAGAAAAGGAAGAGGAGGAGGAGGAAGAAGAGGAAGTTACTCAGGAGGAAAAAGAAAATGTTAAATTGCATGCCCTGGTCTCTGTGTTTCAATTTATCATGAAGCAAAGCTACATTTGTGCTCTGATAGCTATGATGGTAAGTAGTGGCAACGAAAAGAGTAATGATGTTGGTTTTACAAAAGTCTTCTCAATGCCTTTCTGAAAGTTATCTCATCAGCTGGTTCTCAGCAAGTCTTTGCATCAGGCTTAGAAAATATCAATATGGTGTCTGCATCATTTTGAGCCCATTTTAGGTTATTAATGCATAATTCCCAGGCCTGTTACAGACCTTTAAATAGGGCGACACGTGGCGTTCTGGTTAAACATCACATTTCCAGGACTGGGAGCCCCAGGCTTTGTTGTCTGTTGAATATCAGAAAACCACTGGGTCTCAGTTTTCTATCGATTCCCAAGCTTTTGCACAAGCAGGTTTGTCATGTGTTTGCACCACTCAGAAATTTGCCTATAGAATTAAAGTATGTCATACTGATATAGAAAACTGTAAAAATACAGTTCCTAATTCAGGTGATGCATGCATCCAATTACTCTGGGAAGAAAGGATCTATAAAGCCTGGTTTCCTATATTGACACAGAAAGATCTCAAGGAAAATACAACTTTGTGCCAAGCCAGATTTTCCTGTTGTTTTACTTTTCACCCTTCTTTCTCTTTTTCATGCCGTTGCTTGTTTTTAAGCCTCCTTGTTGAAAATACTTTGAGCTGCATTATACCAAGTTTTCCACATAATGAGTAGATGTCTTTCTATATTCCCAATGCAAGCTTTGCTTTTACTGTTTTGGAAAAATTTCAACTATGATGAAATTAACCATAAAGCTTCTTGGCCCAAATTTGCATTAAAAATGGTAAAACAAATTACCTTGGCTGCCTCTTGTTTGCATAAAGTTTCAAACTTTATTTGCTGTCTTTAACAGAAAAAGTTTCCCCCTTAAATAAGGCAGGCTCCTTCTGCAAAATATGGACTTCAGTTGATGCATTCTGAGACATTAGCAAGTAGTTAGTTATTTTCATATTGACACAGTAGCTTTTTCTCAGTTTCTTTTAAACTCATGTACTTCTTAGATCATAGAATGGTTTGGGTTGGAAGGGATCTTAAAAGTCATCTAGTTCCAACCCCACTGCCTTGGGCAGAGACACCTTTTACTAGACCAGGTCTGCATTTCCCTTTTAATTAATTTCTAGGGTCGTATCTCTCAATATAAAAGGAGATCATATATTTGAAGAACTTTCTTGTAGTTTAATGCCAGCTTCTCTCTTCATGACATATTCCAATTTTATGTGACCCAAATTAATTTATTAATTTATTTGTGGTATGCTTTGATGCAAATTCCATTTATACTATAGCCACAGACAGCTCAGTGTAAGCTATTTTCTCGTATGAGAACAGAGTAGCATATTAGTGTTTTTCACATACCCTTAAAAGACATCATTTCCAGTGGGGCTAAGCTAACCTGATAGAAATATTCTTAATGTTTAATAATTTTCTATTTAAATTAAAAAGGAATATAAAAGGCTTTATTGAAGGTTATTCCACATTTATAGTAGCATATATACAGCTAAATTTAGTCCTGAATCAGTAACACACTGTATATAAAAAATACTTAAACCCCAAATCCTTTTCTTGAGTGTTTAATAGAGAAGCTTTTGCTAACTGAATTCTGAAAGCTGTAGAAAACATTCTGTAGCTGTGAGCGTTCAGGTAATCTACCACAGTTACTGTAGACTAAATGTTCTTCAGGTTAGGTGGGTGCTCACCATAGCTTTCCATTTTAAACCGATTCCACAAAAGCTAGAACAGTATGGAGTTAGTGCCATTTTTAAATGCTGTCAAAGGCCTTGAGTGTAGTACCCATTGATTAGGTTTTGCTATTCCTACTCTGAATTCTTTGCAAGAAGAACTTCTGTGCCCAAACATTAATCTTTATTTTCCATCTCTTTTAGTTTGGTGTAATGAGAAGCAATGAGTCTGCTTACGAAGTGCAGCTAATGCATAAAGCAGGGTTTGCCCTCAGAATCCACTTTCTGCATGTTCTCCAAGGGGTTTATTTTAGCTGGCCCAGTAGGTGATTAATATGGGTGAGAGTCTGATGAAAATGAAAATATGCACTATGTAGAGAAGTGTAAATGAAGTGTAACGGGAAATATGTGTCTATGTTGTTCCTGAATGGATCTGCGAACATTTTTTCCTCTCCTTCCTCCTTCCACAAGGCGTGGAGCATCACGTATCACAGCTGGTTGACTTTTGTGTTACTGATCTGGTCTTGCACACTGTGGATGATTCGGGACCGAAGGAAATACGCCATGATCAGTTCACCATTCATGGTTTTTTATGGAAATTTACTGCTAATATTACAGTATATATGGAGTATTGAGCTCAAGAATGATGAACTTCCTCAAGTATCTGGTTTTTTAAAAAGAAAGGAACCTGGGGAGCTGGCATCAAAGGTAAGTGTAACAAACAGCTGAGATTTATTTATGACACCCCAATATACATTGTGATAAATATATGGATCTCTTGACATTTCTTTAAGAGTGCATCCACAGTATTCAGTGTAATCACTTTCAGTAGCAATTCTAAAGTAAAGGGCAAGTCATTAGAAAGAGTCTTCAGAAAACTGCTTTTTGCATATTAAGCTAATACTAGAGCAAATGTTTCAGACACCTTTTACATTTTCATGATAATTCTGTAGAAAATACTTGGCAGATTGAAATTGCTCACTTGCTTGGTTTTATAAACTGGATTCAAAACCAGATGTTATTTGATTTGCTAGATTAACACCCATGGGATGTCAGACTGTCTCTGACTATGATGGCAACTGGAACTCTGTTGTAATTGCAATTACCAGTACTACTCACTCCCTAATGGTTTGGCACAAGCAGCAGCACATAGCTGTGACTGAGTTTTAATTCTTTATCCTTACACCTGAATCAGAATGAGTTGAAATCCATTTTAGGTTAGAAGTAAAAGAGTTTGCTGACCCCAGTGCATGACAAAGTTTTTCTTTGATGTCTTAAAAATGCATTTTGTTCTGCAAGTTTGCTCCTGGGAAAGGGACTGAGCACAAATAGGATGTTTTTTCCTAGAGCACCCAAGAGGGGCATCTCAGAGAGTACATCTAGTTGGCACTGCTCCCCTTGTGCTAAGTGGATCAATTCCCCTGTGACTCCTAATCACAATTTAAGTTGATTCTTTATCTCATCTTCCTTGCCGGCAATACCCTTTGGACAACCATTTCTGGGTCTTTAATGCACTTGAAAGTTAGTGAGTGCTGTATTATTTGTCTTGTAAAGGTAGGGCTAGTTTGGTAAGAGGCATAAAGCTCAAGGGGTTCTGCAAGAGAAGTTCTACAGCTTTTTTCAATTACTTCATAAATCTCTGAGGAGTTTTAACTGTCTTAATACTTCATTCACTTTGACATTATTTCTTATTAGCTATATCATCAAATATCTTGTCTAAAAACAGATGGTGTCAAGAAAGGAAGCTGTTGTTTATATATGATGATTTGGCCACATCCATAAAGCCATTAGGCGTTTACTGGGTTAATTCACTCCATAACTTTCACAGAACTAGGGAATAGTTGAAGCCAAAACAGACTTCTGGAGGTCATTTGGTCCAACTCTCAAGCAAGGCCATCTAGACTTGATTGCCCAGGACCATACCTAGATGGCTTTTGAATAACCCCAAGAGTGAAAATTCTGTTACATCCCGGGGCAACCTGTGCCACTGCTCAATTACCCTCACAGGAAAAAAAAGTTTCCTGATGTTCGGAGGGATTCTCCTATGTTTCAGTTTGTGCCCGTTTCCTCTGGCCCTATCACTGGGAACCACTGAAAAGAGTCTGGCTCCAACCTCTTTCCATCTCCCTTCAGATATTTATAGAAAAATTGAATGAGATTCCCCCTGAGCTTTGTCTTCTTCATAGGAAAGATGCTTCAGTCCCTTCATGGCCATTCTACTGGACTCTCTCCTGTGCCTCCATCTCTCTTGTACTGGAGTGCCAAAACAGGGCACAGAACTCAAATCGTGGCCTCGTGAGTGCTGAGTAGGGAAGAAGGATCACCTTTCTCAACCTGCTGTCAAAACCTCCTAATGCAGCCATTAACATTCTTTGCCATAAGGGCACACTGCTGGCTTACTTGCAACTTGTTATCCACCAGGATCTGCAGGCTGTCTGCCAAACTATGCTCCGGCTGGTTGGGCCACAACATGTAATGGTGCATAAGCTGGTTCTTCCTCCCCAGATGCAGGACTTTGTGCTTCACCTTATTGGATGCCCTGATGTTCCTGTCAGCCCCTTTCTCCAGCCTGTTGAGGTCCCATTGAATAGCAGCACAGCCCTCTGGTGTGTGAGCCATTCCTCCCAGCTGTGCGTTATCAGCAAACTCATTGAGGGTACGCTCTGCCCCATCATCTGGATTGTAAAGAAGATACTGAACAAGACTGGACTCAGTACTTCCCCCTGGGGTACATTTCTGATCACTGACCTCCAACTAGGCTTTATGCCACTGATCACCACCCTCTGAGCTCAGCTGCTCAGTTAGTTTTCAGTGCACCTCACTGCTCATCCAGCCCACACTTCATCAGCTTCCCTATGAGGATCTTATGAGAGACAGTTTCTTTCTGGAGTCTAAGAAAGAGACAGTATCGACTGCTCTCCTGTCACCTACCAAGTCAGTCATTTTATCATAAAAGTTTACCAAGTTGGTCAAGCATGACTTCCCCTGGGTGGATACACTCTGACTGTTCCTGATGGTTTTCTCATCCTTCATTTGCCTGGAAAGGTTTTTCAGGATTAGCTCCTCCATCACATTAGAATCACAGAATGATTTGGGGTCAGCAGGAACCTTTCAAGATCATCTAGTCCAACCCCACTGCCATGGGCAGGGACATCTTTCACTAGATCTGATTGCTCAAATCCCCATCCTGCCTGACCTCAGACACTTCCAATGATGGAGCATCCACACCACCTCTAGGAAGCCTTTTCCAACATCTCACCACTATCACCTTCCCCGGGACTGAGGTGAGGTTGTTCAGGCTTGATCCTTCATCTTGTCCTTCTTGAAGATAAGAGTGACATTTGCTTTCCTTCAGCACTTCTCCTGCCACCACATTTGATCAAAGATTATTCAGAGTAACCTGTACTAGTGACACCAGCCAGCTCCTGGGTACATCCCATCAGGACCCATGCACTTATGTATGCCCACTTTCTTTAAATATTCCCTGATCCATACCTCCGCCATCAAAGGAAGACTCTTCCTCTTCAGAATTTTCTGTGGTCTCCAGGAACTGTGTTTCCTTAAGGCCAGTCTTACTAGCAAAGACTGAGGCAAAGAAGGCATTTGGTATCTCAGCCTCTTCCGTGCCCTGTGTCACCAGGGTCCTCACCCCAGTCAGCAGCAGGCCTAGATTTTCCATAGCCTTCCTTTTTCTGCTGGGGTATGTACAGAAGCAAATCTTGTTGCTCTCAACATGCCTTTCTAGATTCAGCTTCAGGCTTTGACTTTTCTAACCATGTCTCTGCACGCTTGGCCAGTCTCTGCATTCCTCCCAGATTACCTAGTCCATCCTCCATCCCCAGGCAGCCTATGCATTCCAGCTATGCTGTTGTGCAAATCCCAACTTCACCTCTGCATCTTTCCAGCCTGTGCTTCCTAAAGAGCCTGTAGCTCTGTATTGCAAGTATTCAAGGCATCAGACCCTGTCTCTCTCATCCCAACAAGACCACAGCCCTGCACAGAGATCTCTAATTGCTTGTGTTTGTTCCCCATGCTGCAGGGCTCTAGTGTGCAGACACTTCAGGGGGCACCTGACATGTTGTTCTCCCAGAAAGAACCTGACAGGTTTCACTTTAAGGCTGTGTTGAAGTAATTGCCTTGCTTATACACAAATGCTTGAGATGCCCCTGCATAAGCCCTGTTTTGCTGATTATGTATTTCCTTTTGTTCACATCATCCCAGGCACCGTTTGCCTTGTCCATCAGTCCCTCTTAAGGGCACTAGTAACTCTGTACCTCCCCTCTATTCCTAATTTAAGGTCCTTTGAATAATGGTTGAACTTAATGAAGACTGAATACTGTATTCTGCAGAAGGAAGATGTGTACTGTAATTCTTTCTGCATGAGTTTCTGCATGCTATGTGTGTTTCCTGGTCTGAACATGAGATAAAATCTATACTGTAAAAGGTGACTGGAAGCTTTTCTTTTGGTCTGTGACCCTTCATGGCTTTTCTTAGAGCCAGCTCTAGCTCTGGAAATGCCAAGTAGAACAAGGGAGTAAAGGTGGCAGGAAGACAGAGCTAATCACTGCAGAAAAGTCTGTGTTTTACAATATCAAAGGTTTGTGTTGCAAAAGCCAGAGCTTTAAGAGGTATCTGGGGAAGCTGTGACAAGTCACACAGGCTGACAATCTGCTGCTGTGGCTCAATGTTAGCAGCAGCATCAATAAAAAAAGCCATCTCCTGGGAGCAATCCTTTTACCCATTAAGGACTTGCGCATCAGAAGAAGAATACATTGTACTACTGGTCTTGTCTATTGTGTGCAAAGTATTTGGCTCTTACGTGCTTCCTTCTTGAAATTTTGTTCTTCTATCTAAGTAGTGAAATAAGTCTCCTTCTGCACAGAGGAATTAGCAGAAACTTTGTAGAAAATAAGCATAAAATCGTGTGACAATAGGCATCATGCTATTTTCTGAATTTTGTCCACCTCTGGGTATTGCAAGCTGTTGAATTTAGCTTTTTGCAAAACACAGAAATGCACTCTTCATTAAAGAGATCTGTTTATTTCTAAGGTATCCTGCTGTTACTGAATTATCATCTCTTGAAGCTCTTAAAAGAATTAAGAGCTATCTCAACTCTTGTAACTGTTGCAAATGCAAGGCATATTCCACTGACTGGGTCTTCAGTAACTGCAAGACATACAAAAATATTGATTTTTAAATTAACTGCGTTTAAGCACCTGAAGTAACAAATCTCCTAAATCAAAATATTTATGATATACAAAACCATGATAATGACAATATACTCTTGCATGTGCGTCTTTCCTGAAAAAAATGGTAAAAATGAACAGTAATCCAACAAATGGGTATTATACAAACCAGGCATAGTAAGAAGATCCCTAAACTTTTAAGAGAGTAGTTAAAAACTGAATAAAACAGGGTAGAATAGAAGCATATAAGTGAATACTTTTATGGTATTATAAGAAATGGAAAAGTGCAAATGAAGCAAAATTGTCTGTAATGCAGGATGTTTCCTAAATAACATAACTTGCCCTAAGATGCACTTTTGACACTGACAATGCCATCACTGCCATTTTCTGAGAGACAGAGAAAAAAAAAGCATGCAAAATTTATGAAAACCTATGCTTGTATCAGTAGGACATAGGATATACAATTAGTCTGTTGGTTTTGTTTTGATTTTTGTTTGCAGATTCTTTTCACAATTACTTTCTGGCTACTGCTTAGGCAACACCTCACTGAACAGAAAGCACTTCGGCTAAAAGAAGCTACTTTATCTGAGGTCAAAGTTGGAAGTGAAGAAAATGAAGAAAAAGGTAAAGCCAGATCCAATTTATTCCTTCAGTCATGATAGAAGTTCCAGTTACTGCGTTTCTCTGATGCTGAAAGCAATTAGCAAGGTATCTGTTATTACAAAGATATTACAAAATCTATGTGCAGCTATCTCTCAGATACAAAACACATTTGAACTTTAGAAATACAAATAAAATAAGAATTCTCTTTACTGGAAGGTAATAAAATGACTCATTTTAGAAAGATCACGGAACTTTCAAATGATCAGTTTGCTGCTATGTTCCAAACTCAAATCAGGGGAGTAATTGCCCTAAAGTTTAACCACAGATGAATTTACCTAGGAAAAGTTGCTAAATTCCATGGAAGTTTCATTGGTACATAAACTCTTATATAGACACAGAAGTTAAACTACAAATTTCAGTGGAAAAAATAAACTTTTTTTTTTCAGTGCAGGGGCTCAAGCACACCTGAGAGAAAAGTTTAGATTCAGCTTATCTAACAACATAGTGACCTGTTCTTTCTTGTGCTACTGGGCACGTGTTTCTCCAAACATTCCTTACCCTCTCTCTCCAGATGTTGAACTGAAAAAGTTCAGTGCACTGAAATGCTAGAAAGTGAGCCCTGGAAGCAGTGGTGTAGTTTCCTCTCAATTATAATCCTTGTCTCAGTAAAATATCTGATCAGTATCAAAGCTGGACTACAAGGATTTTCAAGGCAAGAGCCTGAGAAGGGGGATGGTGAGTGGGACAAAAGGAGTGGGCAAGACTTTTGATGGTGAAGTTTCAATACTGTTGTCAGTGGAAAGAAAAGCAGTACAACTGTGTACTATGGTTTTGGCAAACCCTGTTATCTACATACTTGCACGTGTACTTGCTGCTGGGGGGACACTTACCCTGACCTCCACAAACCTCACAAGGTTAATAACTGGGGAATCTTGACCTCTTCATAAAGCTAAAGCAGTTTGTCTTTTCTGGCCCAGGTACAGCACAAAAATCTGGATAAGTGGTAGTTTTTTTGAAAACCAGCAGTGTTAGTGCAGCATTTATATTTTTTAAGCTTGTTTGGGTTTATGTTAATGTTTTCCCTTGCTTGTGGTTTTTGGAGGTAAACACAATATTATCTGAAGGACAAAACTCAAGACGGGAGGTTCAAACTCGAGATGAGAGTTTAAACTCAAGATGAGAGGTTTCTGGTGGTGCTGGTGGTTTCTTTGTTTTCCAGTTTAAAAGGTTGCTTACTTGAGAGTATAAGCATTGCCATGGAAAGTGTTTTGGCTACTATCCATTATGCAACCTTTAGGCTTTAATTTTCCTCTACAACTGCTGGTGTTTCAGACAAAGTGAAGACGGGTGTCTGGTAAGCATGTATATCTATGTGCCCCATGGCTCCAGCAGCAGGTCTAAGATCATATGAAGTTAAAACCCGTTTCCTTGCTCTGGAGCCATGCATGATTAGGAATTACGGTCTCTTGTGAATATTGTGTTTTAAGTTTCTGTGTTGTGTGCAGAGATTTTACTTTCCACCTATTTAAATACTTGCTAAAAGTCCCAAGAATAGACAGGCCAAATGTGACTCTGTATTTGCAGAAGAGGAGTCGCAAGAGGGAGAAGTGTCAGAAGAACAGGAAGAGGAGAAGGAAGAGGAGGAGGAGGGAGAGGAGGAGGATGAACAGGACATTATGAAAGTCTTGGGGAATCTGGTGATGGCTATGTTAATCAAGTACTGGATTTACGTCTGTGGGGGCATGTTCTTCTTCGTCAGCTTTGAGGGTACAATTGTCATGTACAAAATCATCTATATGGTACTGTTCCTCTTCTGTGTGGCCCTCTATCAGGTAAGTGAGAACTGTGTTAAATGAATTTTATCCTTGAATAGAATTATTCATACTTTTAGCTTGGTAGTAAAGTAGCTCCAAATAGAATTCATAAACAGTGTATTTGTTCTTTAGTTAGACACAACAGAATGAGACCATTTGAAGGGGTTAAGACTAATTTTCCTCTGGTTTGTAGTTATAGTGACAGGCAAAGTGCACATAAATTAGATACAATGCACACCTCTGCTCTGTCATGCCACTTCACCATAAGCTTTGGAACCTTTGTGGAAAATTCTGAATCTAAGCACATTCTACATAGCCACTAGTTTTTGTGGCACTTGATCCACACAGCTTCCATATCCCAATGAGCATGGAGTCCCGCTCCTCCTGGACTTTTATCACCTAATGGTGATGAAACTAAGCGACTGAAGCTATCCCTGACTTGATGTCTGTGGCCTGTAGCCCATGTCCCATCAGACATTTTTGCACAAAGGTCTTTACTTGAATGCATTTGCAGGAGTAAAAACTGTATCTCAAAATCTGTGGCTGCTGCTGGGTAATCATTGCTTACTTCAGACCAGCTAGGAAAAGTAGTGTTCTTTGTCCTTGTTTGACAGTACAGTGTTGTCAATATTTCTGTCAGTTTCTTTGCCTTCAGCTTGTGTCAGCATCTTTAGTGTGTGATTTTCAGGTACACTACGAATGGTGGAGGAAGATTTTAAAGTACTTCTGGATGTCAGTTGTTGTTTACACGATGTTGGTACTTATCTTCATCTACACATACCAGTTTGAGTCATTCCCCGGGTTGTGGAAGAACATGACAGGCCTGGATGAAAGGAAGTAAGTGGTTTTGATTAATTTTTTTCATTTTTGGATCTCTGAGTTCAGTGTGATGGGAGGATTGGAGAGCAGTCTTCCTTCTTATGGGAGAAAAACATCATGCGGCCGTTCTCAGGCATAGCTGATTCTAGGCACTCAGTTATTAAGCTGTAGATTTATTGATGTAATCATAGAAATGAGCAAGACCAAGAGAGGAGCTCAGAGTCATATTTTCTCCAATTGGCTGCTTAGGTCTTTGGATTGCTTCTGTTTTCAATACAGTGCCAATACTTCTCTTCACCACTTTGACCACAGAACAAGATCCAGGGAAAGATTAAGGGTAGATCTGCAGGATGTTTGGAACTGAGGAAGGTGGACCTGCTCTCCTGCTAATGAGGAGGACTGGGTTTCTTCATCTTTATAATGAGTTGGTCATTTCTCAAGAGGAGCTTACCTTAGAAAGTATATGCAATATGAGTGGATTTCCAGTGCAGGACTTTCAGTCAGAGACAAGTCATCTGACTCAAGAGATCCGTGGCAGGGTTTGTTCATTTGACTGTACATTTACAGTACCTCTCTATATTACTGAGTCCAAACACAACATGCTTGCACTGTAAAACTTGCTAGCTTAGGAGAATTTTAGAAAACAAAACTACATAACAAGTACCATCCCCTTATGTCCTACTGCAAATGATATATAATAATGTCTCATGGAAAGAATATTGTGTGTGAAAAGATGCCTTAGTGGAATACCTTTTTTTTTTTCCAGACTAGAGGACCTTGGCTTAAAACAGTTTTCTGTGGCTGATCTATTCACACGCATCTTTATCCCCACCTCCTTCCTACTGGTGTGTATCTTGCACCTTCACTATTTCCATGATCGGTTTCTCCAGATCACTGATTTGAAAGCTGTAACCAGCAAACAGGACAACACTATTTACAGGTAAAGAAGCAAAATAGATGGAACTATTGATTATCTGTATGGAAATACTGTTTCTGACTGTCTTGTAAAACTCACGTTTCAGTAGATGTTATTTGCCTTTGCTATGACTACCTGGCTTAAAAAGAAGGTGCACGGTATCCAGCACCCCACTACAACCAAAGTTTCTGTCTCTTCCCATTTTCCCCTACACACTGAACTTTTTCATTTTGGGGTACATTTTCAAAGGTACTAATGTCATTTATGTATTTATTTCATTGGCTTTGACCTTTAATGGGGGTTAGGTGCTCAATTACTATGTGTGCCCTTTTGTATGTGTACCTGCCAGTAGTAAGAAACACAGCTCTTCATTTGGGTCACTTCTTTTCTTAAAATGTCCATTTTGAGGGCCACATGAAAACTGGGAGATCTTTGGAAAATACCACATTTGCATTGAGCAGTTTGGCCTTTTTGTAAAGTTGAACTTCAGAAATGGAAGAATTCTGAATTTGTGGTTACTTTTCATAGTACTGACCCTTGGCTATGCTAGACATTGGGTGATTTCATCCAAAAGTTCATTAGCACTTATTAATGAATCTGGGACATCACTTTTCCAGTGTTCAATTCCTACATATTTTCCTGCATATAAACCAATCTGGCCTAGGATCCTGAGCCAGGAGTATGAGAGAGAGAAGTGGTTTTGTAGTACATAGTGTTATATTGTGCAATGACAATTGCAGTCATTCTTTGAAGAAAGCAATTAATTTAGACCCTACTTTTAGAATGTTTACCTGTCTAGTGATAACTGTATCAGCTGCACTTCTATGAATGGGGACTAGCTGCATAACACCACATAGACCACAGGATGTTATGGAATAATGACGGTTACTTAACAGGGAATTATGTTCTAGGTTATGCAAGATTTACAAAGCATTTCAGGTATCTTTCATACATTCAATTCGATATGAAGCTACTTCACAGTGCATGGTACAAATTTGTGCCATGAGAATAAGCTCCAGTTTTATGGAATGCTTCCAGTTTCTGTATTTAAATAATTGCTAAGACCAGAACAGATCAAACTTGATAAAATTTCCCAATAAAGATGTGGTGGTTTTTAAACTTACGTTTTAAATGTCTGTGTAATAACTCTCCCTTTACTCTTCTTGAATTGCTAAATGTGACAGTAGATTCAAGGGCCCTTTTGTAATGGCCTGTGAACAAACTTCCCTTGCCCAAGGCAGACTTTTGTGCAGCAGTGGGTACGTGGTAACATCTCTGAATTGGCCAAGCCCTGAAAACAGAGCCCAGACAGGTGTCTGAGCTGAAATGGGATTGTTCCTGGGCTGAGGCATTTAGGGGAATGCTTTGCAGCAGTCCAGTAACTCTGCAAGTTCGCTTGTAGCCCGAAGTTTGCACTTGTGTTGAGTAACATAGGAAGTTTCCACCTTCCTTCTAGTGTGATCCAATAGACACAAAATAAAAAGAAAAAAACCCTGAAGCATTTGTAGGATTTTGATGGGTCCATTTTGCCTGTGAAACTGCTACTTGAAAATCTTTCCATTACACACAGCTTTATTATTATACAGCTTTCCAAATGTTGGCATGAAGAGGATCACTGTGACTAAAGTCACATTATTCCCAAAGGATGGACCTGCTGATAGTGAAGACACAAAATGTTTTCATGCATTGCAAGAAAACATTTTTGCCACAAATAAGTAGCCTTGAGATACCATGTTAAAAGTAGACATTGTCATACGAAGCCTTTTATTAAAGTCATAGATGAAGAGGATCATGTGATATCATCAGCTTTTTTGTCTTGGAATTAGAATGCTGGGTTTTTTAATCTAAATGTGTACTAGATTGTATTAAGCAGTCGTATAAGTAGCTAGATATTTTTAACTGTTAAATGTGGCATATGTGCTACATTTGCCATTTTGAAGTATTTTCAATATCACAAATATCACATATATCCTTTGTTTCTCCTGCGAAGATTTAACTATTATGACCAGTACTCAAATCAGAACAGTTTTCTTGATCTGTACTCCTGTTAAAACTGCCTGGTATATGAAAATACATCTCTTTTCTTCCCTTGATGCAATAAATCACTACTGAGCATCAGCTGACTTTATAGTTCAAAGTTTTGCAGTGAGAGCTCAGCTGACATTTGTATTGGTGATGCATAAAGCTAGATAAGAACTAACAGAACAACCAACTTCAGCTTAACAGTGATGCTAGTAATAAATTTCAGGGGCAATTAAAACAGATTAAAGATTCATGCATATGTGTAATTTTCTCTCAAAGCTACTGAAACTTAATTTTCCTTTTTGCTTTGAAGAAACTATCATTCACTTAACAACTGCTTTACCTTTCTAAACTGCTTTTATGCTGCACCTTTTGCAACAAAAAAAAATTTAAATAAAGAACTAGAACCTTCATTTTGACTAACAAGACAGAACGCAGTTCTTTTAATAGTGAGCTTCTTAGAATGATCACAGCAGCTGAGGGGTGGTCATGAAAGTAATAAAGAAAGCACGTCCAGTTCCTGCATCTACCTTTGAACTGCCAGGTGTGATTACTACAGTTGTGTCTAACTGAAGAGTCCTGTTAAAATTGCTGAGAATGTTCATTTATTAAAATGCTGTTTCTCGTCTGCAAAATTTGCAGAGTGAGTTGAAGGGTAAGGCTCTGCCAGCTGCAATGAGAGGGCACAGAAACTGGCACACTGGAACTGGTAGAGTGAGGAACTTCTCACTATTTATAAAGATGTCAGAACTGAATGTGTCAGTTTTACATCTGCAAGGGAAAGAAAAATTCTCTGATTAGGATTTTCCATGCCCATTTCCTTGCTGTACCATGAATTATGGAATGGCAGAGATAAAGGCTATGGGTAGATAATTTCTCTGATAAGATGCTTTGCCATAATTACCTTTATGGTTTTTTTTAAGAAGGAAAAAATCATTTTAAAAAATTGTGGTATTCGAAGGCTTACTTGAAGTAAGGCAGTAAAGGCTGTTCTCACATCTTGGGGACTATGAAAATTTTCTGTAGTTCTGACTGAACTTGTATGGGATCTAAAGGTCTAAGAGCTGCATTTATAAGCTTCCTAGACATTCACTGAATGGTGTATGTTAAGATTTCAGAGTGTGTTTTGTTATGACAGTGTGTCATAACACATTGGTAGACAGGAAAGTGCGTTCGTTCCTATTTAATGGTTTTCTTTTCTCTCTCTAATTCATTTCCCATTTTCATCTTGTGCTTTCATCTCCCACCTCATAGCCATGCCAAAGTCAATGGCCGTGTATATCTAATAATTAATAGGTGGGTACTTCAATTCTTCCTTTCCTTTAAAACCAATATACCTTATTTTTTTTGTTACTTCTTAGTTGCCTTAAAGCAAAGTATGTTCTTGCTGCGCAGTACTGTGAAGTAAGCAGGGAGATAATGTTGTTCAGGTATTGCAGTTTCCTAAAGCTAATGAAGCAGTTAACACATCTCTTCTGCATATTCATACATTGTGAGTTTCTTCTCCCAGCTGAGAATTCTCCTAAACTTTGCCCACGCCTCAATGCAGGAATAATTGGTGCTATTTGTAATTGGCTGCAGGCAATAGATTTGGTTGAGGAGGCTCGTTTATCTACCCTTTGTTTGTGCATGGAAAGATGCATGCCTGCATGTGCCTATGTACACACAGACAGAGAGACACACATCCCTGTTTTCTCCAAGCATGTAAGATAGGGAATTTGAGGGCCCACTCAACTGAATGTGTGGTATGTGCTGTGAGTTTGTACAGACTGAAATTTTAGCATTGGAAAGGGAACACTCAAACCATTGCATGCTAAGGCTGTTAATTCACGGGCTGAGCTGGGTGCTGCAGGATCCAAACTGCTATCATCATCATCCCTTTATAAATGGCATCTTGAAAACTACTCCATAAATTAGATTCCTTTCAAAATACTTGACTGGAATAAATGTGCACTATTTTTTAATCGTCTCTGAGAATAAAAGGACTTCTGAGTTGTTGTCACTACTGAATATAAACAGAAAAACCAAGAAGATACCTTGTTTAGATATTTGTGAGTGCCTGCTCTGTGTGTCATGTTCACGATCCTTCTTGAAATGTCATCACATACTTTGGGTCACCGTTCTTAAAAGTTCACCAGAGCTGGAATTCTGGTCTGCAGAAAGTCTGTGTTTAAGGGAGTGGTGAGGGCAAGCACCTTGGCTAAGGCAGGCAAGCTGTTTGCCGAGGGGCATGGCCAGGAGGCAAGGCTGGACTCTCACCCATGGGCAGTCAGAAACGTGGACCAACAGCTGAGGGTGAGGATCAGGTCTGCAATCAGTAACAAGGGTCAGCCACAACCTGCTGAGGTCCCAGCGAGTCCATGGAGATAAGCCAGGTTTGCAGTGAAGGCAGGGTGTCAGGCTGTGTGTCAGGCTTAGGGTCAGGGAGGCACGGGAGCAGGCACAGACACAGCTGTGATGCAGCCACAACATAGGAGTGGAAGCCTCCATGTGAAAGCAGCACCCAGTGAAAGGAGAGGGTCCTCCTTCACTGAGGCTTCCTGGCCTGGCCACATACCCCAACAGGGCTTGGATTCAGGCAGCAAATCCCCTTAAAGGCCCATAAAGGCACTCGGAGCCCTGCGAGTGGAGGTATGGCACTGTGTGCTCAGTTTGAGTGTTGCAGACCAAATACTCAAGACATGGGTCACTAGTGTTCTGCAGAGCAGAAAGCTTTCTCTTCTTAAGGTTTTGCATAAAAAATACTTGGGAACTTCTTTTAGCTAGAAAGTTCCAAGCAATTCATAAACAGCAAAAAACTATCAAAGGCAAAAGATGCTTAATAATGCATTCAATTAATTAATCTCCTGCTCTAGTCGATTACAAGTACATGAAAGTACTAGGAATCCAGCAAGTACCTGTGTCACATGCCTGATTTTAGTGCCACTGAAATTGCTTTGTTGCCAAGAACTAGATCTACTGATATACTTCCCATTATTGATACACTGTTTAATGAACCTGAGGGTAAGAAATGCGCTCAGCTAAAAGCACTAGTGGCTGTACCTTCAAGGCTTCTTGCCTGAATTATTATTTAGTTATTTCTCTTCCTAAGTATCAGACATAATACTTCTATGTTATTTGGGATAATTTCCCATTATTATGTGGCTTCCAACAATGACGTTATATCTCACTAGCTGTGAAGATGGGTAGCTTGTCTTAAAAATTCTAGTGAAGTTTTTATATCTTAATACCTCACTGTTGTCTGTTACAATATAATGGGATCTTGTAGTGAAAAAAAAAAATTGCAAAAAGAACCCTAGCAATACATAAGGAAGTTTTGGAAGAAAGATTCCAAGTAGACTAACTTTCCAAACATTGGGCAGGGCTTTTTGTCTGTCCTTGGATCTCCTGAGCACATGATCCAATGCTCAAGCCTACTGATGCCAGTAAAACTAAGCCTACTGAAAACTAAACTCATACTGAGGCTTTATCAGGTATATGTATTGCATGTACCCATCTTTATAACCCCATTGCCTCCCAGATCTCCAAAATACAAATGGGAATTATATGAATAAGAGAAAGATGAGTCTACTCATACAAAATCCTATAGAGTTACTGTGTTTCTGTCCAATTTACACTGAGGTAAGTCATTAAATCCTTGATTTACACCAGTGTGAATGTAGATTTTTCCATTATAAAAGTTAGTTGGGAAGATACCTCATAAAAATCAATGCAACTGCATATATACAAAACCTGTCTGATTATATAGTTACTTTCATTTCATGGTGCATTGTCTTTTAAATGAGCTCTGATGTTTTATAGTAACCAGGGATCTCCATAACAGTTGAACTGAACTGAAAATTCATTCTCTCTTCTTTATACATGACCTTCCTAATGGTGCTTTATTAGAGTTTTAGGTAAATATAAGTTAGTTATGTCCTGTTAGGGAACATTGATGTTTAGTCACTTCATAGAGATTTGAATATCCTTTTAGTGTATATGCTAGCTGATCCATGTCTTAGATATGAAAATAACCAAGAGCCCCAAAAGAGATGATTGGTAACAGCCAACATGGCTTTACTATGGGCAAATCATGCCTGAAAAATTTGGTGAACTTCTACGATAGGGCTACAGCATTGATAAACTGGGGCAGAGCAATCGACATTGTCTTCCTGGACTTATGCAAAGTGTTTGATACTGTTCCATATGATAGCCTTGTCTCCAAATGAAAGAGACGTGGATCTGGTGGATGGGCCACTCAGTGGATAAAGAACTGGCTGGATGGCCGCACGCAGAGTTGGTCAGTGGCTCATTGGTCATGAGACCAGTGACAGGTGGTGTCTCTCAACATCAGTGCTGGGGCTGAGACCACTCAACATCTTTGTTGGTGGCATGGACAGTGGGATTGAGGGCACCCTCAGCAAGTTCGCTGATGACACCAGGCTGTGTGGTGCTGTCAACACACTGGAGGGAAGGGATGGCATCCAGAGGGACCTTGACACGCTTGGGAGGTGGACCCATGCAAACCTTGTGAGGTCCAACAAAGCAAAGTGCAGGGTCCTACACCTGGGTTATGGCAATCCCAGACACACCAATGGGTTGGGCAGAGAAGTGACTGAGAGTAGCACTGAGGAGAACGACTTGGGTGTGATGGTTGATGAAAAATTCACCATGAGCCGGCAGCATGCACTCACTGCCCAGAAAGCCAATGGATTCCTGGGGTGCATCCGAAGGAGTGTGGAGAGCAAGTCAAAGGAGGTGATTCTGCCCCTCTACTCTGCTCTGGTGAGACCTCACCTGGAGTGCTGCATCCAGCTCTGGGGTCCCCAACATAAGAAGGCCTGGAACTGTCGGAGCGAGCTCAGAGTAGAGGCGCAATGTTGGTAAGAGGACTGGAGCACCTCCCCTACAAAGACAGACTGAGAAAGGTGAGGCTGTTCAGCTTAGAGAAGAGGAGATTGCTTGGAGACCTCACAGCAAATTTCCAGTATCCAGGGGGACTACAGGGAAGGTGGAGAGGGTCTTTTCATCAGGAACTGTAGTGACAGGACAAGGAGTAATGGGTACAGATTGAAAAGGGAAATTTAAGTTAGAAATTAGGAAGAAATTCTTTACTGTTGACTGGTGAGACACTGGAACAGACTGTCCAGGGAGGTTGTGGAAGCCCCAGTCCTGGCAGTGTTAAAGGCCAGGTTGGATGGGGCTCTGAGCAACCTGATCTAGTGGAAGATGTCCTTGCCCATGGCAGTGGGGGGGGATATTTTAAGGTCCCTTCCAACCTAAACCATTTTATGATTCTATTTTCAGTAGCCAAAGCTACAAAATAAATTCTTGATTATAAGAGTTTTTCAGGTTATTAGACACTCAGGTTCATTTCCCAACCCATGATGAGGAATTTTTGTCACAAATGTGGCTAAAATGTGATTAAATATTATTATGTGATATTTTTTGGTGTTTGAGTGTCTTGTTAAACTTCTAATTTTAAACCACCTTTTCTGCTTTTTGATAACTGGCATGGCATTTCTACTTCAGGATTGTTTAGTCAGATTTCTGTAGTTTTTCCTTCATTTGAGACACCAAATTTTCCGTCTTGAAGAAACTGTGACTCCCAAATGATTGAAAAATAATTCTGCTTGTTTGAACTTCTCATTAACTGCCTAGCCTATTCTCTTAATTTTTAATGATCAGGGGAAAAAAAAAATCTAGATTTTTAGGTTCTTAAACTGTGAAAATCCTAGACTTGGCAGAATTTCCTGTCTAAATGGTTAAAGGCCAGAATTTCACATCAAGAAAAATAAACCCCTGAGATGGTACTGTAGCATATTAGAACAGTCTTACACATGCTTGAAAGTATGCTGAGTGTAGTAATTTCAATAGCATAACCAAACATTTAGTGACCTAATCATATAGATATACACTTGCTAAAGGGAGACTTTATTGCAAGAAGTCATAGTCAAAGGGAAACTGGGTTTTCTGCAACTATGGGAGGTGAGCCCTACAGCACAGCTGTAGGAGAAAAAATGAAACCATAAGAAAATGTTTATTTTCTCAGTAAAGAAAATATATATACTGAATAATCTCATTTTTAAAAAAGGCACCATGGCACTGGAGAAATATAATTTCTGTGTTAGATCAGTTAAATCACATTCCAGTTTTGGTAGTGTGGAACTTACTGATAGATTTAGTTAGAGACAATTGGAAATCAAGGAAATATTCTCTGTGAGATGTGGCAAAGAGAGAGAGAATGAATGGTACTGTCAGAGACAGATACGATAAAATCTTCTGAAGGTGCAGCCATGGAATTCTTGCTTTTGTTTTTTCCCAAACCTATAGATGGAAGAAAATTTGCAATTTCCTTGGGTTTCCAGCTGCATCTTTTAATTGGAAGAAGGTAGAAATGAATTTACAGTGATAGGTCAGATACCTGTGATGGTTCAGCTGCATTACTCAGAGCATGGTACAGCAGTGACCACGCTTAGCACTGGTGTAAATAGGTTGCCCCTTTCCATCTGTGCTGCAATTCCATGTTTCTTTAAAAAGGCACCCCGTGAATGTCATGATGGCATGCTCTTGGCATCAGAAGGCTTCCGCAGATGGAGTAGGAGAATGCTTTATGACTTGTTATGTAGCATGACGTATTTGTCAATGACCTTCTTCTGTAACCCCTCTGTTCTCATCTCCCTTTTTCTTTCTGTTCCAATTACTTTGAGCAGCCTCAAGAAAAAAATACCAAACCACCAAAATGAGTAAGTCCCCTATGAAGTCATGAAATGTTTCCTCTTAAATAATGTCATTTCATGCTTCTACATCTTAAACTCTGACCATTTTCTCCAGTGGGGAAAATGTCAAGTTTAAGTGTCGATACCACTCATTACTAACTAACCATTAGTATCTGAGTGAGAAATAGTTACTAATACATTCCAACAACTCGATTTTCAGTGTGTGTTTGGAGAGAGTACCAGAATCATTAACTTTTCTACTTCTAAGGCATTTTCCATGAACAGTTTATTTTTTTCTAATTATACAGTTTGGAAAAGAAAAAGACTACGATGTCATTACTCCTCAGTTTGCTGACATGCTACTGTTTACCAACAGACTGGTGCACCAAGATGGAAGCCTGCCTGACATAACTATGATGAATTTAACAGCCAGCAGAGAAAAGGAAGAGGATAAAATGCTGGAAGAGGCTGGTGAGAAAAGAACAGAAGAGCCAGAGGGGGAGGGAGGGAAAGGGAGGGTCAAAAAAGGAAAAGAAGAAGAGAAGGAGGATGAGGATAAAGAAGATGATGATGATGATGACGATGAAGACAATGAATCAGAGGAAGAAGAAACTACAGGTAAGCTCTGCAGAATGCAAATTTTTCCTTCCTCAGCCTTAATTAACAATGTCAACAGGTGGTTTGTTCTTGGTCATCCCTGTTAACTTCAGTCACCAGGTTTTCCTTCTAGTTTTGCATGCAGTCTGTGTCAAAGAGCCTGACAAAAACTGAGCAGATGGCTACTTGTCAATTATTCAACAGGCTACAGGCTCTCCTAAGGAAAAAAGTCATACTGTAGGGTGCTGAGAGGTAGAAACCAACAGAAACCCTCCCTCTTTCTTCTAGGTGGTCTGGGTTAAATTATTTGACGGTTACCCAAATCCTAAGAACTTCTTTATAGTGAAATCTCCTTACAACAAAGAAAATAATACAACATACATATTTAATATCTGATACTGCATGCTTTCGAGGCACCCCTCCCCAGAAGTCCCAATGGCTTTACTTCATTATTTATGTGCACATTAGTGTCATAGTTTTCACTTCTGAATATGGAATGTGTAACTGATGCCAGATGAACATAAAAAAGCTTAAGGGCAGACACAGGTACGGCTTATATTGTCATCCTTGATACTGCTAATATGAACTTCTAAAATGAATTATTACCATAACTCAGTTTGTAATATGAGCCAAAAGTGAAACCAGGGAAGAGCATTTAACACCCAAGGAAGCTGTATTCTTTGGAAGGGGCCTTACTGCAAATTTGGTTACTCATGCCAATATTCACAGGACTGTGACACATAAATAGGAAGATGGTCTTTGACGAGGCAAAATGGCAGCACATCAGGCTTAGCTGCCCCCGGGAATCATAGAATCATTTAGGTTGGAAAAGAGCTCTTAAGATCCTTGAGTCCAGTCATTAACCCAGCACTGCCACGTCCACCACTAAACCATGTCCCTAAATGCCACATCTATATGTCTTTTAAATACCTCCAGGGCTGGTGACTCCACCCTTCCCTGGACAGCCTGTTCCAGTGCTTGAACCTCAGCTGAAACAACTTACCTTTCCTGGTTGGAACATCTGCCCTCACAGAGGGGTTCATGGGCCGTGGAAACCTTTATTGGCCAGCTTTCATGCTGTCTGTGAGGGGTGAGGGGTCGGGTGCACTCCAGCCATCCCAGCTTGTTGGAAGGGCTTTGGGACAGAGGCCAGCTGGTGGAGGTTGCTCTGTGCAGTGACACATGCAAGCAGGGAAGTGGGGGGTGCAGCTGGTGTTGCTTCGAAATAGCACAAGGGGATCCATCTTTAAGCTGCACATGAGTTTATTTCTGTGGGAGTTACACCATTTTTACACAGCCATGTGGCCAGAGCTTTGACATTAAACATGTTCACATGTGCAGACTTCAAAGCAGAGTGTTGTACAATCTTTCAGTGGATGCAGTCAGGCCTGTATTTTATTCCCTGTGTGTGTAGTGCCTGGCCATGCTAGACAGAGCTTGCTATAGCACCTTATCTGCCTGCTCCACTTAACTGGCACTGTCTGGATACATCTTGGCGTGATGCAACACTGCAAATAAAATAAATGCAATGAAAGATTGAGTGAGAACATCTAACGCTGTAAAGACTTCCCTTAAATACTCTCATTGTGCTTATAAAAACACATGTAGGATTAGAGTTCTGTAGCTTAATTAATTTCTCAAGTTTAATTATGTGCTCATGGAATTTACATCACTCATCATTTTTAATTCAGGTTTTCTAAGTTGGGTTTGAGGAATAAAGGCAAAGGAAAAAAAAATGAAATTTGGTCGTGAGGTGTTCCAGAAGTCTGCTTTTTCACACAAATGTGCATGTGTTCTTCACACGAATATGCATGAGTAACCACTTGGTGTGCTTTATATCTTAAATAAAGTGGTAATTTGAAATAATTACAAAAAGAAGGTGGTAACTCCTTTGCATTTTTACCAGCTTAGACAGTGATGTGCTTTGGTATCACTTGCAAATGTTTCCACCTCTGATATAAACTGTAAGAATGTTCTCACGGCATGCAAAATCCTTCCTAATCTCCCAAATGCTTCTGAAACCCTGAATACAGTGTGAAGACTCCATAGTAATATGTACCAGCCAGGCAAAACAGTTTTGCAGCCAGTCCACAAGCAAAGTTGTCACTTAAACAGCGCTGTTCAGCATTTATTTATTTATTTATTTATTTATTGTTACGTACACTCACATGTAGTAGGTGATGCCGCAAGCTTGCTCACTGGGATAGTATTTGGGAGGGTGACTTTTTTAGCCAAACACCCCTATGAAGGGATACTTTCACCCAGCTTCAGGATCTCCACTTGCTCAAGCTTTTTCAACGGAGAGAAAGATTTGACTGGACTACAGTTTGCCTTGCTTGTTTTAGATGTCTGTCCTGTGAAGGCACCGGTCACACTCTAAGAGGCTGTGCTGTTTGCAAGGCAGTTTAGATAACTCTGACATCTGAAGATGTCTATAGTACAGTTGTTTAAACCCATGTGACAGGAATCCAAGTCCTAGTGTGCATGGATTTCTTCCAATCTGGCTGAAAATCTTTCTGAGTAGTAGTCGTCTGCGCTTTCTGAAATC
The DNA here is from genome assembly GCF_017639235.1 of Corvus kubaryi. Classification (NCBI taxonomy): domain Eukaryota; kingdom Metazoa; phylum Chordata; class Aves; order Passeriformes; family Corvidae; genus Corvus; species Corvus kubaryi. The sequence continues at coordinate 7,785,796 of NW_024580666.1, read as the reverse complement.
GGCTGGGTCCATAGCTTCCAAGCATCAAAAAAAATTTACTTTTCTAGCTGGAAAAGGACCAGGGCTGGAATTAGTTCCTGAATGAGATCTCTAAGCTTAGGTCCAAAAATACTGGAGGACGAGAGTCCAACAAGAGCTCTGATGAGAGGAATAAAAGCAAAATTGGCAAGGGAGGCCACCACAGCTGCTTTTGAAGTGCGGAATCCTTCCAGGGAATGTGGGTCAGAAGGGAAAGCACCCCACCTAAGTGGGCATCAACCCCATTTTTATTTAGTTAACCACTGAGCTGTACCTTTATCCTCCATCTTGTCTTACTCTAAGGCTTAGAAGAGAAGCAGAAAGCTCGTTGTTGTCTAGTGGAGTATTCCATTTCACAGAGACCTTCTGTTTTTGTCCTCACAATGATTCTGCTTGAACATCCCTTCAGACTTAAGGAACAAGTGGCATCTGGTGATCGACCGCCTTACAGTGCTGTTTTTGAAATTCCTGGAGTATTTTCACAAGATGCAAGTCTTTGTGTGGTGGCTGTTGGAGCTGCACATCATCAAAATTGTTTCATCTTACATCATCTGGGTCACAGTGAAAGAGGCAAGTAAACACCCACTGTCAAACTCTTACATATCGTGGAGGCTTGTCAGCATCTGCCATGTGGTTACACATCCAGATGTAGGGAGAGGGCTTCCTCCTGTCAGACCTCACTGAAATTATGGCCTCCATCTGGGTTTGTTGCCTGCTGGGAACCTGCCTTGACATCTTCCACATTCTCTCTGTCTCGAGTCTCAGCCCTCCCCTTTTCTCCAGGTATTAAAGTTTTATTAGTCTCATTCTTTGGATTTAAGAGACATAACCTCTCTACTGCTAAAACTGTCTGTGGGCACCATCCAGGGATGGAAGATGTAGGAAAGGACTGGGAAGGTACATATAGAAAAATTATTTAAACTTGGTATAATGCTTAAGAAACAAGAATGTGGAACTATGCCTAAAGAAAAAGGGACCAATGCTTTAAGCTGTACTTTTGGTGTGGGCAATGTGAGTTCTCTATGTGGCATAGCCATTTCTTGAACAGGGTGGTAGGACAGCATTCATTAAAAACAAAAAAAAAATCCCTTTTCTCACTTTTTTGGGGGGGAAAAGTCAAGAGGATGAAGGTCAGTTGCACAGACACACGGATCTCTGCCATTTCTTGTTTCATGTGTACTAAAGCAGCAGAAGCTGCATGTGGTCCTTTGTATTTCACACCTGTGGATAAGGAAGATACAGAGTTTTGTGGGTCTAATAGTATTAATGTTATGTAAGTGGTAAATTTCTTCCTAAACCAACTGTAAAGTTTTTCCTTCTTCACTTACTACTTTGTGTCTGTGTTATTGTGAGTATTGCTGTAATCTTTTTTTCAATATTTTCCTCAAAGTTTCTGCATGTCCCTTTCTTTTGAACAATTCTTTTTTTTTACTTGTGGAAAAGGTCAGACTTTCTCAGTTCTTATGTTACTCCATGTAATTTCTGTACTGTTTTTGTGTTTTCAGGTGTCTCTGTTTAACTTTGTGTTTTTAATTGCCTGGGCTCTTGCTTTGCCATATGCTCAGTTTCGCCCACTGGCATCAAGTATCTGCACTGTTTGGACATGTGTGATTATTGTCTGCAAAATGTTGTACCAGCTCACATCCATTGATCCCAAGACTTTTTCCAGTAACTGTACACTGGTGAGTACAAATGTATATTTAAAAGGTTTGACTGCTGTCTTCCTCAGTGAAGGAGAGCAAAAGGAAGCATCTCAAGTACAAAAGTAACAATTCACCTGATGTATTAGTGTTGATTATCATACCCTCCCCAAGCAGTTTTAAAGTCATGTTTTATAACTGTTGCATTTTGTTTTTAGCCAGGAGAGAACGAAACTAAGGTTGATTTGGAAGAACTCAAAACCTCAGTGCTCTACAGTGGGCCAGTTGATCCTGCGGAGTGGGTTGGATTGAGAAAATCTAATCCCCTTCTTGTGTACTTAAGGGTAACTTCTTTAATTATCTGTATTCAGATATTTTCTTGTTTGTGATGAAAGTAGCATTGTCTTGAAATAAATAATCTGTCACACATTAAAAAAAATGTAATGCCAACCACTGACAATAAGGACGTACAGAGGAAAAGAGGCAACAGAAAACCACGTCTGTTACACAGAACATTTCCAGAAGGGATTCAGTACCAATTAAGTTATTCTTTCATGCAGAAGTATCACTTTTGGACTCTACCATCTGTTAAAAGCTCTTTAAGAAATGAGATATTTAAGAACTCTAAGTAATTAAGAGGTACATGGCTTTCAGGTGCCGAAAGACTAATGGGTCTAATTGGGAGTAATTGCCCTGAATGACAGTGTGTGCTAGAAGCAGTTAATTTTTTTAAGTGCTTATTCTTTAGCCACAGTTTATTATAATATAATGAAAATATATGAAAATATATGAAAATATAATGAGTTAAGAGAATCATTCATTCAAACACTAGTAAACAGATGTCTTTTGTTTTTCTTCTTGTTTTTAGTTGATGCCTGTGAGCAATATTTTATTATTCCTGTCTTGATTTAAAAGCCTTACTTACAGTGAAAATGTGCCAAGTCCTGAGGAAAACCATATCTCTTACCAATTTAAAGAATCTCCCACATTCTATATACACAGTTTAAGGTTGTCAGAAAACATGAAAATCCCAGTGGCATCTGTTTCAGGAGATTCTTGTCCCAAATATTTCTCAGATAACAGAGATCTAGAGTTTGCCACTTCTGCTTCAGTTATGGCTTCCTTGAGGGACTTTCTCTGAGCTGTTTTTTTTAAGCAGCTTTTGGAGTTAGTTAGTACCTCTCTTCTATTGAGCATAGGGCAGATCTCCCTCCTGAGATAAATAAAAAATCAATTCATAGCCACCCCTGACTACATCCTAGTCAATCTGGCTTTGGGAGAGAAGGACCTGTGCCTGAGAGAAGACTGACAGACTGTTCATGTAAAAGAGTGTTCAGGTTAAATTTGCTCTACCCAACATCCTTGTTTTGGGAAGTCAGTGCTTGACAGCTGAACCTCTGCAGGTGACTTTTGTGTATGTTTGTATCTCCTATCTCCTGCAAAACGAAGCACGATACCTTAAGAGAAGCTATGAAATATGAGAGGGCACGTGGATGGGTCAATGCCTTTTTCCTTCCCTTCATTTCCACAACTAGTTCTTATTATATTATTTTTTAATTAATGTCTTTATATGTATCTCCTGGATGTCTGTATGATTCATCAAAATCCAGGAATTGGTGTGAACCTTAGGTTTTTTTTAATCATAGTAGCTGGGAATAGGTGTCAGTGCATTCTGGAGTGCAGAAGTCCTCAGTGATACCATCAATCTGAGTATAAATGGGTTTATGCTTATCAGGAAATTTTATAGCTTCTTGTGGTTTTGACTTTTGTTTAATATTCTTCTGATTGTGTCTCCCACAGAACAACTTACTGATGCTGGCTATTCTGGCTTTTGAAGTTACAATCTACCGTCATCAAGAATACTATAGGTGTCGAAATAACCTCACTGCACCTGTGACTAAAACAATTTTCCATGATATTACAAGAGCACATCTGGATGATGGACTGGTAAACTGTGTCAAGTATTTCATAAACTACTTCTTCTACAAGTTTGGTTTGGAGGTAAATAACTATGTATTACTTTTCTTTATGGTATAGTTCCAAATCTTTTGATTGTGTTATTTTTGAATAATAGCTTGGACTGTGTTTGACATCTAGATGCTTCTTAGTCATCATTCATGTTAGTCATCTCTGTTCCCTCACCTTGTCTGTTTATGTGCAAATGAAATGTACTTTGAAAAAATCTTTGCATAAATAGTGATTTGTCAAAATTTTTTATGCCTGTCTGAAGGAGGCAACTCCAAGAGTAATGAATCCTAAATCTACTCATAATTAACAGATAGGTCTTGACCTATCTGTTAAACACTACCACAGCTTTGATCTGTGGAGTAAACTGTTCACAGCCATCTGAGGATTAAGGATGAGTGAAAATTAAAAGAAACCAGCAAGTTCTTTCCTTTGGGAAATGATTTTAAGCTTATTCTAATCTGGGGAGAAGAGAAAACCAAAATAGCATAGTGCACTGAATAAATTAAGTGTTCACTAAGGTTCAAAATATGTTTCAAGGTACTGAGTGAAGGGACTGCTTTCACTGAAGGCAGAGGACAGAAATGCTGGAATGCAGAGCCTTTAGAATAATGGAGAACTAAAGCTGTCTTGCAGGAATTGACTGGATTTGTCTGTCACCAATAGAAGCTGTATGGTCTGAATACCTTGTCCATTTCCTACATGAAGATAGCTTTAGTTGTTACCAATCTTCTTTTCCACACCTGTACATCCTATCAAAATATGTGGCTGTGTAATATGTTCTTTGCTTGGCAACAATCAAACATTTCACGTCTCAGCTGTTGTGACAAGGCTCTTTCCTTTCTGTATCCTTAGATATCACATAATGGAAACCTGCCCTAGATAGAGGAGTACCAAAAATTTGTGTGTTTGGGTGGAGTGGTGGAAGTTGCTGTCAGTGCATGTTGGTTTGCACAGGGCTCCTGCACAGGGCTCCATGCAGCACGTGTCCAAGCATTCTGTCAGGATCCACAATAATTTATTATTGCTGCGTTGACTGGCCATGAGGTCGTAAAAGTTGCCTAAGTTTCTTTGCTTTGTTTCCAGACCTGCTTTCTTCTATCAGTGAATGTAATTGGTCAGAGGATGGATTTTTATGCAATGATTCATGCCTTCTGGCTGATTGCTGTGCTGTATAGACGTAGGAGAAAAGCTATTGCAGAGATTTGGCCAAAATATTGCTGTTTTCTAGCATGCATCATTACATTCCAGTACTTCCTTTGCATTGGCATCCCACCTGCTCCTTGTAAAGGTAAGGACACCCTTTATGGAAAATTAATGCTAGTTGCTTTTATAGAAAAGTGCTGGAAAATTGGTAAGTATTCTGAAGAAAAGGATTAAGTAATTTTTATAAAGTACTGATTGAATTTTTGCATGCTTCTGTCACACAGACTATCCATGGAGAAGTGGCAATGCCAACTTCAACTCCAACATCATAAAGTGGTTATACTTTCCAGACTTCATTGTGAGACCGAACCCTGTCTTCCTTGTGTGTAAGTATTTTAGCACATAGTTATGAAGAGTTTATATGTCCTTCACTTAAATCATCTGAACAGTGGAATTTGAAGCCGGCCTTTTATTTACTCTTCAGTAGCAAGATGACACTTTTTCTGGGAGATTGAATACTAAACATGGCTTTGAATATAGTAGAAAAATTCACAGAATTAGTTATTTTTGCATTTTCTTTTCCTGTATCCCTTTTTTAATTATTCAACCATCAAAATGTATGAATTTTTCCCCTTTTCTCATTTATTTCTCCATAAAAGCCATAAAAAATGACAGGTAAAAAACCTAAATACATTAATAAATTTCAATTCAGAGTTAAATGCATTGAAAACTGCTCAGTCTTGGGGGTTCAAAGTGTGGGAAAACAGTCTGATAACTGCATTATAATATATCACAACTCTCCTTACACCTCTGTTGATGACTGAAGTTTTCCTTCCAATCACCGCTTTCTCCTAGACGACTTCATGCTGCTTCTGTGTGCATCCTTGCAAAGGCAGACATTTGAGGATGAAAATAAAGCTGCAGTACGAATCATGGCTGGAGACAACGTGGAAATCTGCATGAATCTTGATGCAGCTTCTTTTAGTCAGCATAACCCTGTTCCTGACTTCATCCACTGCCGGTAAAAACTGAATCTTAAACACTTGGAAAATACAGTGCTTCCTTTTCATAAAGTTCACTAGGGTAAAAGTCATTCTCACAGCTTCCAATTTTACTTGGAATTTGTATTCATGTATGTTCCCATCTAACATACTGCTGTATGAGACAGCAGATAGTTCATTTCTGAGTAATCAGCATCTGGTTTAGAACAGGGTGGATGCAAACATGTCTTTCTAAAACTGGTGATTGTTTTAAGTGCTGTCCAGTGGAGTTCAGTGATAAATTTGACCGAAAGCCTGCATTCACAGAATCATAGACTTGTTTAGGTTGGAAAAGACCTTTAAGACCATCATGTCCAACCACTGTCTTAGGCAACCAACACACTGAAAAATGTTCACCTTTAGGTCACCAGTTCTTTCATGCTATCTGTGCACATGTGGATTTAGAAAGTTTGGAGAAAAAAGGTAGTTCAGCTGTTACATTAATCTAACCCTCTATATTTCCAATTTCAGAAAGAATCTTGCTACCCAAATTTTAATTTCCCTCCATGAATGCCTGGTGGGGCAGCACTTATATTGGACGTAAGTGCTCTGTTGGTTTCCCTCCGAACACAGACATGTTAGCAAGAATCCATTGGAGTCTGCGGTTTCCCATGTATGTGTTTAATCACAAAAAGTCATCAATTGTGTCCCGCCGAGTTGTTGTCTAAGCACAATCAAAATAATACTCGAAGAGACTTTCCTTTGTGCTATTTCATCTAGGCATAAGAACCTTAAAAGTGTCTTGGAAGGACAACTGACAGGTCTTCTTGTTCCTGAGCATTGCCTACAGGGTTGTTTAAGGTGAATAATATATAAAGAGGCAGAGCCTGAGGCAGTCTCTTTTGAATGGCCTTCAAACAATGGAACTGTTCCTGTGTGATCATTTCATCAGACACAGATTAGCTCAGCTCTTCTAAATTGTGCTGAGCATTCTCTTAATTGAACTTGTCTCTGGAAGTTTTGCAGTATCACAAGAGTAAATGGGAAGAGTAAGATTTCTTAGTTGTGATGTTCTGTCAGACTTGATCCGTGAATGCATGTTACCAACAGATGTCTGAGTATGAAAGGAATAGAAAAATGTCTAGAACTAATGTCCATAAAAATCTTCCTTTTGATAACAGACTTCTATTTCTTTTACCAGACAAGTGGTATCACTACAAGTCCTTCTCTAGATCTTTAGGATGATCCTGCTATTTCTGTTGCAATTGGTTGCCAAATCTATCTTGAAATAGCTTTGAAAGGGAGACTTTTGAAACATTCAATTGACTCATTTGTCCAGAGACTTATAGTCACTACTGGGCAAAGGTTGAACAGTTCTCCCCCTTGGGAATTTCCAGTCTACACAGTGGACCCAGTGCTCTAGATTCAGTAACATAAGCAGGAAGAGAGAAGTATTAATCTTTCTTCAGAATGCTCCATCAAGTGAGGGGAATTTCTAAAAAATATCTGACAAATAGGGCTTGGTTGAGAGGAAATGTAGTGGAGATTGCCTGAGGTTTTCTCTTACCACTGGTGTCCATCTTAGCAAAGGCTGATGGTGCCGTTGCATCAGGAACGCTGATGTGTTTGGTCACTGGTGAAGGCCATCACTGGTTTTTAACAGAAAGATCGAATTTTCCTTCCTTAGTCCAGAAAAAAATCATTGTGAAAAAGCTCATTAATGAAGAGAATGTGTTTTAAAGCTGTCTTTGGTAGAGAAAAAGGCAAGAAAATCACTGCTTTTTAAACAGCCTCTTTTGGCATTTTTTTCAATGTTCTCTGGAATCTGATAGATAATTCTGGCCATCTGTATAAGATATTCCCAAATGGACAAACATGAAAACTTTGAAACACAGAGGATATTCTTTGAATGTTTTACGTGGAAACCAGAGTCAGGTTTATAGTGGAAGGCAAGTTAAGCAGAACTGGCCTGCTGCCCCTCCACAAGCCTTTGGATTAATTTCAGTGTTTTGGTTCATGTGCATGGTATGCATCAACTTGAAGCCATTGGTGGCAGGACATCCACTCAGACACACTGCTGGGCGTGTGGAGACCTGTGGAGTGGTGATTAACAATATGCAACCATTTAATTGGGAGTTTGCTGCATGTATTAGGCAGTAAGTAACATTGCTGATGGAGAGTACAAAAAGCCCCAGAAAATCAAAGAACCCATTAATGGTGGTGAGCTGAACAAATAAACTCTGATCACTTTATATTTGTCCCACCTAAATGCCAAAATCTGTGCAGCCATTTCATGTGACAATTTTAGGTTGTGTGAATAAGGAGAAGAACGAAAAGAACAGGACAGAGAAAGAAAAAAGAAGAGGGACATTTTTGTTTGAAAAACTAATCATGAATTACTAGAAAACCTATTAATTAATGCATTCAGGAGCAAAGGAAATTCCTGTTTATGATATCTTTTCTTGTAGATATTTGGGCAGGTAATCATGAAATCATAGACTGATTTGCATTGAAACGGAAGGGACCTTAAAGATCATCTAACTCCAGCCTCCCGAGCAAGGGTAGGGACACCTTCCACTAGACCGGGTTTCTCACAGCCCCATCCAACCTGGCCTTGAACACTTGCAGGGATGGGGCATCCACAACTCCAGGTGACCTGTTTTGGTGCCTCATTACTCTCTGAATAAAGAATTTCTCTAACATCTAATCTAAATCTCTCCTCTTCTAGTTTAAAACCCTTCCCCTTGTCTTATCCCTGCATGCTTGTGTAAACACTTCTCTCCTTTTTTTATAGGACACCTTTAATTGCTACAAGACCACAATGAGGTCTCACCAGAGCCTTCTCTTCTCCATGCTGAACAACCCTAACTCTCTCAGCCTTTCCTTATAGGAGAGGTGCTCCATCCCTCTGACCATGTTCTTGGACCTCCTCTGGACTCGCTCTAACAGGTCCCTGTCTTTCTTGGACTGAGAAAGGGACCTGAATGCAGTACTCCAGGTGGGATCTTGTGAGGGCAAAGTAGAGGGGAAGAATCACCTCCCTCGACCTCTTCTGAAGCAGCCCAGGATGCAGTTGGCTTTCTGGGCTGTGAGTGCACAATGTCAGCTCCTGTCCAGCTTTTCATTCCCAAGTACTTGGGTACCCCCAAGTCCTTGTCCTCAGGGCTGCTGTCAATGAATTCCTCTCCCAGTCTGTGCTCATGTCTGGGATTTCCCTGACTCAGATACAGGACCTTGCACTTGGACTTGTTCAACTTTATGAGGTTCATATGGCCCCACTTCTAAAGCTTGTCCAGGTGCCCCTGGATGGCATCCCATTCTTCTGTTGTGCCAACTGCACATCTCAGCTTGGTGCCATCTTCAAACTTGCTGAGGGTGCACTTGATCCCACTCTCTGTGTCACTGATGAAGATATTGAGGAGCACCTGTCCAGGACAGAAACCCTGAGAGACACCACTCATTACCTAACTCCACCTGGACACAGAGCCATTGACCACAACTCTCTGGCTGCACCCATCCAGCCAATTCTTTATTCATTAATAGCCCATTCATCAAATCCATGTCACTCCAATCTAGAGAAATAAGGATGTTGTGTAGGACCATTTTGAAGGTTTTATAGAAGTCCAGGTAGATGTCATTTCTTTATTTGTTGATCTTACAGAGTGTTGCAGTCACTCCATCATAAAACGCCACCAGAGTGGGCAGGCACAATTTTCCTTTAGTGAAGCCATGCTAGGATCATCTTCTTGTCTTCCATGTGGCTAAACGCTGCTTCCGTGAAGACCTGCTCCATGATCTTCCCAAGCACAGAGGGAAGGCTCACTTGTCTGTAGTTCCCCAGGTCTTCCTTCTGCCCCTTTTTAAACTGTAACTTCTGTTTGCTTGTTTGTTTGTTTGTTTGTAGTGTTAGCTGCATGAATCTGTAATGGGAACATGTAGGATGATGTCTCTAAGTATAAACAGACCTTCCTTTAGTATGACCTGCATAAAAGTTCTTGTGTTTTTGAAGGTATCTTACCTTTGTTTGAGCTCTTAAGTGTCTCTTTCAATGCTTTCACTACAATGTAGATTACACCAAGCTTTAGATTATGTTATTTTTGAGAGGTTGCACTGTACATTTGTGATCCTAAATGCCTAATTTGCTTCAAAGAAGCACCAGAGAATAGGTGACAGTACCTTAAGGTTACTAAATCTTTTATTAATAGTTATAAATCTTTAAAAGAAGGACTCCCAAGCTCTGGGTAATCCACTGAATATCTACCTCAGAAGAAAATGTATGTATCTGGGCTCCATCCAAGACAGTTTGGAACTGAAAGGGCTTTGTCTAAAAACATATCTTGTGCTTTTCAATAGAAGTTTCAGAAGGGTCTAAATATTTAGTAACATGGACAAGAACTTCAGGTTCAAACCTTATCCAAGCAAGTGAAATTAATAATGACATTTCTCCAAAAGTCAGTCAGAAAGAGCCAAACAATGAGAGAAGACAACCTGGTTATGAATAAATTATGAAGCAGAAAAAATAATTTTAAAAAGCATTCTGCTTGGTATTCCTGGGTTTTCTGAGAAGCCTGATGTGTATTTACTGCTATGTAAAAGAATGGCAGCTGCAGACCAAAGCACCCTTTCTGAAGTATCCCTTCCCTTGAGAAGATACTAGTTGGTCACTGTTCTAGTAGGCATGGATAAAAAGCTTTTAACTGCAATATAAACAGTGGCAGAACAAGAACATATTTCCAAAATGCTTCATTTTCTTCTCTCTGGAGAAATACTTGAGTTCAACAATGATAAATACAGTACAAGTAAGAGATTTCCTGAAATTTTCTTGTCTTTCCACCCCCAGATTTCTCAGGGGATAACATGCTTGACCCCAAGAGAGTGCACATCCAAAGGACTTTGAAACAGAAATAAGAACAAAGAATAGAAATAGGAGCTTTTAGAATGATACAGGATTTAAAGCAACCTCACTGAAGATAATCCTTTCCCACAGTCTCTAATGCTGGAAAATTCTCATTTCAGTTCCCAAGAAGTTTTCAGATGTTCTCCTACACATTGTCAGGGAAAAAAGCTTGGGATTGTAACCTGCTTTTTTCCACTTAAAAGCAGAAAAAGTCATTGAACTGTCCCCTTTAATACCTGTCCTCTGAGAGTCATCAAGAGGGGAGTCAGTTAAAATGTCTGAAAGGCAGCTCTAATGCCAGTCTTGGAACTGTGTTCCAACTTAGTTTAGTGAGATAGGACCTGCAAATGAACATTACAGGCTTCCTGTCATATTTGTTATTTAAAGCAGATAAACATTCTGTTGCTAATAAAATGAGCCTCAACAAATAACACAGTTGTGAATTTGGGTATTTTTAAAGTGGATGTAAGCATGAAAGGAGGACTTTGCTGGTAAGAAAGTAATAGTAAAAGAATGTCAATCCTTGGAGAGGGTTTAACAAAAATAGTAGGAACTAAGACCTGTGGCATCCACAGCACTAGATTTGAAGAAGTCCATTGCAATAAAGGAGCTAGGTTTCAGAAGATTGGATGTTGCTGTTGGTGAGGGGAAAATCAGTGAAACTGCCTTCTGAAAGCTGAAATAGAGCAACAGGGAAAGGCTTTGAGGATGGAAGCTTGGTGAGAAATTAGCAATGTTGGGATTAGAAGGGGAAATGAGCTCTGATGCAGACTGCTAATAGTGTAAGGAATGGAAGAAAGAAGAAATTTGGGAGTAGGCGTAGCTTACAGAACATGTGTGTATAGGGACAATGTGTCTGGAGGAGAGAGAAGAGGTAGTTATCAAAAAAGGCCAGAGGAGGAGCCTTGGAGGTGAGTACCACACTCAAAACAAAGCAGGGGGCTTTGAAGCTAATGAAGCTACATTACAGCAGCTCCTCCAGCGTGAAGAAGCCTTGAGCTGCATCCATCACCACAATAGGCTCTCATCAGTGTGTAAGAAGTGTGTTCTTCCCCTAAATTTCAAAGCACTGGCTGAGGACAAATACTGTTCCTGAAAGGGGTTATTGGCTGCAGCATCAGCACCTCTTGGTGCCTGCAGGCAGAGGGCCAGACACTAGACTGGTCATAGCCTAACATGTTTCCTAACATGTTACATGCCAGGAAAACAACTACACCTAGAGCAATCTCTCTGCAACAGGCTGGATTATATTACAGTTAAAAGTTAATTCCTGTGGAAATAAAGTACTGAAATAATCATGGTAGGACCAATGAAACTTTAGAAAAGAAAAGCAGATAATCTGATAGAGAGAGCCATCTGAGGTTACGATAGCTTTGATGGATGTGTGGAATGAACTTCAGACTTTGTCTTCCTTGATTTTGAGCAAATTGATACTGTAATTTTTTCCAAAATGTTTTCCAGAGTATTAGTGGGTTCTACTAATGACATGGTTGGAAAATCAGTGGGTTTTATTTCTCATTAATCTTTCCAGTTTCTTCTTTGTAATTTCTCATTCAGAGGCTGTCATGCTACCAAAAGCCATAGTTTGATGCTTTTGGTGCACTGGTGTAGTGGTTAATCTTCCTCAGATGTGTGACTATTCCTGGCCTCCCGCTACACCCTCCCACCTTTCTGCATTCATCACACCAGCACTGAGTTGGTTTGGAGGCTGAATGGGTGGAAAAGTATCCTTTCCTTCTGTCCTCCCTCAAAATAAATAGGCTTTTGCAAATTTTTTCTTGAAACCGTTTCAAAGAGCCAAAGCCAAAAAAGGGGCTGAAATGCAGAGCTGAAGGAGTGAAGGGGAGTGGGATTGTCCCCTTGGGAACCAGTTGTACAGATTTCTAAGGTGTGTTGTCAAATATCACATCCTGAGGGTAGCCTTTTGTTTTTGGTGAATGAATGGAGATTTAAAGAACATTTAGAAAATGTGGGTTTGGAAGATTTAAATGACATTAAACTAATGGTCTGTGTGGTCTGCAGTGAAAGCATAAAATTACAGTGTATTCTATCCAAGGTTAAGCATTTTCTCCTGTCTGTGTAGAAGCTTTTAAAAAGAGGGTAAGCACCTTTACTCTCCTGATGGGTTTGTGTAGGGTCTTTTAACTGCTGGAGTGCCTTTGTCCTTCAGCCTCCCACTGTTGCATTATGATCCCAGAGCAAGGAACTGAAAGTCCTCACTTCCTAACTTTCTGGGCTTTGAGGCAGAATTTAAAGATTTACGTATGAGAACGTGTCAAATGATTTGAGGCAGTATGTTGAGAACTCCCCACCAAGACACATCTTTGTTCCTGCTCTTACAGCACTTGACCTATCCATATCAATATGAACAATTAATGAAAATTAGGGGCATGCATGACTACACTGTAACAGACAAGATTTTGCATATTGTAACTGAAAGAAGTATGATTTCAGGAAAATTTTTATCTACCTGAAAGAACTTGAGTGGTTCTCTCCATAGTGTTCAATGTGGCATTCTTCTTGGGATAGCACAAAAGTTGTTGGTAATCTTCATTGGTTAGGTGTGTCCTGGCAGACTTGTTCAAACACCATTTTGTAAGATTTCCACTCCAAAATGAATTATTGGGAGCCATTTTTATTGTTGGACTTGCTTGCAACTGCACAGTTACAAAAGTCAGAATGCTTTCCATCTTTAAGGACTACATTATTTGTCACTTAACACAGCAGTATTGCCTCCTGCCTTTTGAGAAGTTTTTCTTTACATCCAGTTTTGTAGTTCAGAGATGTGGTTTAGAGATGCCCAAGGCTATTATATTTAGTGTATATTTTGGCTATAAAAAGAACAGATGTATTTAGTATTTTAGATGACTACTAAAATACAGCAAATGGCTACCATTATTCTGAAAAAAAAAAGCAAGATTGCTGTCTTCTTTTTCATATTCTCTCTAATTTCCAGAAGTTTTAATCTAAGAGTGGTGTCTGCTGTGCTGTTGACTGTGACTTAAGCAAATGCCATGTGTATAGGTTGAGAAGTTTGGATTGAGACAGTCCCAGTTGTCTCTAAGAGTCAGAGTTCATTTCTTTTGAAGAGTGTTAAGATATTGCTGGTTTTTTGATCAATTCGGTTCTATTTTGGGCTTTTCTCAAAAGATGCTGATGCATTTTGTTGGTAGCAAAGGACAAACTTTTTGAAATAGAGCAGTGTCAAGAAAGTGATCTCTTCCTAGCCATCCCACACACCAATAGTTATTATTAAAGGAATATCAAACAGAATATTGTTTTCTGGAGAAAAAATGAGAGCACCATTTCCAGTGCATATTAAGTTAATGAAGACCTCTTTGACTGATATCTTCCTTATTTTCCAAGTGCATATTGATTCTTTGTTAATGTTTTATCACTCAGAACCCAGTAACATCTCCAAAGTCATGATATTTTTAGATTTCACAGGCAGTAGATTACAAATTTCTTAAATATTCACAGGAAATAAACATAAATGAGCTTTCTTGTTACCTTTCATTAAATACCTCTCTGGTGAAATATGTAATACAGGCCTATAACTGTAGGACTATAAATACATACTCCTAGAAAGTTCTGAGCCTGAGAACATCAAGCAGCAGGGGCCTTTTTATGTGGCTTCATACAGTGCATTTAGTTCATTTACTCCTTACATGGTTTGGCTTAGGTATATGTGCACTCCTGTAGCTCTGTCTCCCTGCCTGGTTTCCTGACAAATGTAGTTTTGCAGCCTGGGTGAGCAGACTCTGAAAACACAGTTAGATTTGGAATCAAAACACTGTAAATGGGAGGAAACTAAGAATTAGTTGGTTTTGCAGTGTTTAGCTATATGTAGTACTTGGTATTGCCTTTGGCAGATATTCTTGTTTGAAAGCTCACTGAGTCAATATTAAGTCAAGATTTTAAGGAATCTGAAAACACCAAATTGTTTCTCTCTCTTTCCCACTGTGGGGCAGGCTGATTTCAGATAGCTCCATCTCACAGCTTCCTGGAAAACGTTTCAGTAAATTCTATCACATTTCTGTTCTCTATAAACCTTTTGCCCCTCAAAACTTTAGCAGTTGATCTCCATTAGAGAAAGATATTTTTAGCAGCTGTCTTTGAAAACTAGCCTTTTGACCAGGCTGAATTCCCTAGAAGTCATCAATAAATATGGAATTGTTTGCAGGGGTGTACTGTAGTCGGCTTTTTAAAATAGATTTGCTATACTACTTCTCAGACTTCTTAAAAGATGACCTCAGACAGCCTTTAGATCGCATGTATGGCATTGCCAAATAATATCCCTCTACCATGAAGTTTGGTGAGAACAGCTTTTGTTCCCTTCCATGGTACAAGGCTTGATCCTGCAGCAAGCACCGTGCCCTGACCAGGTGTAGCAAGTGCTTACACACAGGAAGGAGCTGGAGTGGAGTGTATGAGCTGGGCAGACCTGTGCATGAACCAAACCCCCTGACCATGGTGTTAGTGCTGAGCACCTGCACAAATGCTGAAGTGTGAGAATGCCCAGAAGACCTTAGGTTCAAGTGTCAGCCAGTAGTGCAGAAAGGGGAAAGATAACATTGCCCTCAGGAAAAAATGGTAACTTTTTCTCCTTATTTTACTTCCAGGTCCTACTTAGACATGTATAAGGTGATAATATTTAGTTACCTCTTCTGGTTTGTGCTTACCATAATCTTCATCACGGGAACCACAAGGATCAGCATATTCTGTATGGGCTACTTGGTGGCCTGCTTCTATTTCCTTCTCTTTGGTGGAGACCTGTTGCTGAAGCCCATTAGGAGCATTCTGCGTTACTGGGACTGGCTGATTGCCTACAATGTCTTTGTGATCACCATGAAGAACATCCTGTCGGTAGGTAGCTCTTGCCTTTCCTCTGCCCTCAGCACTTCAGCTTCATTGGAAATGTGCACAGTGCATTGAGTGGTCACTAAAAATCCTTTTTCAGGACCACAGCCCTCTGCAAGCACAAAGCAGTCTCCATTTCAATTCAGCATTGCTACGGAATGGCAGTGCTTATCCATCACTGGAAAATGTGTGCCCATGTACTCAATTGGGCTCTGTGAAAGCTCTCAAGCTGTTTTCAAAGGGCCACATTCTGGTTTCTTTGCCTAATAAAGTCTCTCCTTAGAAGTCTTGTGAAAATCTCAGTGGAGTGAAAATTGAGTAAGAAGTGCAAGATTAGTCATGTTGATAAATAGTGCACATTTAATTAGACAATTTATTTAAATAAAGAATTTTCAAACCTAGTACGAGAGGCAGTCCTGTGATGTAATGTAATCAGTAAGGTTGACTACAAACTTACAAACTCCAGTACTGTTTCCTTTAGAACTTGTGGGAAATTCAGGTGGAAACAGATGTATTTAATAATTAAATGTTAAATTCTTCTGCAAAATATTAAATATTTTCTTGCATAATTAACTCTTTTCTATATATTCTTGCAGTGGCGCTGGTAAGTGATTAAGACAAGCCAGTAATTTCAATCTTTTTGAAAGATAAATTTAGATTTATTCCTGGCAATTGCTTTTTAGCTTTGAACATTTTTAGTGCTGGACTGCAAAGAACAGACATTTTTCTTTTTACATTTATTTAAGTCACTATATTGAAATAAAATTGATTTATGGGTGGTTTGAATTTGCAAATGTTCTAAATGCTTACATATGTCCTTCATTTTATGCTTGGGAATTCAGTGGAGCTTGTCCATGTATGTATGTTTGCAGGATTAAGTCAGTGATTTATAAAAGTTGCTTAGTTGTCACACCGTGTCATATGCCAGATGTGTCCCTTTCTGTGCAAAAGCACAAACAAACCCCACATACCTCCTATCTCACTGACAATCAAAACCCCAAATTCTGACTAAGAGTAGTTTGTGTGTCACTGGTAAAGCCACTTTCTACCAAACTCTTTTAGTAATGAGAATAATTTGACCGCCCTTGGCTGTATTATTTCTCATGTAATTTAAAAAGATGCAATTTTTCTTATTTTTACTTCTGCTTTACTTTATTTTTATCTCGTTATATGAAACTGTCCTTTTACTTTGCAGATAGGAGCATGTGGCTACATTGAATCATTAATTGAGAATAGTTGCTGGGTGATTCAGGCATTTAGCCTGGCTTGTACAGTTAAAGGCTACCATGTTCGTAAGTATAGCTTATTTTTCTCCATAATTTTCCATAAATAAAGAATCACCTTTAAAAGCTTCTGCTGTATTTAAGTTCTGCCTTCCCTTGACATATTACCTTTTGAAAAATCTTGAGCTAAAATGTCAGCTCACCATCACTGCAAGGAGAGAGCACCTTTTCCCAGCTGCAGTCCCTGTGTGGCGTGGGGACTCCAGCTCCTCCCTGTGTAGCAGGGTTCAGTGGTTCAAAGGGTGAACCAGTTCAGCTCACTGAAATGGCATGAAAGTGGTAGTTTTTCTGCATGCATAGTGAGTTTAGGCAGTTTTTTTCCTTGTGATTATTGTCATGTGATGATAAAAGGAATGGAGTGGATAATATCTGTGGATGGAGGTGAGAGAAAGGATGAATGAAGTATGGAGAGCAAAACCCTTCACCTCTCAGTGAGCTATTAATTGGTCTCCACTTTGTCCTGACACCCTGGATTAAGTTTGAAAACACCTGGGGTTTTCTTAGTGTTGTTTGGGTTTGGTTTGGCTTGATTTGGGTTTTTTTCTGAATTTAAAGAACTGTTTCATCCTAGTGAGTCTGCAGCAAAATTCTGAATTCCTGTCATCATGATTGATCCTAATAGGTAAGTGTGGAATAAGGGAAAAGAAAGTAAATATGAAGATGCAAATTCACAGGATGAAAGGTGTGCAGAAGTTCTTGTGTTATCCAAAACCTTTTGGGCAGCAACAGAAGCTTAGACACAGATTTTTGACCCCCCCAGGCATTGGCCACAACAGGCTTTGAAGCTCTTGGAGTTTGACCTTCCAGAGCTGTTAGATTGGCTTGCTTGCTCAAAAAGCCAGCTTCGAGCCAGAGCCTGTCCCTTGAGTCCTTCTACTGCCTTCTATAGGTCAGCATAGGCCATGTAGTTTATAGTCCAGCTCCACAAAACCCAGTTTTAATTTTTTAATATCCCCAAGAGAACTGTCTTACAGAGAATAAAGAAAGAAAGAAATAGCCCAAGCCAAAATCTAGAAGTAGGAGGAATGGGATTTCCTCTCTCCCTGTCTCGTCCTACCCCAAAGGAAGCAGTTTTGTGGTTTCAAATATTTCTTCTCTTATGCAATGGAAAGGAACATTGAACTGAGTTGTGGAGAGGAAAAATAAAAATATTAGATGGTGGCAGTCAAAAAGTAATTTTGACAAAAATAAACCACTTCTTTCTCCTGTTGATAGTGTTCTTAATTTAAAAATCAGGGGAAAAGTCACTTTGAAGAGAAGAAAAAATTGAAATATGCCATTTTAGGAAACACTGAAATCAAATAATTCAGTGTAACAAAAAATATGCCTTTTCCTTTCTTTGTTTTCAAGTACTTACTAAAGTTGGGTGGATTTATATGCAAATGGTTCACTTCTGATGAATTCTCAATTGTCATGGGACATCACATTGCTGGAAAAGAAAGTTTGCTGGAAAAGAAATTACGGTATACCTCAAATGGAAATGCGTGACAATTTTCTTTAGAAAAATCCAATTAAAATAATTCGAATAATTTTAAAGGCTAGGGTTATTTAATTGATTAAACATTATAAAAGAGTTCTTAACACTGATGGTGTCTTTTTCCAGCAACGAGCAATCTAGATTGTAAACTGCCCAGTGGAGAAGCAGGAATCATTTGGGACAGTATATGTTTTGCTTTCCTGCTGCTGCAAAGAAGAGTCTTCATGAGTTACTACTTCCTCCATGTGGTTGCAGATATAAAAGCTTCACAGATCCTAGCATCAAGGTAACAGAAAATCTAAAAGAAATTAAATTAAACAGCTCAAATCTCTCATAGGGACAGTAATTACTTACTGATTATGACAGGTAGTACCAAAACAGTCCTTTAAACATTGATTTAAACAATCCATGCTAAATTCATAACGGCAAACCCACCTTTGACAAAGCACACACAAGAAAGAAAATTAGTTGAGAATATAATAGAAATTAAACCATACTTTCTACTAACATCATACTAGCATCAGAATATCATCTGCTGCTCCTATTAAAAGCTCTGAAAGTTCATGTGTGTTGCAGCGTTTTCTCAACACCGATATGCATGAGGGAGAATGCCAGAGTTTCTAAGTCTTGGAAAGAAAATATTCTGCTGTCAGAGGCTGTTTGAGACAATTGTCCTTAGAAATCCCGTCTCGAGAAACATTGCAGGAGGAGGAAGACAGGAAAGTTCTAACATCTGGCTTAGGAAGAAATGGGAATGCTTTTGGGAAGTGTTGCATCCCTGAACACTGACTAGGTTTGGCAAGGAAGTGTTAACCTCGTTGGGCCTGTTACACTGCAGGCATCCACTCATAGCCATCACTAGCACAAACGTTCTTCTGGTTTATAATAAGAAGGCAGATGAGGAATGAAATTCTGGTTTTAATTTCCATAAGGTTTCTAAGAAATCACTTTTGTTAATATTGGATTAAATGCATTGTGGCTTTTTTTCCCCCTCAAAAAAACATATGGACATTGATTTCTGACTGTGTTTCAGGGCAAAATTTGGCTTGTGTGTTCTGAAAGGAAGTAGTTTATATCT
Source organism: Corvus kubaryi (assembly GCF_017639235.1). Lineage (NCBI taxonomy): Eukaryota > Metazoa > Chordata > Aves > Passeriformes > Corvidae > Corvus > Corvus kubaryi. The sequence goes on along the minus strand of NW_024580666.1, from coordinate 7,766,452 downwards.
TCCTCTACCAGGGATCATTTTAAGAAGGGGACATGTTTAGCTGCCTATAGTAAACAAAATTCAGCACTCTAAAGAGGACTACCAAAAATCCTATACCTCAACCCCACATTGCCTCTATTAGGCTTTTGTTCTGGGGTGAATTTTAGTGCTGATGCCCAATTTTGCTGGATATGGCCTTTATGTAGATCTTTTGGTGTGCTGTGTTCGCAGTGAAAACAGCATAAAGCACAATCATGAGTATCAAAACACCTCCTATATCAGGAAATGTGCATCCAGAATGAAAGAGTAAGACTTCTAAAATTACAGCTTTTCTTACTGAATACCTGACAAAAGAAAGGCTTCTTCTAGGCTATTTCTAGACTACTTCTTTGAGAGAGAATTTGAGACTCTTTAAAAGCCTTCAAGAGCTCATGTGTGAATTAGGAAGAATAGCCAAGACATCCAAATCAGTGAGCTGGTTACATTTCTAATGTAATGGGGTGAGAAGCCATATTCTTTTGTCACACCAGAAACTTGCTCAAGGGCTTGTATTGTCAGATCAAAAGCACCACAGTTTTCAGAGGATAAAAGTGAAGCTGAATCTATGCTTGCCGTAGCCCTGGATAAAGCTGGACCTTGCTCACAAATTCCAGGAGAACTGAGGCAGGGGATTGAGGTGATTATAATGCTGAAATGACTATACAGAAATCCTGGAGGTATGCAAGAAAACCTTCCTCAGCCTTGAGCCTACTTGTGTTCTGTAGGAAACTGAATTCCTTGAGCAGCTGCTAGAGGAACTTATGGGCTGAGTAGGGTTCACAACATTTGACCCCAGATCTTAAAATGATTGACTGTAAAGATGTTACTATTTTAGAGCAATTGATTGTTTTTTTCAGGCCCTGGATTACTTTTGTTTGAGGCAGATAAAGTTGTGCATAGAGGGAACATAGAGTTCTGTGTGATAATTTGCCATAAGGAAAACTTAGAAACATTTAGCATGTCATCTCCTTTTTTCCTCTGCCCCATTTCTGATGTAGGGGTGCTGAGCTTTTTCAGGCTACAATTGTCAAGGCTGTAAAGGCAAGAATCGAAGAGGAAAAGAAATCAATGGATCAACTGAAAAGACAGTATGTATTTAATGCATTTATATATCTCTACATAATTCGATGCATACATATGTACATATTTAACTGATTGCTGGTATGTATCTAGCACTTTCTTTCATAGAAATACTGGCTTCTGGTATTTATCTAGCACTTTCTTTTATAGAAATGCTTTACCATTACTAGAATTTTTTCTGTATGTCTGGTAGCTGTATTCCTGGAAAAATTTGTTTCATGACTGCTCCTTCTGTTTCATTTGTGGTTCCTCCTCTAGTGTTTGAGTGCAAAATATATGTTTACCTTCATTTGCATTCAGGTTAAGTGGCCTGGAGAACCTTTCTCTTTATACAGCCCAAAAGTCACTTTGATTTCTCTCACATGCAGCCAACGTGCTGCTTTTGTAACTGCAGAAAGCTTTCAGAACTCCTCCACCATGATGCATGGAAAGCCCTAACTGCTTCCTAGCCGTGTCAAAGCCCACTCATGACAGCTTCTTCCACCCTGTGTAATGGAGGAATCATCAGAAGACTGCAGGGACTGTGTTTCCTACCTATATAGAATCACAGAACCATGGAATTGTTAGAGTTGGAAGGGACCCTGCAATGAGTAGGGACATCTTCAATAAGATCAATTTGCTCAGAGCCCCATCCAACCTGACCTTGAATGTATCTGGGGATGGAGCACCCACCACCTCTCTGGAAACCTGCTACAGTGTTTCACCACCCTCATTGTAAAAGGCTTTTTCTTACAGTCAATCTAAAGCAATCCTCCTTCAGTTTAAAACCATTGCCCCTCATCCTCCCAACAGACTCTGCAAAAAAGTTTGGCCCCATCTTTCCAATAAGCTCTCTCCAAGTACTGAAAGGTCTCTCCAGACCCTTTTCTTTAGGCTGAACAGCCCTAATTGTCTCAGCCTTTCCTTATAGGAGAGGTGCTCCATCCTCTACTCACCTTTCTGGCCCTCCTCTGGACTCTCTCCAACAGGTCCCAGAGCTGAGCACCCCAGAGCTGGATGCAGCATTGCAGGTGGGGTCTCAAGAGAGCAGAGGGGTGGAATCCCCTCCCTCACCCTCATGCCTGTGCTGTTTTGAATGCAGCCCAGGACACAGTTGGGTGTCCAGGCTGGAAGTGTCCACTGGCTGGGAGGCTCATGTCCAGCCTCTCATGCATCAGCAGCCCCAAGTCATCCTTGGCAGGGCTGCTCTGGACCTGTTCATCCCCTCAGCCTGGGGAGTTGCCCTGACCCAGATGCAGCTCCTTGCACTTGGTCTTATTCAACTTCACAAGGTTCCTGTACACCAGCATCTTGAGCTTGTCTGAGTCCCTCTGGATGGCATCCCATCCTTCAGATGTGCCAACAGCACCACACAGCTGGGCGTCATCTGCAAACCATCTGAGGGTGTGCTTGATCCCACTGTCTGTGTCATTGATGAAGGCACTAAAAATAGCACTGGACTCCCAAGGGACACCACTTGTCACTGGTGTCCATTGAGACAAATGATCTTAAAGGGTGAAGATGCAGAAAAAATAGTGCAGGATCAGCCACATCCCTGGTTCAGAGTAGGAAGTTTCAGGAAAAGCGCTGCATTAGGCAGAAGTCCTTTTTTTCTCAGTGCTTCATTTGTTGTAACTCCTGACAACGATTCTTTCAATTTTAAATGATAATAAAATAGTTGAGTGGGAGCAGGTAAAGCAATCATGATAGCAGGAAACCCAGCTCTCACTGACCGTGGAGTGAATATCTATGCTTGGTCCTTCCAGCCAGCCCCTTCAGAGCAATGTAACTCCTTCTGTTTAAAGGCAGGATTAATGACAGTGTGGAATATTTCCCTGCAGAGTATGTGTGTGTGTGTGTGTATGTGTGTTTAACACTTGTTTTTCAAGGTGGCTCAAAAAGGATGAAGACGTAAACCTAATAAGATTCTTCCTTTTGCTAGAATGGATCGCATCAAAGCCCGGCAGCAAAAATATAAGAAGGGTAAAGAGAGGATGCTAAGCATGAACCAGGAGTCCTCAGAGGGGCCAGAGATTCGGAAGGTTTCTGAAGAAGATGATGAAGGTACCATTAGCTACTCCTGTACCATAGTTGCAGTTGAGTGCTAAGGATCTGATAGACCTGCTAGTTGGACAAGTGATAAATTGTTACTGAAAACTGCCAGCATGTAACAACATTGTTAGCTGAGTATCAGTTTCAGGCTCTATGCAGCCAAAAAAAAATCTGTGTTATGTACTGTAACAAGATTTAGAGGAAATGGTTTGCTTTGAGGATACTTTTCGTTAACTTCAGGCTGCTGGCAAAGAGCTGAAAAGTCAGAGGTTTGTTTTGATAAAAGTCATTATCTATAACCAAGAGTTTTACAAATAGGTAGCACCAACATTTTTCCAGCAATGTTTTCTGGATGCTGTTTTGGATTTTTTTCAGTCATTGAAATGTTAGTATACTTTTAAATGTTATTTAAAAACATGGGAACAGATAAAATCATATCTAGTACCACATTTCCAGCATTGACCTGGGATCAGCACTTACTGGATTTAAAGTTTTTTGGAGCCTGAAATGTAAGTGCATTTGAGAGGAGGGAAATTTTTTTCATCTGTAAGCTACAGTCAACTGTGGCAGTATGTTTTAAAACACAAAATTCAACATTTTAGCTGTTTAAGAGTGGAATGCTGTTTTAACTACTGCATAAACCAGAGTCTTTCTGCTTAGTGGTTATGGTTTTGAATTATTTTAATATTAAATGTACTCAGTAGACCTGACATCTGATGTGCTCATGAAATTTTAGCTCTTTTGAGAGAAATTTAAAATTATTAATCAGTGTAAGAAATATGTTTCTCGTTTTGTAAAATTAATATTTGAACATATTTTATTTTAGGAGATGCAGACAAAGAGAAAGCCAAGGGCAAAAAAAAGCTGTGGTGGCGGCCTTGGGTTGATCATGCTTCCAGTAGGTTTTCTCAATCCTCTTACAAATATGTGGATTTAACCCTTATATCCTTGACCAGAATGAAGGCATTCCCATAGCCTGTTTGTTTTATGCCTGATTTTGTAATTGTGACTTGATAGAAGGCTTGGGGCTTTTTTCACAAAGTGATTTCTACTTTCCAATCTTCAGAGAATTTAACTATATTTTGACCTATGTGTTGGAAGCATAGCTAGCTCATGATACTTTGAGCATTCTTAGAAAAATATCAAATCAGATAAGCATGTGCCAAAAAGAATCTATCTTGACCTCAAAGGTTTCAACTCCCCGATACTGCAGAGCTCAATATATTTAAAAATGTGAATGTGAAAGCTTGCCAATGCATTCTAAGATTAGTCATAATTCCTTTTTCATATACACACATCATACATCTTTTTTTATGGTTCATCAGTCGTTCTAGTACCAACTGTGGTAATCTGAGTACCACAGTAAGGCAGCAAGACTACTCCCAGAACTAGGCTGTGTAGAGCTCAGCTGCATCTCTCTGGTGACACCTTAATGTGTTGTTGATGCCAGTTGTTTTGCTGTCTCCATTTTTTTTTGTGTGTGTTTACCTGAGACCAAAAATACGTCCAGCCTTGTGCACAAGAAATAATTAGCGTGTGTCACTCATAGAATTGGTGCAATATGATATTTTAATTTGTTTTTAGCCCAGCCGAGTCATACGATAGAGTTCTTTGCTATGTTATGGATTAGGTAGAACAGGAAATCTGAGTAGGCTGCAATCTCAAATCAGATGTCCTTCTATTGGATGTTTGTTGAATGAAATCAGACATGAGCTGTTTAGAAACGTCTGAAGATGTGAAAAAAATACTTACAATGTAGAGCACTGATCAGAGTTAAATCACAGAACCACAGAATCACAAAATGTGCTGAGTTGGAAAGGACCATCAGGATCATCCAGTCCAGCTCCTGACCCTGCACAGGACACTCCAAGAGTCACACCCTGTGACCCTGTGATTGAGAACATTGTCCAAATGCTTCTTGAATTCTCAGGCTTGGTACTGTGACCGCTTCCTTAGGGAGTCTGTTCCAGTGCCCAACCACCCTTTGGGTGAAAAACTTCTTCCTGATATCCATCCTAAACCTCTCCCAACTCAGCTTCATGCCATTAAAAATATGAATGTCTATATTGTGTTTGGTCATTTAGTTTAAGAGCTACTCCAAGTCATAATTTTACACATCTACATACTGCTTCATTTACCTATGTGTATTTATTTATAATTCCAGCAGATACATATTTGCCAGCAGTGTTTAACAGAACATGGTATGTTTATTTCTATCAAGTCACAAGTAAACTGTGCCTCTATTTTTGTTTTTCTAAAGGGCACACTGCCACTTTAGAGAGACCTATCCTTTCCAAAAGCCTGATGAAAATAAAATTCTTGTCCTGTAATTTCATTAAGAACAATGACAAAACAGATAAAAACTATAATTTGTGAATTTTTACTATAGAATTTCAAGCTATGGTGATTTTGAAGGAATGGGATATGGTCTCTTGTTTATTCACCACTGGTTTTGTAGTAAGAAGAACTGCACAGAGAGATACTGACTTTGGCTTTTACTTATTTCATCCTCATTATTTAATGTTCTTAGGTGGCAAGTTGCATTTTGGTATTTAAATATTGAGCATTCCTGGAATTATTTATGGCAATAATGCAAAACCTTGTTGGAAACATCACAGACCCTGATCCTACAACCAGTGGTTTCCTACACTCAGTGAAACGTGGCACTGACAGTAGGTGTTCACAGGCATGCAGGCTGGGAATAGACTGATATTCCCCACGCATTCTTTTTGGAACACTGCTGCAACTGCAGCATTCTGCAGCATGTGGCTCTTCATCTCAGTAAATGGGTTTGTGGGTGTATATATATGTATACATTGAAGTCACTCAAGCTTGAAGTTTTTGATTTACATTTTTATTGTTATTTTTATATCACTTGATATAATTTTATTGTGCAGAAGGATGCCTCATTTTGTATATCGTAGCAATTGAAAGAGTCATGAATTTGAGTAGAACAGATAAAACACGTCGGTGAGGATTTCCTCACTGACAGTCACTCACAATCTCCCTCATAGGGAGGTGTGGTTCCTCCTGTGCTTGTGGATTATTTTTGGAGTCCCACAAAGATCAGCAGGAGTTAGGACCACATGCTTAGATTCTCCTGGGTCACACAGTTGTGTCTGATGGAGTGCAAAAGGTGGTGACTGCATCTGTCCTGGGCAGCTCTTTCCCTCTGGATACAAGCAGATGATGAGATGATGCTTTCTCCTACATGCCTCCTCTTCTGCCTCCTCCATCCATCCCATCCCACAAGAAAAGCCTGTACGTCCCTTTTCTCAGTAGGAGGAAGTGACATTTTGCAGTACAAGAGGGTTCTCCCAAGTCCAGTCTGGCCATGAATGGTGTTACTGGTAAAACTTGGTCTCTTCAGGAATCCTTGTAGGTGACTGACATGCCAGTTACTCCATTTTGATGTGTGCAAGAATGCATTATTGCTATTCAATCATACCTCCCTCTTGAGCTGTGAAAGGGGTGTAACTGCTACGTTGGAGTGTCCCCTCAGAGAGAGTTTAACCTAAAAATTTTGTAGGGAGATCAATGTAGGTTAATTCGCTGCCGGCTCAGGCATTCCAAGCCTGAGTAGCTGAGTGCTACTCTGAGCCTTTACAGAGCTGCACTGCAGTAGAGGTTTTCCCTAATGTCAAACCTTACCCAGCTGATCTGCTGTGTTGGCAATTTCTGTTGCTGACTACAAGATACCTTTTCATGAAGGAGAACTGCAGACTACTGGCTCTTAAAATGCTTTCATCTCTTCAACACATTTTAAATGGGCATTCTTGGAAGACAGCACCAAAAAATTAATTTGTTTCCAGGAAATTTCCAAACTTTGTTTTCACCTCAGTGCAACAATTAGAACTGCTGACGTGGACTTTCTGTGCCTCTGCAGGGCATTCATTGATGCTAAAAGTCATAACTAGGCACACGAGGCACGAAATTCCCTCTGTGAGGGAGTTTTAGATGCCAAAGATATGCTCCAAAGACCAATTCTGGCAAATTTCACAGTGTGCTTAGAGGTTTGTAAGTAGTTATGTGTGGTCATTTGTTCACACAGGATCTGTCTAGAATTCAAGGTATGATTGAATTAAAGTTGTCACTTTTCCAGAGACCTTTAATGATGGATAAATATAATTTTATATAAATATGTATTGCTCCATACATCCAGATTTTGTAAATTTTCATCTAAGTAACTGTTCCTTCAAATATTTCAGTTTAAATGTGAAAATTATTTACCAGTTTTCACTGCTGATTGTAATGCTGTGATTTTTATTTTTCTCTTGCTCGTTACCTTATTTTTATTTCTTTTGTTTCCCTTGTTTGTTCATGTAGGCCTGTTGCCATCTGAGAAATAAAAATATTGCTTCTGTTCAAGGATATAAGGCCTAGCTTAATCACTGTGTACCTACACTGTATCGAGGTTTCAGAATCTTTCTGAATCCATGGGCAAAAAATTGAAACTCATTTGCAATCATGTTAATAGAATCCAAGTGATTTGTTTTAAACAAGCCAAGGTTTTCCATTACCTCATCAAACTAATACCATTCCATTGCCTAGTTTAAAGGATTGTCTCCGTGTTTTAAAGAGAAGTTCTGTATTTTTTGTCCAGTGGTATTGTTCATGTAAGTTCATATACTTACCTGCTGGGCTTTTTTTACTCCCTCAAATAATCATAAGTCCTCAGTAAATTTAGACTTATTTGTCTTTTTTTTCTAAAAACGTAACCTTGTAACTTGGTAAACTTCAATCCTTTTCTTTACATTTTCCTCTTATAGGGATGCTTTCCTTAGTTCTTGTATAGTTCTTATTCATGCCCAAAGTATTGCAGACTAACATCAAATAAATGGCCTGAGACCTTTTAATCTCTTGCTTCTTGTTGGGGTTTTAGGAGCTTCACCTCTCCTGGTTATAAATTTTTAAATGACTGCCTACCTGTTCATAGGTCTTGGGGGAGTTGAGAATAGAACTTTTCAGAAAAGTAAGAAAATATTTTGTTTCACTTAGTGGTCAGAAGTGGAAATTATTATTTGTTTGAGACGGATAGTGAAGAGGAAGAGGAAGAGGAAAAAAAAGAAGAGGAAGAGCCTCGAAAAAAATCTGCATTTCAGGTACTTTATGGTAATTTGCTTTCTCGTTGACATCTGGAAAAAAAAAAGGCACATATGTTAAAGCTGCCGGTTCCTCTAAAGTAGTCCTGAAAGGTATTGGAAATTAAATTTCTTGCCAATTTAAAATGTAAGTGTGCCTTATGCTTTAACCATTGCCGAAACTATGGTAGAGTCATCTTCATTCACTTATGCCTGAAGATAACAAAAATGAAAATAAAAGTTTAGGAATCCAAGCTTTTCCTTTTTCTCCATTGCAATAAGGACAGTTGAGGAAGCTGACTTGTCTCTGATGCTACTGTGCAATGCCTCCAGTGGTTTTCTAGTTTTGAGGAGATGTTATCATTCCATGAAGAAATAATCCCCAAAATAAGCAGGTTTTCATGGAAAAGAATACATTCTTAACTAAAAAAAATTATTGAACATAGTGGGCCATAGAAATATATCCTTGGGTTAGAAGGAGTTTAACATTAAAAATTACAAAAGGAGACCACATCCATTTCTTTGCTTTCAGTGTTAGTTATTATATTGGCATTTTTAGTGCCAGACTGTGTTGATGGAGGAGGATATCATAATGTTAAAAAGATATCTGAGGTTTCCTATCTGGGTTCCTCCATATGGACTGGTTGGTGTTAGACAATACCAGATACTGAGTGCAGTGGCATAAATGAAGAACTTGGGTGAAGAAGTTAGTGAAATACTCCTGCATCTAGGATTGCTTTTGTTTTCATAAGATTAAAGTTTCACTTGTGGAATAATTTTTGGAAATGCTGCAGAAGTTTTTTGAGTCTTCAAAAGCTTAGGCAAATGAGCAGCTTTTTCCAGCTGAGTATTCCCATCTAGATGCAACCTCACATCACTGCAGAACTGGTGCATTGCTGAACATTCAACTCAAGCAAGAGCAAGAAACGGCCTCCATGCTTTTCTATTCCCTAAGCCAAAATCTTTCAAGCAAAGCTTCCCAGACAACATTACTGAATTGCAAGAAGGAATATTTTGTTTAATTCATTAATACAATGTGCTTTCGGTTTATATACTTACACTATGTTACATTGCCAGTTGATTACATTCATAAAACTGCCTCCATGGTAATGACATGAAAAAAAATTCTGACCTTAATAAGGGCAAAACAAATATGGATCAAAATAATGTGATAAGTAAGATATATTTTCTAGTATTTGCACTATTTTTTTAAAATTTATTTTACATTTAACTTGCCTTGGACCATAGAAATGGCTCATTTCTGTGTCATTTTTCTTTCTGGTTTTCATGCAGGTATAGAGGAAAGTTTGCATTCTTATTTCTAATTTTTAAAAAAATTGGTGACGAAATTTTGTTCAGATGTGCTGGTGCCAAGCACTAAATTAAAGAGTTCTAAACTTGAGGTCAGAAGTTAACAAGAGTTTTTCATTTATGCTGGGGTTTAGGTTTTTTGTTCATCTCAGTCCTGAAACTATTTGTTTGAGGATGGAGGATATGTTCTTTATTTCAAAATTTGGTCAGATGTTCTGGATAGGTGGCCTGTTCTGCAATATGTGAACATGAAGATGCTGGATGGCTTTATATAAGCAGAGACTTCTATAGAGCAGAAAACTGGTTTTGTTCATGAAATGTTTGTTCATCATTTGGTTATCATATCTTATTCACCTTCCACCATCATGCGCAAGGTCTTAGTAAAAATACTAGCAAAGTGAACTTTGTTGTAGATTCTGTTAAAGAATTATTTTAATTTCTGATCTTTCTTTCAGTGTAAATTGTGTTCAATAGTCCCTTCAAGGGTTAATTTGGAGATTTTAAATTAGAGAATGCATGCAGTTAAGAGTCACATTTTTGAAATTTTAACATGAACAACATAAATGATCTTTTCTTCATATTGAAGTTTATGAATGTCAATTTGTTCTTAGTATTCTAGATAGAGTAAGTAGAGAGATCCTTTTTATTAATATTTTCTGCTTTTCTACTAACTACTCTTGCTTTGTCCTTCTTTATAGAGAGCTATTGGAAAATTTGCCTCAGCCATTTTAGCCTTGCCAAAGTCTATCATTAAACTACCCAAAACTATTCTTCAGTATTTAATCAAAGCAGCAAAGGTACTTGACATTTTGCAAATGCTCACTGTGTGACCCACCCCATAGTTCCTGACGTAGTATAAGTATACCTCTGTCCTCATCTGCATTTTTCCTCTTATATGAATGACTTTAAAAAAATGATGACAGCTAAAGTCTCATTCCTAGTAAATGCAATGCATTTCATGATTCGGAGGGGTCAAGTCACAAGCAAAGTGGTCTATCTTTTTTTACATGTAACCACAGAGAGAAAATGCAGAGCCAAATTCTTATTTTCTTTTGATACTGATTGGGCACATCCAGTTGCATGTATCTTATGGACACCATGGTAATTGATCTCAGAAAGCTGGTGAAAGGTTTGCTAAACACACATTCTTTTCCAAACCCCTTTTTAGCCCTCTATTTTTCTGGCCTGTATCATCACAAAAAAGATTTGTTCATCTTCTCTCTTGCCCTTCTTTAATACATTTAGCATTTCCTAGCTTTGGGCACTGTGTATCATTTTCCACTCCACATGTGATATGACTTTTGTAAGAAGTGAATGTTACAGATTGAAACTACCAGCTCCAAAGCCTAAAAGATACTGAACTGAATGTTTGTGCAGTGGTAGAAATCTAAACTAATATATAGGAACACAATCTGCTCTTAAAATACCCACTGCTTAGCATAAGTCGTTACATTAAATTTAGTCAAATGCCCTTTCCTAATTCTAATTTTCTACCCCCTTCCAAGTCTGCCTTTTACCTCTAATTTCTTTATTCACACTATGATTGTGGCTGGTGTACACTTTCACAGTTAAGTGACACTAGAAGATGTTGGCAGTTTCTGACTTCCAGTAAGTTAATATGCTATTAATTAATTCAAGTATCACCATTCCCCTAGATCACCTTCATTAGAAAACACCTATTACCAAGCAGAGGGAAACCAGGGCCTCTGATGCCACACATTTTCTCATGTGGTGCTTGTTGTGAACAACTCAGACATATAAAAATGAAGGTAAAGACTTTGAGAGATTTGGAAGAGGATCTTCTTTTCAACAGTACCAGAATATTTTTCTCTCCAAGGCTGTATATATTCACAAAACAAAACAAAGTATTTTTCCCTTTTGAATTAATTTAATGTCAGTTTAACAGTTTTAAAAGAATACTTCAAATGTTCCAAAGGAATTTGCATAGGAAAATTCTGACAGCATAAATAAACTAAATAGAAATTTTACCATTCTGTCCTATGAGGAGCAATTCCAGCTTCACTGAGATACACGTGTGTTGTTGTCATTGTCTGCATGTTTGTGATGTGAATTGATTAGATAGAACTGTTTTGTTACTGTGCTTTTTCAGCCTCTTGCCTGCATCTGTGTGCTTCCCTGCCCTCTCTTAGAGGCCTGTGTTGCTTAGAAATAGAAGACAATTGAAGATAATTACCATTTTTCAATGAAGACCTTTAAATGAGCAAAAAAAACACCTTTTGCCCTAAAGAGCTGCGGAGAAGATAAAGTTACTTTAGTTTCTGTTATTGACATACATTTTATGTCACATAGGGATAAAAGATACAAGTTTTGTTCCTTTTTTTCTGTAACCTTCCTTCAAAGATTAAGTGGAACTATTAAAACAGTTACTTTCAGGTAACTTTTTTTTACTTTTTTTTACCCCTACTGCTATATAATTTATAAATAATTTGGGCCAATTCCATGCTGCATGCAGTCATACAGGTCAACAGACTGTTGATCTGTCAGTGCTGTGAGTAGGATTTGGTCCCATAAAATACTCTCGACAACTAGGTGGGTATTAATGTCTTCCTTTTACAACTGGAGAAACAGTAGCAGAAGAATTCATAAGTGACTTATCTGAAGCAACAAAGAAAGGCATTGTTAAAATCAGGAAGCAATCTGAGGAATTCCTGACTGCCAGTTTTGGGACTGTGTATAGGTAACAAATCTGTAAACACTCCACTGGGACTTACAGAGGGGCAAAAAGTATCTAAGCTGTGAAAAATACACATTACCTGTACAGGGATATCTCTACATCTTTTGATGCTTTAATTAGTGGATTGCAGCACTTTCTCTAAAAGTTTTCTTTGCTCTGCATCTTGCCTGTAAAATGATTAAGTAGAAATACAGGCTTGAGAGATTCAGACAAGGTAGCCCATATGCACAAAAATGTACTAATTCCCAAAGTTCTGAGCATGAATTTTTGTGGGTTCTAATGAAACTTGGGTCACCCACAAGTACTTTCACATTTGGTTTTACACTTACAAAAATAGCACATGAAAACTCAGCGGATCTGCAGGGGAGGTGTTTGATTTGGGATTAAAAGTATTTCCTTGTCCCTGCAGGTCTGAATACATTTACTAAAATTATAGTCCGGCTTGTAGCTTATTCTATGGCTTACTCTCAGGACATGAGGAACTTTGATACAAATGAATTTTTTCCTTCCAGTTTGTTTATCAAGCCTGGATAACTGACCCTAAAACAGCTCTACGACAGAGACGCAAAGAGAAGAAAAGTTTTGGGAAAGAGAAGCGAAGGCGAAAAGGATCTGGGGATGGTATGTAAACTTTTCCATTTGAAAAAAACAATATTAACTGTTGCCTGTTGTATTTGGTAGTGAAAGGCAGATGAGGTTTAGAGGACAAGTGCCCTCGGTGCTGGCTAGGAGCTAGAAAAATGAGTGAACTTTGGCTGTCCATCTTTTCCTCCACCAACTCATGTCAAGGTCAGCCATGGCCTTGTCCTTCTGTTCTGTGTAACACACTTTGAGGGAGGTGAAGGGGAAGATGGGATATATGTATTTTCCATGGGGTTGCAAGAGATGCCCAGAACTTTTGGTAAGTAGGAAGATTCAACACATTGCAGAAAACATCAGCTATGTGAAAACGTTTTGGGGAGTACTTGCAATAGTAAATTGTAAAGACGTAACTTTATAAAGCGAATAACCTGGTAGTTAACAGCATTTCTCCAGAATATAGGAGTGTAAATTCCAGGTGTCTGGCCAGAATCAGGAAGAGCAAGGACATTAACCTTTCACTCCCTCATCTCCTAAAAAAGTTTATCTTTCTGTGCAGGGGTTTCTAGATTTCATCAAAGTCACTCTTTTCAATGGTAAAGTCATGTGTATTCCCAGGGAAAGGTGTTGAAGAACTTTTTCATGAGGGAGTTCCCAAACAGCTGTAGTTCAAGTGGAGCTGTAAAAAAAAATTCAATTAAATAGCCACATATTATTTCTTTTGGCTACATTTGGCCTATATTGTTCCTTAAAGAAGCTTGAGTTGATACATGAGGAAGAATATAAAGAAATGTTTTAGAAATGTTTTTGACTTTCCATGTTGTACTCACTGAGAAACCCAAGTATCCACAAACCCCTAAATTCAGTAGATAGCAAAAGGAAAACTGGTACTGATTTTGTTTAGATTTTACTGGCAGTGTAAAATCATTTATGGCTCTGGGGGAAAAAAAAAAAAAAGCGAAGTTTGTAAGTGGTTTATATATCTTCTTTTTTTTCTCCTTTTCTAAGCTAGAAAATAAAAATTCAAAAGCTTTTCTGGTCAGAGAAGGGCCCATACAGGCCTAATCAGCTGGACATTTCCTCCGTTTGGCCCCTTCACCTGTCAAAAAAGTAGCTTTAGAATTGGGCTTCTGCCACTAAAACCATAGCTGCAGTTACTGGGCGTTAGATAGAAGGAGGGTCACTTATTTGTCCTTCACTTCTGCCTGTGATGCTACAACACTCTTCTGCTACAGGCCTAAATAAATGCATGTGGTGGTGTCAAAACAACTCTGCTGCTTCAGGTCAGCCTGAAGGTCCCACTCAATTCCCTCAGGTTTGGTGGGCCAGAGGCAGGACGAGATCAGAGCACTGCCCAGGTTGCCCTTTGCAGGAGATGAAGAAATGAGCTAAAGTGTGAGCCAGAAGGTGAGACTGCTGAGTGTGGCTGAGGAGTGACTGAGAAAGTATCTGGGTTTACACCAAGAGATGATCTCGCTTGGCAGCCTACCTAGTAAGAAAATGCCACTGCAAATTGCAATAGAGGGATGGACATCCATGAACACTTTCACTGACAGGGTTGTCCCTTCACTTGGGTGCTTTAGAAATGGAAATATGCTGCTTTCTGTTATGGTGGTAGGTGAGGAACCAGTCACTATTGCTTAGTAACTCTAGCATTTTCTAACTTGGATGGCATTTACACCAGCACTTCTGTAGGTGTAACACTCACTGGTTTGCTCATTGCTTGCAGGAGGTGGCAATGATGCGGACTGTGAGGACAGCGAAGAGGAGCCTGTCAAGAAGAAATCTGATGGACCAGGTATGAAGGCAAAATGAGGGTTTCCCTGCTGTTACAATGCACTTGTGACCAGTGGCCTGTCACAGAGACAGCATTGCAATGATCCTCTCTGACTGATGCAGTAAGAGCTTCCTAACTGCTATCAGGTTTTCTACTGCAAGATTTACAAGCCTTGGGTGTAGGAACTTCTAGTTCTGGACTATTAGCTACTGCACTCACTCTCTAAATACTTTAGTAAATAGACCTGCCAGCTCAGACTTGATCACTGCTGTATATTTTACTTACAGAACAACTTAAGCTAAGTTCCTAGACCTGATTGCACACAGCAACATTTAACAAATGTTAAAATTTCCATTGATTTTGAGTGTGTTTTAGCAAGGTTAGTATAATGCTTTCCTTGGTACTTATCCATTCAGCAAGGTACAGTAATCACCTCTGAAAATTTATTTGTTCCTGATCTTACACATTCTCATTCATAATCAGACTTAGTGCAGTTCTGTAAAACAGAAGAAATGCCAGCAGTTTTCAGGATCTTGCTCTGATTCAAAGTTTTCCTACAAAGAAATATAATAAATCATAAATCCAAGCTTGGCTTCTTGTTTCTAACTGGAGTAAAAGAATAAAACAGACTCTCCTCTTAAGTCTTCATCATGGCTTACCTTGAGTGAGACTTTGTTGTCAAAAACTGTATTTCTTCTCTGTATAAAATTGTTTCTCACAGCTCCAGTTAGAATTGTGTCCTTGATGACTCCCAGGGCAGAAGATGTTACAAGGATGTGGGAGATGTCATTTCTATCTCACAAGAGCAGTGGTCTCAAATAAATGATCTGCATTGCTATGAGGATGGGGGGGTGTTGCTGGGACTTGTGTTTGTTACTTACTGGCAATGCAGTTATCTGTGTTAAAACACTGAAGTGAATCACTCAGATGTATCTCTAGGGATGTACTGTTGTTGCTACACAGGAGTTAGGGGGAAAAGATAGAGGTTTATAATTAATTTATATTGGAAATAAAAAAATTAAAGTGCTTTATATACTTGTTGAAATACTTTGGCCATCCCTAGGTAAAATTTGTTAAAGAAGATGGCTAGAAAAATTGGCCAGTAATTGGTAATGAATCATTAACATCATTACTAGCCTTAGATCGAATACTATCTCGCACTCTCAGGAAGAGAGAAGCCTTCTCTGTACAAAGTAAATTTTTGTTTCCCTTTTTGAAGATGCTTAGATGCAATTAATCCCCAAAAGATTATTTTTAAACAGTTTTGAAAGACAACAAAGATGCCAGAACAGCTACAGTGTCATTAAAAATGTATGCTAAGACACCTCCATCCCAGGGAGAAAAATGACCTTTCAGATTATGCTGGAAGTGCCTGGCACCATGGTGACACTATGTCAGGCTAGTGATGGTCAATAGTAAAAATAATTTTAACCTGAGAGTAGTAAGTTTCTCATGAAGTCAGTAGCAGAAGTTACAAATTGGAGAGGAAGAGTGTGGGTTAAAAAAGAATGTATGCTGTAAGTTTTTGTGTTTGTGTGCTGTTCTCTTATCACCTACTCATAATATTTTCCAGAATTCAAAGGTGATGAATGGTCCTTGAAGTAGAAACAGCTTTCCATTTAATTTCTAATGGCAGGAATTCCTTACTGTCAAGACCTGCATGTTGAATGCTCCTCCAATTCTAAATGACATAGAAAAGACCTGAACAAAAGGGCAAAATATTATTGAAATAATTATATGACCAAGTGAGGGGTGCTAAATGCTCCTGTGCTCAGTGCCAGCAGACCAGTTCCACGGCACTGCTCCGGTAAATGGGACATACTGACATTTCAGCACCCACTTTTAAGGAAGGTTCCACTAATGATTTTTTCCCATAGTTTCTCTCCACATAAATGTGCATACAACCCTGCCTGAACAGGGAAATCTTTTGCTTTATTATAGCTTCCCTTTTGCAGTCTTTCTAGGGAGCTGTGCACTCACTCAGCAGAGTTTTGCGTGCCATCTTGTGGTACAGCTAAGAAGTGAGGTTGTTGAGAGCATCATGCATGGCAGATTACTGACAGTTTTCTACCATTTCTTAGTATTTCTTATTTCTACTTAATCTAAAATGCATCTTTACCTACTGCTCTGGGCTTTGAAACCTAGCAGGGACAACTAGCTCTGGAACTGACTATTGGAAAGATTTTTTTTTTAGTATTTTATAGATTCATACAATCATAGAATGGCTTGGGTTGGAAGGGATCTTAAAGATCATCTGATTCCAACCCCCTGGCCATGGGCAGGGACACCTTCCACTAGACCAGGTTGTTCAGAGCCCCATCCAACCTGGCCTTGAAACTTGCAGTACTATATGAGAATTCTAGCGTGGTGTGTATGTTTGTGAGTGGATGAAAAATAAGTTGAAAGTGCTGGTTTTCAGATGAGAAATACCATTATGAATGCCAAATGAACTACTGAAATGAGAAATTAACTTGAGACAGATGTGTTGAACAAAATAAAGCTACTATTGTTGGTGTACACCCATAAGCCTTATCCATGGGAAAGTGTACTCTTTTGCCAAAATGGTGCAAGAATAAAGTTTTATAATTATTATTTGCCCTGTTATAGTTGTGCTTGTTGATCTGAGATCACTGATGGCACAGTGCAGCCTACTTAAATAAACAGACACTTTGAAAACAGTAAATACAGGAAAGTGTGATTCAAAGTGATGTGAGGTCACATTCAAAGACTGTTTAGGCAGGTTAGACTTTAAAGCTCAGCTTAGTAAGGTTCAAGCACAAAATGCAAAGTTTGTGCAGAGAGAAACAGCCGCAAGTAATTAGACACTGAAGAGGTTCAGCTCAACACTGAGCACTTGTTCAGATCACAGGACCTGGGGATGTTGAGTGGTCTCAGGAGATGCCCAAATCCTTGGGTTTCCTTTTACAGACCTGTGCATACAGTGTCTCTCTAAAATCAGGAACTGTTTATATGACTAATGATTTCAGGACCAAGGACTCACAAGGTGGAAAAGGGATTCCAGATGATAAGCCCAGGCATACAGTCAGGAAAATGGTTCAGACAGGCCTCTAGCCATCTTCAAAGATTCCTTAGTATGACAGGGTCTCGCAGCCTGGTATATTATTATTAGACAATAAAAGAAAAATAAATCTAACTCCAGGCAAAAGTACAATAAAAGATATTTGTGTTCACTAACTCTCTGTTGCTTTTGCTCTCCCTTAGATAACATCATCAAGAGGATATTTAATATCTTGAAGTTTACTTGGGTCCTTTTTCTGGCAACGCTGGACAGTTTTACAGCTTGGCTTAACTCCATCTCCAGAGAACACATCGATATCTCCACTGTGCTCAGGATCGAGCGCTGTATGCTGACCAGGGAGATTAAGAAGGTAACCCCTCAAACTTTTTTGTCTGCTAATGCCATTTCCAGCTTGGTGGAAAACAAAAAGCTGTCTTTTCACATCACGGCAGTGAGGAGGAAAATTATGAAAATCTCACATTCACATGCATTTTACAAATGAGTCTGGACATTTTTACTGCTTGCTGGTTTATAAATCCATAAATAATAAATTATTTGATTTATTACCTGGACACAAAACAAATTATGGGAAAAATAATTCTTTGAGAGGTTGATGTAAGGTTTTGGCTGAAACACTTCTGTAGTATAGTGTGGTTCTGAGGGGACACAATAGATTCAAGAAGGGAGGAAAAGGCATGGTATTTTAAACAGCTCAAAAACTACCTCAGTTTGCATATTTCACTCTTCTTGTAGCTCAACTTGCACTGGAAGTGACTGACAATGTACAGGCATACATTTGTTCAGTGAGAATGAAGCTATGTGGTCCTTCACAAGCTAGCTGCATATTAGCAAAACCCATTATTAGCAGAGGTTAATGTTGTTAGTGTAACTAGAAGTGTATTTACACCTTCCAAATGCAAGTAGATGATACAATTCTTACCCTTTATGCCAGGCCTGCATTGAAGCTGGAAGGTAACTTGTGCCATCATTTCAGAGTCAGGATGTCATAATGGCGCCAACATTTATCACTGCAGAGGCAACACAGCATGTACACAAACTTACCTAATTAAAAACCTGAGTGTCAAATTTTGTTCTTAAGATTTTTAATTTTTTTTTTTTTTTTTTTTTTCTCAAAACATCAGATTTCCAGTATTGTAGTTTTGGGACACTGTAGAGGACCAGAATTGAAATACTGGAAACTATTAAAATTAGTAAAGGAAATACAGGCAATATTTTAGACTATTTTTATTATCTTAGCTGGAAAAAGTCCTTGCATAAATGAGAAAAATTACTGTTCAAGAATAGAAATCTCCCCTCTCAGTGTATGATCTGAAGTCAATGCAACCACTAGTGGAATGACTTGGATGTGTTTCTGCCTAAGAACAGAAAATTCTCAGTTTTATCCTTATGGTACACCTTTAGAATTCTGATTACAATATCACAGCCAGAAAGAATTGATCCTGTGCCCAGATCTGGTCTGACAGTTAATAAAACTATTCTTTCAAACTATCTTGATTGTGAAGCCACAGAGAAGGAGTAAAGGTCTTCAGTGTTTTTTTCATGGTTTTCCATCTGTGTCCATAATTCATTTATAAATTTTGATTTTGGGACACTAATTAATATCTAGATCAGTTTGTATATGAAGCCAGTTTCCTGGGTTTTTTTCTGTTTAAAAATTCTGCTACTTGCCAGTAATGATTGTTCTGAGAGTCAGTAAAGCTATCTAAAAGAGATCCATCAAAAGTTGCTGGACTACACATTGAGTCCACTCCTCATTCCCATGCTGAAGGATCTGCAGTCCATCCAGAGGAGCTCTGGTGGCTAAATATAGCCTGAAACCACATGGGTTCCTCCAGTTTTGCTTGAAAACCAAACACTTTGGGCCATGGTAGTTTAAGTCAGAATCTGACTTGCACTCGGGGAAGGAACTACAGGTGAGAGTTTGCTATTTAGTAGGAAGATGTTTGCTCAGTCCTTAATCTGTTACTTGCCAAATTACAGAAGAAACTGCTTCCTCAAAGAATACACCTCCCCCTGGCCATGTATGTCAACCTCTACTCTCTTCTACAGGGAAATGTTCCAACACGGGAGAGCATCCATTTATATTACCAGAACCATATGATGAAACTTTCTGAGGAGTCAGGACTGGACTCAATTGATAAAAATCCCAGTCAAGCTTCTGGTTTGCAAGCATCTGAAAGAATGGATAGTTTAGATTCAGCAGCATCTCGTGACAGCATCTCCAGGTATTGATTTAATTTTATTCTGTGAAAGACACAGGGATCGTGCAGTAGGTGTAATATTAGATACTGTCTAAGCACTGATGAACTTTCTAATCAATGCTGAATTCTATTTTGATTTTTCCATGCCATCTTAATAGTGAAAACTACCATATGTTACTATTCCTTTATAGTGATGGACTCAGTTTTTGGCTTAACTTCTTTTCCACTGCATAGCTATCTCACTGCTTTTAGTTCCCCCTAGAATTAGGAGTCATTGGCATTGGCATTCTGTTCTTGTGAAAAGCAGTGGAACATAAGAGGTGCTGAGGATGCTTCTGTGAGATAATGGTTTAGAAATTCAAGCATGTAATTTGTCAAGGGACCATTCATTGTGAATATTTTGTCTTTGTAAAATAAATTGCTGTCTGTTGTCCACAAATCAGAAAGGGCTTCACATTGAAAGAGATTCTGCATTTGAAAGAACAAAATCCCCTCTCATACACCCAGGGCAAAAACCATCTGAAGAGCCTGGTTTCCCAACTGCCATGACTACAGTCCAGCAGAGCTACATGGTTGTTAAATCAAATACCCAAACTAGTTCAGGAAAACCACCTTCCTCACTCTTTTCTGCAAACGGATGCCATCAAGTCCCCTGCCAAAATTACTGCCTGCTCCTGCTGCTTCATGCACACAGAGGCACACACATTCACTTCCTTCTCTTACAGAGGCAGTCTGTTCCCACCATGTCCCTGGTGTTCTTGACTTTTACGATTCTGCAGAATTTGTATAACATGAGGGGGAGAAGGGAGGGCTTTGGAAATCCAGCTGTTTCATAATCCGTGGCCTTCTGCTGTCTCCTTCTGTGAACTGTGGCAGAATCATATTGTGTTTGATACTCCCAGCAAACTCAGATACTTCTGTGTAGAGTAAATTATACATAGCTTTTACTAATGACATATGGGTAGATGTTAGCAGACTGAAAATAACGAGGGGTTGTCTTCCTTTCTGATAGTATTGAAAAGCAAGGGTAAGAGAGTGCCTGTGAGTACTATGCTTGAACAAAATATCCACAAATTGCTCTTCAGTGAGCACTGGCCTTTGAGAGGTTCACTCCAGTAAAAACACCAAATCTGAGCAAATCTTTCTCAGTGGCTTCTTGCCCAACTGAGCAACACCTTTGTGTTTCGTCTCAAAGTTTTACAGGAGTCAAATGATGCGAGAAAAAAGTCAAATTCTGTTACCAGCTCACTTGGACCGACTTTGATATCTGCAGGGCAGATTTTAACTCCACAAAGTTCAGTCTCACCTAAAGAATTAATAGTAGTATCAGTCCTACTTTCATTAAATAGTTTTTAGTTGCCCTGTTTACCGAAGATAGAAGTTATCATTACCATACAACCATTAAGCAGGAACTTTAACCATAAACAAAAGGAAGCCAATTCCAAAATTAATTATAAAAAAGAAAAAGAAATCTTGTCATTTTCATGTATAGATTCTGCCTCTTCACTGAGATGGTATCCAATGCTGAGCTCCACTTTTGTCTTTTTCTTTTTTTTCCAGAATAACCACCCATTTTTCACCCTGCTTTAAGCACACTTGCACGTTTAAAATCTCTTTTCAAACTCAGAGAATTCAGTGATTCTGTGGTGCTGCTTTGCAACAGAAAAAGTTAAATCTTTCACATGGGTTTCTGTCATCTCCATTTCCTTTGAAGTGACAGGATTTATAAACAAAGGAATAGAAAAGGCAGAGTTATGACTGATTTTTCTAATCTCAAATTCTCTTTCTGGTAATGAACAATCAAATATTCTTGCACTGAGTATTATGAATTGTGGACATCTGTGGACATAGATGAAGCAATAATGAGTCTGTTGATTGAATGATAAAGCCATCTGTCTATTGGGGCACTCTTGCATATCTCTTCAAGGGATTACAGAAGTGCCTATGACATTTTTTAGAAAAGTGAAGTGTTTTAAACTTGTTATGAGTTTATTGATTTTTTTTAATTGCTCAAACAAGAGCAGGTGGCAGTTTGTATTTTAAAGTAATGATTTCCAGTAAATGTAGAAGTGACTAATTAAATCTCAAGCATCCCTGTGATCATGGATCTCAGGTTGCAATGGAAAACTTTTGGGAAGGGGTAGAGGGTTTCTGTTCTGCTTATCCTTTGGTTGCACTACTGAAAATTCTGTAGTGGACATTAGGTCCCTGAGTAAGGTGAACACATCTGGAAGCACACAGGAACGCTGAAGAACAAAAGCTATTCCATTATAATAAGACATAATCCTCAGTGCTCAGGATAGGAATTACTGTAGGTAAACCCTGGATAGCCAAAGAGAAAAGCCCTCCTGATCAGCTGCAGGAACTGTAAATTTCTGGTGAAGTTCAGGGCTGACCCTCATAAGTCTAATCCAGGGATGTTGTTCTTAGCCTGGATAAAGCTCTAAATGGACTTTTGTACAGTGTCCTTTGTGGTTTTTTTCTTTTGGTAGGTCTGTCATTCATTCTCGGTCATTTTTCTACACATTAGAAAGTATGATGTATTCATAAGGTATTTGTTTGGTTTCTCTTTCTGTATAAATACTCCCATGTATCCTAAAGGCAAAGTGCAAAGTTCATATGGGCCAGGAGGAGAAGAGGCTGATGCTGTTCATTGCCAAGCTCTTTGAGGAGCACCACTGGAAGGGATTGGAATCTAGCATGGCAGAGCATTTTCTGCAGTTTGTTTCCATTCGACTGATGACCTGTTTATTAGGTTAAACAGCCTGTGAATTCCAGTAAGATGATTGGGAACTTACTAAAACTGGTTGGCTGCCCTCATGGGGCTTTGCCTACAATTATGTAATAGCAGCTAGACACAGGTGCTAAGACAGATTTCAGGTTATCTATGGTTTTGTATCCAGTTCAGTTTGTATTCATTTTTGTGCATTATGAATAATGTTTTCAGTTCCTGACTCTACATTTGTGTAGACTTTTATAAGAGCTGAAGGAGGAGGAGCTTAAACACCTCTCAGGGTGTTTAAGAACACCACCTTTTATCTGTGCTTCCCTCACTAGAAGGGAGAATAGGGCTTGAGGCAGTGAGTACTGGAGAGGTAACTCACCTAGGGAGGCAGAAGGAAGGATGAAAGGAGAACCCCTGTTTGGGCTGGATCAAAGTCCAATTTAGGCCTGTGATTGTTAGGGATTGATTGGGATTTTTTCTTGGAGGCATGGGGAATGTAGTAGTAGTCCAAACAGATAATGCCAGTTAGTAAGTAGCCCAGGGACAGAAAAAAAAAACTACCCCAGAAAAAATCATAATTCACCCACTAGGCTATTAAACTCTTTGAGAAGGGTAAATTTGTTTAGCAAAAAGGAAGACATAAACTTAAAAATTTTCCACTCACTGGGGATAAAAACATCTCTGCTATATATGTATATATGTATCCCTATTTAAAATGGATACCTGATCAACTTCATATAAAACATTTGAACTTGGGGCTTTTAATGAGCATTCCATTTTAAAAACCTAGTCATTGTATGATTTCAAGAAGCTGATGTTTCCAAGGTCTCCAAAAACACAAATTCTAAGTCACTCAGGAAGATATGGTTGGATCAAATTTATGTGATAGGCAATGACTTGAGTCAGCATCAACTTTGCTCAGTGTGAATCTCTCCACTTCATTGGTGTTCCCATTTCCTCCACATTGGGAAGCATGTTCCTAAAGCACATAAAGAATACACAGACTGTGCTTCAGGTGTTGACTCATGTGCATCTCCTGATATTCGAGGATACAGTGCAGCTGCTCAGTCAGTAATTACTCTGATGATTCATTCTTCATTTAAAACAGCTTTAAACCAAATGTTTTTATCTATTGGGATTAATAGATGTTTTTCCTTTGATTTTTCTGGGAGCAAGGTCAGAGCTGGCATGTTTAGGAAGGCAGCTGGCATATGTTTCTTCCATTGAAAATATATGAGTGGGTATGTGAACATGAACAGCTGCTCTGCTTAAGGCCCTTGGACGGTTCCCTTTGAACTATGTCTGCATTTAAAATCCTTCAACACCTTAGTATTAGGTGTTGCTCTTCAAAAGAATAAACTCAGCCCTTGAGACCTAAAATACATGCATAAAACATCGTAGCACATAGACAGAAAGGTCGTCTGCAAAACCGTATTGTCTCCTTGCTGCCATCTTCCCATATTTTAGCACCAAAACCTCACTGATAGAGCAACAGCTGGGCCATATTCCATGTGTGTATGTGCAGAGGGAAACCTCCTCCCTCAAGAGCTCCCTGAGTTAGTAACACCGAGCTTCAGCTGACTTCCATGCTGCTGAATCACACCTCCAGGGCAGACGTCCTGGCTCCATACACCATGCAGACAGCCCTCCAGGTTTTGTCTGGAGGGCCTTGTGTGCCTTTGTGCACACACAGAAATAATGAAGTGGCTTGTAAAGGGTTTTGGCCAAGTGAACTGGCAGGACAGAGGTGCTCCTGCCATTGAGGCGGTTCTTAAGGAAAATATTTCACGATGCCATTGGTATCTTGGTGATTCTTTTCTTCTGTTCAAAGGCCAAGGTATGCTTTTAGCCTCAGTCAAAAAAGCCATTCTGTCAAAAAAGATCATCAGTGGGGGTAGGCCTGAGAATAACTGCTTCTTCTCTCTACATATTTTGTTCTTTCCCCTTCATTTTCCTAAACACAATAATTGCAGACTATAACCTCATGCCAGCGGATTTTTTTCCTCACTTCAAGCTAGCAAGACCAAAGGAATGTGGAAAATGCCATTGCCCTTCCTTTCTGACCTCTTTCCCAATTCTCTGTACCCCTGGACAAACATAATGCTTGCCAAGGAAGCAAATCCCCTGCTGCCACTTTCCAGGTGTAATACAGATGGAGTCAAAGAAGAAAAGTAGAGTGTAAATCCTGAATTTTGGGGTCTTTTCTTCTTTCATTCTATCCGAGAGACTCAGGCAGGTCACTGCATATGTTAAAACACCAGGCCACTCAACTCATTTCATTGACATCTGTGTTTGTCAAAGATTTTTACAGGAGAAATAATCTTTTTACCTACCATATCTCATTGATGTATTTGCTTCTTTCCTGTTGCTCTGTTAAATGCTTGTATTTAATTATGTACTCTCTTTCTCATAACTCATCCAGTTCTTTTCTCCAGTTACACATGAATGCTCAATGTATTGTGTATGTCTCTGGTGTCCTGTTGTATTTGATAAGTGAAAGGAGATAAGGGTTTATTATATCTGTTCTTTATTTCAAGATGCGCATGTTGCCGATTTTGAAATACTGTGATCGAAATCAATGAAATCTTCTGGAAAGAATCATCAGAGCTTCCTAGTAAATATCAAAATAAAAGCCATCCCATGCAGAGCAGGTTATATTTGGCATGCATTTACTGGCTAAGTAACATATCCGATTTGGCTCTTTGGTTTGGAAAGAGGATTAGCCAATGTCTGACAGCTATTTTTCTATTTGTGGAATATGAGCTTTCTCAGTTTTAAGGGCTCTTCTAGGAAGTTGGCTTGTACCTGTGTAAAAAGGCTCAGCACAGTATATCATTAATAAAATAGAATTTGTACAGAGGACATCCTTTTCTAAAACATCCTTGTGGAATCTGGAAATTTCAGGGGTAAAAAACCAAAATAAAACCTGCTCACATATATAAGTCTGTTCCCCTGGAAAGCGTGTAGAGCACTGTGTTGGTTCCGTAACTGCTTGAATAGTGAGTAGATGGCCTCCTATCGCCCCTATGTGAAATTGACCGTGACTAACCTGTGCATAGAAATGTGTTTCCGTGGTGACTCCAAACAAATCCTTATCTTCTCTCTGAACCTTTTTTTCTCTGTGTCAGTGTTTAGCTGCATGGCGAGCATATTTGTTTACTGAACCGTGTGTATCATAACACCATTTGGATTTAACACTGTCTCTGTAACTGTTTGCGCTGCTGTAGCTGCTACACTGAAGCAACCATGCTGTTCTCAAGGCAGTCAACCCTTGATGATTTAGATGGACCAGACTCTGTTCCTAAAACAAGTGAGCGCGCTCGACCTAGGCTTCGTAAAATGCAGAGCATGGATATGTCCTCCTCATCAGCTGACAGTGGCAGTATAGTGTCAAGGTGCTTAACTCATGCATGCTTTGTTCACTCGTTTACCCATACCATTGTTCTGACTGCAGTGTACGTGGATCTGTGTTTGCAGACACGTGGTGTGCAGAGTGGTTTGCATGGTCAAAGGAAGCTTTACGCCCTCCTGTGTTGTGGCACGGTTCTGAGATTCAAAGTCAGGATCACAATCTAGGATTCATTTGCTGTTTCACTTCTTGTTCTGTTTTTTTTTGTTTTGTTTTTGTTTTCATCCTTAATTGATGTATTTTTTAAAGTTGTTCCATAGCATTACACTGTGTGTATAAAAACAGGCTAAAGTCTGTATTCATTCAGCTAAAGTCTGTATTCATTCAGTCTTATTTTCAGAGTTACTGAGCTGATGGTTGTTCTTAAATTGGAAGCTGGAAGCTAGGTTTCTCAGCTAATCACTTACCCTAAATATGGGCTGAGATGTGTAATTTTAGAAATTAAGATAGACACCATTGTGCCAGTTTTTCAGTTTTTATTTTTGTCCATATAGGAAAGATTTCTAAATATGTTTTGATTACTTTAGAATTGATTTACAGTAAGGTGCTGCAGTTAGGAAAGGGAAAACAGTTATGAAAAAATAGCAACTAATATTAATATCCAGTGCAAGAGAAAATTTTTCAGAGCTGTTTACTCAGTTTTTAGCAGGTAAAACCCAGGGATTTACATGACATTGGGAAGCAGTGTTTCAAGTCATTTTATAAATATTATAAATCAGAAATTTTATGTCATTTTGCATCATTGTTTTTCAGTGTTGAAAGTGTTTGACAAATTTTTGGAGTCAATCAGTTTTGGAATTTTGGGATTCTATGATTTTGTGCATTTTAACCAGGATGAGTGCTACTGTGAATCATCCAAACACACATCATCATAAGTGTTACATGTTCTAATTAAAACTCTGCTACAAAAAAAGTGATCTAACATAGCCACAGTAAGTTTGGAAGCAGCGTAAAAGGAAAAAAAAAAAGGAAAGTTAATTTTTTGTTTTGGCAGAAGATGATAGTGCCAATGGCTTTGCCAATGCCAGTTTTCTCTAAAAGGTTATAGTTTATGTGAAAATATGGCCCCATTAATTTCATAGGAGCTACAGGAAATCTTGTTTTGTCTCTGTGAGATACAGGGATATGCAGCCAACAAAGACACTGAGTTGGTGCCTGTTGTCTAGGCTGTGGAGTGGAATGAGACTAAAAAGAGAAAGAGTGATGTTCAAGGAGAGAGGTAAAAAAATACTTGAGAGGGAGCTCCCCAAATGTGATCGGAGGGCTGGAGTACCCCTCCTATGGAGACAGGCTGACAGAGCTGTTCATGCTGGAGAAGAAAAGGTTCCAGGGAAACTGCAGAGCAAACTTCCAGTATTTAAGGGACAGCTACATGAGAGCTATAGAGGGAATTTTTACAGGGTATGAAGTGATAGGACAAGGGGAAATGGCTTTACATTAAAAAAGGGCAAGTTTAGATTAGGTATTAGGAAGAAATTCTTCATTCAGGGGGTGGTGAGACATTGGAACAGGTTGCCCAGAGAAGTTGTGGATGTTGCATCCCTGGACGTGTTCAAGGTCAGGTTGGATGGGGCTCTGAGCAACTTGGTCTAGTGGGAGGTGTCCCTGCCCATGGCCAGGGGGCTGGAACTAGATGATCTTTAAGGTACTTTTCTACCCAAACCATTCTATGAGTCTATGCAAAGCCAAGAATAAGGAAGGTCAATCAAGCAAAGAACTGATCAGAGTGCATCAGACAGTTGAATAAGGAAATAGATACATACAGAAGTAAAGCACGCAGGTAGAGTAAAAAGGAAGACTGTATTGAAGAACACAGGGCAATCTAAAGGTAAGCAAGATACCCTGTTACTGGAACAGTTTTGTAATTTGGTTTGTATTTCTTCAAGCTAGCAATTTACATGGTCTTTTATTTGAATCAGAGTTGATATGTGCGTGTTCAGTTCATGTTCCAGTTGTACACAACAGTCGTACAGTGGTTGTTAAAAGCACTATGTTTAGAAGCAATGCCATGGCTGCCTATCCTTCACCATGGAACATGTCTTAAATAGATGTAATAGCAAATCTTGACTCTGTTCAGAAATGTTTGAGCTACTTTCAGAAAGGTAGTGTAGTTTCTCTTGCTGATAATATTCATTTGCCCTTTGCTGGTGTTAAAAGATGGTGAATCACTGTGAGTTCAGTGGGATTTCGTTCAGGGAAGAGATGGACCCAGATGTTCCATCTGTATAAGAGGAGATCAGGATGATATCTTTTCTACCAGACCATATGAACTTTGGAGGCCTGGGAATGCAATGAGGTTGCTTAGCTGTCTGCATAAAGGTACAATTAACAAACTTTGCTTGATCATGGCTCTTGGAAACCTCAGCTCACTCTCTTCATCCATCTCCCACAGTGAACCTACGCAGGTCACCATGCTCTATTCCCGTCAGGGGACCACAGAAACCATTGAGGAGGTAGAAGGGGAGCATGAGGAAGAAGGAGCTCATTCTGCATCAAGGCTGGAGGAAGAGGAGGTGGAAGATTATAGCCTGGATTCAGAAGGAGCTGCATATACTCCAGATACCGATGTGCCATTGTACTCCACGGTTGATAGCAATGCAGAAGCTCCTCCTTCCTATAGCAAAGCTGTCAGCTTTGAACATCTTCCCTTTGGCTCCCCAGATGACTCAGCTGGTAAGAGCCTCATGATGGTGAGCCCAGACGACAGTCGGACAGACAAACTCGACACAATTCTCCCCCCACTGACGCACGAGCTAACAGCTAGCGAGCTGCTCCTGAACAAGTAAGAATCCTCGGCCATGAAAAATTGTTGGTCACTATGTGTAAAGTTTTGTCATTACTTTGGGTTTTTGTCTCAGAACTACCCTGCAGTTTCTGATACAGACGTTGTGCTAAGTTTGGTTTAAGGGAAGAAGCTCATTTCCTGTGCAGTTGTTCTAATTACAGATTTCTAAAGTGACTCAAATTCATCTTGGAAGGAATCTCTGCTTTCTCCCTAGATACCATATTTAATTGTTCCAATTAGCATTGAATTTCTGTGCTGCAATTGTCTTGGGGTCAAGGGCTTTTCTAAATATTCTGTGTAGAGAGGGCTTCTCTTCTCCAGGCAACTATAATTTCAAATGAATTTCCTCCAGGGCTATCTGGGAAAATGTTTCTCCTTTAATTATTTTGGATTACTGTAAGGGAAACTCTGACCTTTGGCAGTTTTTGTTTAAGCCAATGGGAGCTGAGGGTTATATAGAGACACCACCTTGCTAGGTGCTTCATAAGGGAGAGGATGTTCCCTTCTTTGCCCCTTAGACACTGTGCTCAGTAGCACAACCAGCATTGAGGTGGGGATGGTGCCACTGCACTTCTTCAGCTGCTTTCTGGCCTGACTCAGTTGGGGAGGGCTTCCCCAAATACAAGAGCAAAATCTTAAACCACAGAACTGCCTTTCAGCCTAACTGCACCCACAGAGAGAGAGGGTGGATAGATCTGACTTTGTCAGATGCAGCGTCTTGTCTTCTGGTTTTCCATAGCAATTTTTGCTTTTCAGTAAGATCTCTTCTCAGGCCAGGAAACTTTATGAAAAGCGGAGAGAATTATGAAGAGTGTATGAAAGTCACTGCCTTTATATTTATTTGAGTCATATAATGAGAAGATTGGGCACATCTAATGCTCAAAGGAATTTATTATGTTCCAGTCTTATGCCCCTGGATGATTCATAATATAGGTCTTGTGATGTACCTCTGTTTTTTCTCCAAATTCCTATCTGTGTTGATAAATCAGATGTGAATCCACACCAGTATTGCATGATTTGCATGAGATATGTTGGTCGGGCAGCTGTAGGAAAGCCATGTTTGTAAAAGTTCTTAGGCCGGGCTGATTCTCTTTCTGGGTAAATTAAAAAATGGGAAATCAGTGCTTCTAGTTGCTTTGCTTGAAATTCTTGTTTTCTGAGCTTAGAATCAGGCTATTTGATTATAATACCAAATCCCCCCCTTCCCTTTTTTTCCCCTCCATTTGGCTTAGCAGGAGAATTTAATACTTTTCAAAAGGAAAGAGGTAGCAATTTGAAAAGCAGCTCTTGTGAAGTTCATGTCAGTTCATTTGTTGTACTCTGCTCCTCACAGGATGTTTCGTGATGATGAGCTGGAGGAGTCAGAGAAGTTCTACGTTGGTCAGCCTCGAGTCTTGCTCCTTATTTATGCCCTGTACAATACGCTGGTGGCCCGGTCAGAAATGGTGTGCTATTTTGTAATCATCCTTAACCACATGATCTCTGCCTCCATGATAACCCTGGTGCTTCCCATCCTTATATTCCTGTGGGCCATGCTGTCTGTTCCTCGGCCAAGCAAACGCTTCTGGATGACAGCCATTGTCTACACTGAGGTATGCTGCTGACTTTGCAAGCCCATGTCTAACACAGAAAACTGAAGTTGTAAGCTTTGCATGGTCCCTTTTCTGGTTTTGATCTCTAGGATCAGGGGTGGGCCTTCAGCCCTTCACAGTAAAACAAATATTTGCTAAAGCCCTCAGCAACTTTTGTGGTACAGAATGATCTTGTTTGTTATTTCCTTCATTGCAATGAGCAATATCCTTCTTGGCATGTAAAGCAGTTCTCACAAGAACAGACCATTTGCAAACTGTTGCTATGTAATTGTTAACCAAGAGACAGAATTCACTGCTTGTGGTATCTCAAGTACCACTGAGTATCATCTGTTGGTGAATGTTGATTGACTTTATTACTGAAAAAGTGTGAAGTGTTATTCTCTGTAGTAATGAATATGCTTATGTTCTCATAAAACTGACAAAGTGGTCATATTTTATCCCTCTTATTGTCATGAGGCTATTATATCTGACATGCTTATAAAACACCCCAAGTCTGTTGTGTTTCCAAACAGGTGGCCATTGTCATCAAATACTTCTTCCAGTTTGGCTTCTTTCCTTGGAATAAACACGTGGATTACACAAAAGATAAACCTTACCATCCACCCAATATTATTGGCATTGAGAAGAAAGAGGGTTATGTGCACTATGATCTTGTTCAGCTTCTTGCTTTATTCTTCCATAGATCCATTTTAAAGGTAATCTGGGTTCAGGTAGTTTCTTATGTTATATTAATTTTTCATTTCCATTCTTTAAGTCACTCATGTGATATACGGAAGTAATTCATTTGGATATCAGGAAAAATTTCTTCCATGAAAGGGTTGCTGAGGATTAGAAGTGGCTGCCCGGGGAAGTGGTTGAGTCACTATCCCTGGAAGAGTTTAAAAGACATTTAGATGTGGCACTGAGGGACATGATTTAGTGGTGGACTTGGCAGGGCTGGGTTAATAGTTGAACTGATGATCTTAAAGAATTTCTGCAACCAAAGTGATTCTATGATATCCCAACAGAATGAATTTGTCTCCTCCCATGTGAACACGTGACTGAGCTGAGCAATGCCTGTGATAAATTCTGCGACAGAAATACAGGCTTGATATGTTCTCTTCTTGTTTTTCCACTAGTGCCATGGACTGTGGGATGAAGATGAGAAAGGAGATAGCTCCAGTAATAAAGAGGATACAGATGATGAGCTCTCTCTGACAGGAGGCAGGAGAGACTCTTCTGCCTCTTTGAAATCTGTCAATCTTGCTGCATCAGTGGAGTCCATCCATGTCCACTTCCCTGAGCAGCAGACTGCTATCAGGAGGAAGAGTTCTAGCAGCATATCCCAGCTTTCTCACAGGTCCAGCTTCTCCTCACACAGATCCAAGAGAGGTAAATGTCATGGCATTTCTAGGATTTGGAGGAAAATTGTTCATTTCCCATAGGATCATTCTGCTGAAACCTTGGGCCGGTTGCTGCGGAGCTCCCAGGAGCTCCTGATTGCTGCTGTTTCTCAGTGGTGAAATAGGATATGAATCAATGTATCTTCATGTTTGAACACACTCCAAGCCTTCCTAAAGTTCAAATGAAGAGTCATACTTTGTGATTCATTATGTTTTTAAAATGACATTATCCAAAAGCTGGGAAAGGAATGCTCAGTGTGGCCCAGATCCAGAAGTTCTGGTCCAGCATAATCTCCAGCTAGAGGGAATGCAAAGCATATGTATTTTTCATATCTACATTTGTAGACACTTGAACGGAGAAAATGTTTTTATTGGGTATATTGAAAGAGATTATATGTCCCATCTTGTAAAAAGGGCGGGGGTACTCTAGCCTAAATGTATGTAATACCAATTGAGGTATCTGAGTCAGATCAGTCAAATACTTGCTTTTATCTCTAGTCTTCCCTTTTTGTAGCTATTAATCAAGTTTTGGTCTGCCAGTGGCTAAACCTTTACTGGCTGCTCTCAAGATTTTATCATATTGGGGGAAAAAAAGCAGAAGAATTCATTTCAAAGCTTCTTTCAAATGTGGGAGTCATATGAGATGGAAGTCGCAAGAGTTATTACTTTCTAGCTTTAGTATTTAAACTCTTCTTTTGAATTGACTTCTCTTTCCCTCCCTTTTTTCCAGGAAGTACCAGTACACGGAACAGCAGTCAGAAGGGAAGCAGTGTGTTAAGCATCAAACAAAAATCTAGAAAAGAGCTTCTCATGGAAAAGTTTCGAGAACAAATGATCAAAGCTAAAGCTTTTACAATTAAAAAGTGAGCAATATGAGGAGTTGTGTGGGTTTGGGGGGAGGTTCCAAACAGTAAAGCAGTACACCAGCATTTTAAAGGGAGCAGGCTACTACTGCTGTTAATTCAAGTGTTCATTGTATGCAGATGTCCTACCAGCTGAACATCAGACAAATCGGCAGTTGTTCAAACAGCATCTGCCTGATAAAAAGCTAAGTATCCCATGTGAACTTGGTTGGCTATGTATATTTCTACTGAACAAATCCTAATACAGGGGTTTGGAAGTAATCAGAACAAAGGACTGGTGTCTCTGCAGTCCTGTGAAGGCTGTCAGAGTAGATCTTAGATATCTTTAAAAATATTAATCATACCACACTCAGCCTTTACTTTCTTCAGTGTGAGTTATGTGCTGTTAAATGACATTGTGGTCTATTTTGTTTTAGGACTCTCCAGGTGTACGTGCCCATCAGACAGTTTTTCTACAATCTTATTCATCCAGACTACAGCGCAGTGACTGATGTGTATGTGCTGATGTTCCTCGCAGATACAGTGGACTTCATCATCATTGTGTTTGGATTTTGGGCTTTTGGGGTATGTCACAGAGGCATCTCTCCTCAGCAGGATTTACATGTTGGAGATGCTAAATACCATGCAAGTGTCCTTTTTCTTTGACCACCCTTATATTTTGCTTTTCAGAAACACTCTGCTGCAGCAGATATCACCTCTTCATTATCAGAGGACCAGGTCCCAGAGGCATTTTTGGTGATGGTGCTCATTCAGTTTGGTACCATGGTGGTAGATCGAGCACTGTACCTCAAAAAGACTGTCATGGGAAAAGTCATCTTCCAGGTCATCCTTGTTTTTGGAATACATTTCTGGATGTTTTTTATCTTGCCTGGAGTGACAGAAAGGTATAACCCTTCTAAACAAACAATATGGGTTAAATGCTGATGCTCTACCAAGTTGTTTGTATTTAAACCGGAGGTGCTTATAGCTAGGCTTTGGGATCATGAACAAGTTTCTTCTTCGTCTCATTTCTAAGCAGAAAGTTGGAATGCATTTCCACAGCAGTAACTCTGGCCAATGTAAGTTTGAGGAAGAATTAGTTATATATGTACAGAAATATTCTCGATTTAGGCCAAAATGCAAGCAGATGAAAGAGAAATTGCCTGTAATTGAGTGATTAGAGCCTTCAGCTGAGACAATGTTGGCCTCTGATCCAGTTCCCTGCTCCCAAGACTGCTGCATGCTGCTTTAGAAGAGCGAGTAGAAAATGTCTCCCTCAGAGTAACTTATGACTTAGCACTTTGCTGAAATGTGTGAACTGTAAATTTAAATCTCCTTAAACTGAGGAACGTCTAAAATATGTGTCTGTTCTGAAGAGCAAATTTCTCCTCCCATGCTCCTGCCACTTGGCTCTGGAGGTGATGTGGAGATGGTCACCTGCTGCACGAAATTTAGTGTCACATGCTTGGTCAGACTCACTCCCAAATCTAACGTGTTTCATTTCATGGCTCAGGGCACTGACCACTGCAGTCTGCAGTGCAGAGGTGTTAAAGCTCCCTCCCTAATGTTTGGCTAACTCCCCTTTTCCTACTTTAAGTTGCCTTGAGGTATTTCCCTCACTCCATTGACTGTCCATGGAAATTGAGTGAGTCACCTGGGCACATTACACTTCGTTAACAGTCAAGTTATTTTACTGGGGAAAACAAAATAGGTTTGTAGTGTAAAGAAAGGCTGAAAAGTCTCACTTTTTCTCAAAAATAAATGTTTTGTTTTTCCTCAGTGCATTAGCAATTGTGCCCAAATTTGAAAAAAAAAGAAATTCCTTTTTCAAATGGATCTC
Source organism: Corvus kubaryi (assembly GCF_017639235.1). NCBI lineage: Eukaryota > Metazoa > Chordata > Aves > Passeriformes > Corvidae > Corvus > Corvus kubaryi. The sequence continues at coordinate 7,732,064 of NW_024580666.1, read as the reverse complement.
TTAGCTACTGCACATTGAGAATTGTTACGAAATAAAATAATTTTGACTCTGTCTGTGCTTTTGGGAAAGCTCTATCAAGCTGTTAATCTCAAATCTGCATCTGAAACATCCTGTATTCCTTCTAAGTCAAATTGAGTCTTGGAAATCTCTGCAAATTTCTTAATTAAAATACTTCTGTGGGATTTAAATGAAAATATTGGGTTATGACTGGCTGACAAATCCTGTCCATCATGAGGCATCTGCTGCAGATCCACTGTGCTATTGAATAGCAACGAGAAATGGCACATGTGAGGAGAGGTTGAGGGTTAGTTCAGTCTCAAGAAGAGAAAGTGAAGAGCTGGCTCCAGCTGCCTATTAATAGGGCATTGAGAAGAAGCTAAGCTGTTTTCAGACAGGACAAGAGGGCACAAGTTGGGAAAAAAGGGAAATTCCAGTTAGATATGTTGAAAACTCTTGACTGTTGTTGAACACTGGAGCAGGTTCCTCAGACAGGTTCTGGGATCTCCATCTTCAGAGATACACAAAACCCAGGTTTCTGAACTATTTGTTGGAATAAGACTTGGATCAAGCAGGGAAGGGTGAAAAATATTTTCACAGGTCACTCCGTCTTAAATTCCTGTATGAGGTGCTGCCATGAACACAAATAGCCACCAAAGCTGCCTTGATTGAGGGTTGTGCCATCATGGGGGCTGAGGAAGACTGGTCTGTGTTGGGCAGCAGAGGACCGCCAGCATCCAGAGGGAGAGGGCGCTGCCCCAAGCCCTCACTCTTTGGAGAGCCTATTCCCAGTCTCTCCCCTGTGACCCTGAGGTGGCAATGGATGCTGGTTTTAGACTTTCTCATTCAGTGTCTTTCCAATTCTGTTTTAACCCTGCCGTGGGGTCAGCAACCAAAGGCTTTTCACAGGACCTCAGGAAGAGGAAACTGCCAGGAGCAAAAAAACATTTCAAGTTAATTTGGTCATACAAAAAGCTCACCATTTTCCTTTATCTATCTTTTCCTTTACAGGAAATTTAGCCAGAACACGGTTGCCCAGCTCTGGTATTTTGTGAAATGTGTTTATTTTGGCTTATCAGCTTATCAGATACGCTGTGGATATCCAACTCGTGTTCTTGGCAACTTCCTCACAAAAAGTTACAACTATGTCAACCTGTTCTTATTTCAAGGGTAAGCATAGACTTACTGCCTTTTTTCTTTCTTTTGTGCAATAAAGATCTGCTGTAGTGAAATGCTGGGTTTATTAATGTCTTTTCTTCTCAGGCTGCTGTAAATAAGACAGTAAATTTTGCGCAGCATGCTCTCTATATGCCATAGGTCCCCCTGTAGTCCACAAGAAAAAAGAAAAATCTACCTCTGGAAGGAAAACTTCACAAAATTTCATCTCCCAGTCTGAAAACAGAAGCCTGATATACCAGTCAGCCATTCAGTCCCCTAAGAAAGAGACATTTTTAACACTTCTAAGAAATCACCTTTGTAAACAGACATAGAGGCTACACATTGTGCTAGAAAACAGGTAATGTTATTAGTTTTGCAGTCCAAAAAAGCAGTAAGGTGTCCAGTCCCAAGGAGACCCTTGGAGCAGGTCTACAGGCTCTACCTCAGCAGGTGTAAGGAATAGAATGAAAGAACACACATGAGAAGCAAGAACTTAAAAATAAGCACAAAAAGAAATGTTTGCTTTGAGAAGTGTTGCACATCTGAAGCTCTCAGGAGTTCGGAGTGTTAGTGCAAGGAACAGGCATAGCATCACCTCGGAGTGAAAGGTGGTTTTTACAGAGGCAGACCACACCCTCCACTTACACTGTTACAGTCGTCTTGTGATTAAGCCAGTTTGGAGCATATATGGATTTCACAGAAAAAACAGAATAATTTTGGCCTTTTCACAGTATTTGCACTGTAGTCTTCTTGCATTCCAAGGACAAGTTACAGAAGAAAGCTTTCCTCACATGAAATACTCTTTGAGGTGTGGCTGATCAGGAAAGTGTGGGACTAGGAAAGGGAATGATGCACTTTGAGCAGCTGCTCTATGCGTATTGATTTCCTGTTGATTTCTGCCTTCTTCTGCTGCTTAATCCTGAGTCACAAAGCCCAGTTCCATATGCAACTGAGGGCTGCCCACCTACTGCAAAGATGCCATGCAAGACTTGGTGTAAGGAGGTATAAAATTAATTCCCACCATCCTGTGGAAAACACGTCCTCCACTCCCAGGTCAGAGGAATTTAGGGATACAGGAAAGTCTTGTACTATTCCACCAGCATCTCAATCACAATTACTGGGCATAATGATGCAAAAGCATGTTTATGGCCTGGCAAGTAGATCTAGAGTAACATGAGCTATGGCAATTTCAGGATGTGAATGTATTTGTGTTTACGAAATCCCCCATTAAGCTCTTTTTATGTTGTCTTAATTCTCCCTTTTATCTTATGTACACTTGCTGTGCTTGCTGGATGTGATGCCTCTATTTCTGACAAGTTACCTGCTGTGGTCTCTCTTCAGCTTCCGCCTAGTTCCATTTTTGACTGAGCTGAGAGCAGTAATGGACTGGGTTTGGACTGATACCACTCTCAGTCTTTCCAGCTGGATCTGTGTTGAAGATATCTATGCTCATATATTCATCCTGAAGTGTTGGCGAGAATCAGAAAAAGTAAGGAAACCCCCTATGAGTGATTCAGGCCTTCTCTCCCCCATGCAGAAGGGAAATAATGATGAGTCCCTAAATAATAAAAAGTTTGTTGGAAGATATGCCTGGCACTTGTGTTCAGAAATATTCAGACTGTTGGGTACTTCACATTAGTTGTCAGCCACCACAAGTGAAACTTCAAATGGCTTCTCTTTTGTGCCCAGCTGATTTTTCCACCATTAATGTGAACTCCACAAGCACATGCCTGCTGGCTTAATTGCATGCCTGGGTTTCAAGGCGGGGGTTGGAAGTCCTGGTATTCACACAGTCTCACACACAATTAAAAGAGTAACCTGGAGCAGCAGGGAAGCTGCAGCTGAGGACAAAGGTCAGTAGAAGGAAGTGCATGCCCCACAGCATAGGTCCCAGGCACACCAGGTTCATGTAACTGCAGAGGGAACTCAGCTGGGTCCTTTGTCTCAGGAGAGTCCCTGCACATCCAGAACTGAACTGCAGGCCAGATAAACCCACCATTTGTCTCAATGAAATTTCAGTGTCTTTAAATCATTTAAGCTTCAGTTCAAATTAAACTTGCACATTCTGGATTCTTTATAACTGCTATAAAGATTGCAACCATATGCTTGCTTATTTTGCCAATTTGAAAGAGAAATTAAACATTATTTTAAGAGTGACCAAACCAGTCAGAAATTCTACATCTGCATTGAAATGGATTTATTTTTAAGTGTTACTGACGTATTTCTACTTTTATTATAATCCTGTCTCTTAATGGCAATTACTTTCCAAGTATGTCACTTAGATTAACTCAGAGCTAAAGTGCACACAAATCTTGCATATAGGCTTTTTCTCAGACTCCCACTTCTGCCATGAATGGAAGGAGTTCTGAAGAACTTCAGGAGTCAGAGAAGTAATAACCCAGTTCTACCCTGACTCTCCATCTCACTGCATTTTTTTTACGCTACAACTCACATTATGTGTAGCAGAGATCTGATGTGGGAATATTTCCATGCCTCAGCTGGCATGTGTGTGCTAATGCCATACAGCAAAATAACTCTCTCATGACATTGTGAGTGTTGTTCAAGGTACTTTGGTTCTCTGTCTTTCACTGAGTGGTATGCCTAAGTACTTTAACAGCTAGAGTCTCTCTGAAGTGTTCTATAACATCATTAAAGGTGCCTGAACTAATCTCCTGCAGACAAATAATATACCCCTGCTGATTTTGATACTATATTTTAATGAAAACAGTATTCTGTAGCATGAGACAAATTATTTGATACACTGCTTTTGCAAAGTAAATAATTGGTTTTAAATATAGCATTGTATTACAAATTTAATATTCTCATAGGGCTTTATGGATTCATGTTGCAAAGCAAGAACAATTTCCTGAGAGCCAGATTCCTGGTGTGTTTGAGGTGCAGTGCAGTTCAGTGCATCTTTATTTTGCACATGTGGTATGCAGTGCATGGAGGACAGGCTACTAAACACTGCAGAGTTAAATCCTGTAAGAGAATTACACCAAAATAAATTACAGCGAAAGCTAGACATTTTACAGGATGGTGAAAGTATTAAGAGTATTCAGTCATGAGGCAAATAACAGAGGACAAGAAGTACGGGCAAGGCAAAACAGACATGCCATGTGATCTGCTTTAAAGGGAGAAGAAAAGCAGTCACTTTTGTCCCCAGAAGCTAAAAAAAAAGAAGGATGTTACATCAGCAGTATCAAGATTTTAGGAAAAGCAACAAAATTTTAAACATTAGTTAATTGCAGTTGGTGTGGAATTCACTAGAAACAGATTGGATCAAGCCGGTGAACTCTTAGAAATACTGTAAGTGAGGTGTGAAATGAATGTGGAGGTAGTGCAATATCAAGACATTTTACTGATTGTGAATGTCAGTTGCTGGCAATTTTCCTGCTCCCTCCATCCCCCACAATATACAGTTTGCATCATTTCAAGATCTGTGGGAAGAAGTCTGCCTTAAGGAGTTTTGATAGAAAACTTTTTGGAAATGCAAATATAAGAAAGTGGTTCCTTCACAATAGCAGTTTTTGGAACCAATTTTTGTATCACCGTTTCTGCAATTATTTTATATTTTGTTCTTGTGAGTTCATGCTTGCACTTAGACAAAAAAAAAATCAAATTATCCTACCCAATTTCTCCCTTCTTTATGGTTCCAAAGAATCAAAGTCACAGAGGTTTACAATATTTTTCACACTGGACACGCACTTGATTTGGGTTCATTTGTCACTTTTCTCTGTTGTCATCAGAAATCAGGTGTCTGTGCAGGTTTGGCTAAAAAAATCTCAAAAATAGCTGGCCTGACATGGGGTAGAAAATTACCACAAGAGATGGGAACCCTTAAGATTGTTATATATTCACCCATCAAATCACATGAAGTGTAGGTCTGATAGAAGAGACATTACCATATTGCTGTTTGCTTTTGCAGAGATATCCCCAACCAAGAGGCCAGAAGAAAAAGAAAGTTGTGAAGTATGGAATGGGTGGCATGATTATCGTCTTGCTGATTTGTATTGTCTGGTTCCCACTGCTCTTCATGTCTTTAATCAAATCTGTTGCAGGCATCACCAACAAGCCTCTAGATGTATCAATCACAATAACTCTAGGAGGCTATCAGGTAAAAAAGAAGAAACGCTAAAAGCAAACTCTGTTTTTTGCACTGTATTTCCTTGTGCTATTTCTTCTTCCTTTCATTGAATTGAACTCTCCTGCTTTATGCAAGGTACCTGGCAAGCTTCCATAAATTACTCCTTTTGGGTTTAAAAACATGTTAGTTTATCACAGACGTAAAATGTTATCTTCATTTTCAAGTTAAAACCAGAATCTACTTGCAGTGGAAACTGAATAAAATTATCCTACAGGTCCACATAGTAGATACAAGATAATTGTAGGTAGCTTGCATCTCAGTGGAATGAGACTATAACCTTGTCTTATTGAATTGAGTGCCATAATTGTCTTGGACTGTGATGCACAGGATGCTGTACTGAGTATGTAGCAGCCAAGGTGAAGTAAATGTGATAAGCATGTGTTCTTTTGTTTCCCAGCCTATTTTTACCATGAGTGCTCAGCAGAATCAGCTCAAAAGTTTGGATGCGAATGAGTTCAATGAATTTCTGAGAAGCTATACGGGTAACACCGTAAGTGAAATGTAGAATACCTCGTTACTTAAAAATGTGTGCATGTTTCCATGGAGGCCTTTTGTGAGTTTTGTTTGTGTAGTTATAAGTGGTCATGAGTGCTGTCATCAATTGGAAGATATTTCTATAAAGAGGATTTGCATGAATAAAAGTTCAGACGTTGTCAGGACAGGGCTGGGTTATGAGACAAGCTACCATTAGTGTAGTCATCTTTGCACAAAATCCTGGAAGGCAGAAACCCTAGTTGTCCCCTTGTCTGAATGAAACCCTCCCCTGTAAATGACACAAACCTTCAGGAGATGTGATGCTGTTTGTGTACTGCCAATAAAAGCATGCTGTGGGGACACGAGTGTCTTGTGCACTTTTAAGCCCCATGCCCTTCCTAGAGTACACACATCTTTCACCTCCCAGTGAGGAGTGGTGGTGCTGTCAAAAGAAAGTGCGCGTAGCCCAGAAATGTTTTGACATTAAAATGTCAAAACATAAGCATTTAAGCATAGTCTCATCTCAGTGTTTCATGGAGCAACAGGCCCAGTTTTCACAAGTTTCTACAGGAAAAAACTAGTAATTAGTAGTAGATGTTGCATTGCTAATGTAACTGGCATTTGATCAGATATAACTTTAAAAGAAGTGCTTGCTACTAGCCCATTCAAGAATTCGATATTAGAATTTTGTATTAGATCCTACCAAATAGCCCATGTATAATAGCACTACTATTGTAACCTAGATCCATTTGGAAGTTACAAGGTCCAAGTTGCTTTATGCTTTGCAGACACTCTTCCATGCAGAAAGATACTTAACAAAAGACAGAGTAAAATTTTAACTTGAGTTTAAATAGACTCTACAGAGTTTACTTCATGAAATTTCAGTCTCACTTTGGCCAACATGGCCATCAAACAATGAGGCCATTTTTGTTTTGCCTTTTTAGCTTGGCCATACTTTGTTGATTCCCCTTCCTATCTCAAGCCCCAGCTGGTACCTGAGGAAAACACTCAGTGCACACCACTGCACTTACAATTAATCGAGCATTTACAAATCTGTCTGACTGGGAAACGCGGCTCTGTGTCTTGTGACTATCACCACACTGAAATTTTCTTTTCCTCTTCTGCACCTACAGGCTGCTTTGCAGTTTCTAGAGGGCTATGCAAGAGAAGATATAACTCGAGCAGATCTAGAAGGGAATTCAAACTCTTTATGGACCATCAGCCCTCCCAGTAGAAAGAAAATGATACAGGGACTTCTAGACTTTGATGCTGCTTTCACTGTAGTTCTTTCATGGACCATTCAGAGGTAATTAAAGCTGTTATGAGGTGGATGGATCATTTGCCAAGCATTGGCTCAGTAGAACAGTTCCACGCTGCATTTTTGGTTTAGTTCTTCAGCAAATTCTATTGTATGGCAGAGCAAAAAACTGAGAGTAGGAGGGAGAGAGACAGAGAGAAGTCACTTTTGTTACCCACAAAAACATTTGTTGCCTGCACATCTCAAAAAATAAAGAAGTGGAGCCACTACCAAATAGATTATTTAAAATTTCAAGGTGGAATTTTCAATGGGACTTGATGGGAAGGGGAAAAAGTAAGAAAATTTTAGCCTGTTTTAGATGGAGATGTTCAAATGAACTGCTCTTAACAGCAACCTTGTTAGCATTTCTGGAAAGTGAATACTTAGACCTCATTAAGGCAGAACGCCTAGGAGGAAATACAAACAGAAGTTCTTGGTCCTCTTATTAAGGGAGTCTGGAACTGATACAAGCTATTTTTATGTGTAAATACCATAACAATGGCACAGATGTATTTTGTTGAGACCTTTGTCTGTTCACTTGAGACTTTGGCCCCAGTGAACTAACTTTACAATGGAGTTTTTGAAAGAGACAGCCTAGACTATAAAGGTGCTGTACGCAGGCTAGAGCACACCCAGTCATCAAGGTCATTTTCTGGCTACTGTCTGCCAGCTGGGATTCCTGTACGTTGCTGGATTACACTGGAGTTAAGTCATCACTCCATGGAAATTAAATTCCTTTGCAGCCTCAGTATTGACATGTTTTGTTTGAAGTAGAAGTGGGATTGTTGTAAGAAAAGACTATGCACAAGAGGCAGGTCAGCTGAATCACTGTGGGAGCTCTGAACATGCTGGGTCTGTTCTTCCACAGTCAGAAATAGGCTTGTAATGAATCTGCAGCCTTAATTCAACTTTATTTGACACCCCCTCCCCCTTATTTTCCCAGAAGCACAGACTGTTAGCTAGTGAATTACATCACTCCATCATTTCTGAGCCTTATATTAATTTTTAGTACTGCTACTCAGTGTGCTCATATGATTTCATAGCTACAGGCATTCATGCACTAGTGGAAAGAGAACTTTTTCACCCTCAAATTTTATCTTGTGGAGTACATGGTGATCATGAATGACTGTGTTACAGACTTGCCACAGTGACCTCCTCCTTAACTGCTGCCTTTCATCTAGGCCAGGAGGCCACAAGCAGCAGTGAGGTGTGCCTGTTGTGTCACTGAGGCAGCATACACATTTTCTGCCTTTGCCCATCATCTGCCGGGGGTGTTTCTCTGCAGCCCCCAGCAGCCCAGGAGCTGCCTCACCCAGCTGCTGCAGGGGCATGGCCTAAGGCATTGTGCAAAAGCTGATCTCGCCCCAGTTGTGTTCTGCAGCTGGAGTGAAGCCTGGGGGCGAGGCAAGGAGGTCCTGTCAGTCTGTCAGACACATCTTTCTCCAGGGAAGCTGTAGCTGACTGCAACATCCTTAGCTGTCCTGGCACCGAATGGTCCCATTGCCTAAAGTAAGCAAAACGACATTAATCTGTCATCCTTGTCCTGTAATACATGCAAAGGCATAGGCAGTTAGAAAAACACACCCTTAAGGCTGGTACATGTCTTCTGTGAAAAAACCACCCCATCTCAGGTACAGGTAGCATGATGCTTTATCACACACTAGGATAGCCAGGGTCAGTGCAGCTAGACTAGGCAGACAACCAGATCTTGCATTCATAACACAAGTGCTCTGGTTATGCTCTCATTGTAGGTTGTCAATGTGTTTCCCCTTTTACTTCCAACAGAAATCTCTCCCTTGGTGCCAAAGCTGAAATAGCATCAGATAAACTTACCTTTGCACTAAAAAACCATACCAGAAGGGCTATTGCTACAATGATGGAGAAACGTCAACCGGAAAAGGTGTAAGTTACTTTCTTTTTCTATTTAGGCACAAAATTTCCCCTTTGAAGCCTGATTTCCTAAGGTGGTCAAGCTTGTGCAAATGTTTCATTTGTCTGCCCATCTATCCCACTCTAATAACAGATGCTAACAGCATTGAAGCCAAGTAATAGTAATATTAGAGGTAAAAACTTGTTTCCTATTATAAATGTAGGCTGAGAGGACCATGAACACTGGATCATCAACAACAAGCATAGTGAAGCTATTAGTAACTTCTCTTTGATTTGCTGGATAAGCACAAGTTCAGTATATTCACAGTTCAACTCGCCTTCGAGTTACATTTGTTCAACTTGATCTGAGGATGTTGTATTGTGGATGTTTTTTGTTCTAAATAACCATCCAGACTGTATTTCATATTGTTACTCCTGAATAGTACAAGATTGGCAAGGAAGCATTAAATAACTGAGGTCAAAGGGTAACATCTGCAGTCGTTTCTGACATCAGATCTTTTCCTGTGATGGAAATTCACAAGAGATGCTCTTCATATGAATATCAAACATTAGTCTACGGCTATAGCCTTATAGCATTAACAGCAGTGGTACCTCCTTTCAGATTTGAAGAGCCTGGCTCTTCCTCTTCCACCTTCTCACTGGGGATTACTTCACAGCAGTAGTTTCTAAGTACTGCTAAGTCAACACATCATCCCTGGAGGCCACTTGATCTGATTTGTAGCCACAGGAGTTGAAAAGTTTAATCTGAAACCAACAGGGATTGTGAAAACTCTGAGGTTCTTATCTGTTACTAGGTAGAAATTAGATTTGCCTTTTCTGTGCACAGCTGTTTTTCTGGACCCACACACACTTGTACTTCCAAACACACTGCTATTGCACATGTGATCATTGCACTTAAAAAACACTTGATGCCTCTTTCCTGCTGCGTGAAGATACAGCAGTATTTCCTAAGGTAATGTAGGGCCACAGAGGGTAGATTTTTCTCATTTGTGGTTAGAAGTAATTCATTCATAATTCTCTCTTTGCAGGAGGCAGGCAGTAACATAGAAGATACCCCTGCATTTGCCTGTCCTGCAGTAATTTTGTACATTTAAGGTTTTTTACTTGGTCATAAAGGAAAACTGGTTGTGACAGCTATTAGCCATTCAGATACTTCAGCAGGGAGCTTTCTGCCACCATCTCTGCTGGGACAATTTAGTTGCTGAGCTCTAACCTTTTCTTGGACCTGCTGGAGTGATCAGAAGGGATTTTCAATTGGCTACCCTTGTTCTTCCTCAACGTGGTGCATGCAATGTAGCCAAGTGTCACAGGACTTCTCTGAGAGCTCCTCTTTCCTGGAATTTTTGTCATTTGAGGAAAATGTTGAGGCTGTGTCTCTGCTTTTAATTAAATGTGTCTCCCTCTAGATACTGGTAATTTATTCCCACTTAAGATGATTTGATTTTGAGTACAATGGATGAACTTTTACAAACATCTTTCTTTCTAAGTTTGAAATCTCCCTAAAAACTGTGAAAATATTTCCCAATGAAAAATTCTGGCAAAAATTCTCACTCTTTTCAGGTGTTATTATCGAAACACCTTGCAATTCTGAAGTCATAGCTGTGCTCACCACATTTTTCTAGCTTGTTTACTACTGGTGATGTGCTGCCTTTATTTATGACTCTATAGCTGACTATAAAAGCAGCTTTTTTAAAAAGGGGAACAAAATATAAAGTCTACATTCCATGCAAACACACATGCCGCAGGTATGTGGAATTCATGGTGTGTGAGTGGTGACATTATGGATGGAACTCTCTGCTGAAGTTCTGACAAAATGTAGCTGAAAACTCCAGCTAATTTTCAGATGTGACATCTGCACATTATGAAGTCATAACTTAAGCCAGGAATGGCTGTGCATAGCACTGTTAGGTATTTCTAAATTATTTTAGAGGTGAAAAAATATGAAATATTTGATATCTCATTTTTTTCCAGAACATTAGAGGAAGTGTACCCGTACTACATCAAGGCTCCTAGTGATTCTCTGGCAAAACCCATAAAGCAGCTATTGAGAGGTATGTCTCCAGACCATGGGGAACAGAGCATGGTTTAAAGAAGTGCAAGGCAGCACTCACATTTGTACACTCACAGCTGTTATGGGGCACCTCAGTCTGAAATGCACTTAAAATGGTTTCTACTTGGTGTCTGCAAGCTTGAGGAGAGATAAGGTAATATAGTATAAGGCAGAAAATGTGTCTGCATGTATTTTAGCTTTGGATTTAACAGTAAGAGCTCTAAGGATGAAGTCTGCCTTCTTTCCTTCAAGTCTGCTTTAGGAACTGTTTTCTTTTGTTTTACGTGTAAGTGATCTCAAGTTTTACTTCTCTACATCTCCCTGCTACCTTACTGTGAACAGTCAGAAGTGTTGCATGTCTGCAAATAAGCTCCTCAGCTTAAATAATGACACTGCATTGTTTTTTTTTTAAGCTATTCCTTCCTTATTGGCTACAAAGAATCCACTTTAGATAAATCATTGAATTTCAGAGTGCTGTCAGCCAGTCAGAATCCATACAAGTACTCACGGACCTACAGAATAGGTGCACCCATGCACATACACACATGTGAAAAACCTGTTGGGTTGGAAGAGTAGGAACAAGTCTTTATCTAAGAGCAATTTTCTCAACAGAGGCTAAATTTGGAGCTTGAGTGTAATAGTAATAGTGCTACATAGTATGTTCCTGTCATGGTTCAGTGATTAGATTCTTTGGGAAAAACAATTCTTGAGGCTGAGCCCAGCTCTGTGAGTAGCAATAAGTTATGAGTGCTTCACTGTCATTGGTCAGGTTCCTAATTTGAGATTCTTCAGAAGGGCTTTAATGTGTACACTGCTTATGTACACTCAGGAGGACCAGAGTTCATCTCCTGTCTGTTTGATCAGTATACGTAAAATAGCATAGCATCCTTTTTTTGAGAGAGAATAATATCTTTTATCTCAGACATAAATGGTTTATGGTGATAGTTTCACTTTGAGATACAGAAGCTGACTGCTATCCTTCCAGGTTAAATGTGTTTCTCTAGGCCTGAAATGCAGGTGTGATGAATGCTATTGATATTTTGGTGTGAAAATACCAAAATTATTTGACAGTTGTACAGAAGAGAATGTAGGTGAAATGAAATATTTTATTAATTTAGTGCAGATTCAGATGAGATTTACAGATAAAAAAAGCACAGAAGTCGGGATTTCATACTTTTGTACACAGAAATAATGCAAAATGGAGTCTAGAAAAATTTTACTTCTGCATTGTTCAGTCATGTTATAATGCTGAAGTTTGAAATATCTGTCTCAGTTTGATTTTTGCAATTCTCGGTGTATATATATTAACGCTTCTTTTTTCAATAGACTGCAAGTGGGAAAATATTACAGTTTCCCTTGTCAAAAATGGATCTGAAGAGGGAGCTCGTGAGTGGTGGGTTTTGAATCAGCTTGGAAAAAGACAAAAAACGTCTCAGGAGAGTCTTGAACTCTTCATATTCAGTGATAAAGTCAGTCCACCGAGCCTTGGATTCTTGGCTGGTTATGGGTAAGGAGAAGTCTTTACATAAAATTAAATAAAGTACATAAGATAGAAGTAGAGATGACTTTATTTGCTTTATTTTTTGGGGGGGGGGGCTATTTCTTTTTTGTTGTTGTAGTGTTTGAAAGTTGCAACATTTTGAAAAGGGGTTTTGTGAGATTTTCAAATTCATGTCAATATTATCTATAGAAGGGTTAATAGTTGCAAGGTTAGTATTACCCCTGCTAACTGCTTTCTGGTGGGAATAAAAACAGAAGCACCCTTCACACCAATTTCCTGTTGAAGTGAAATAATTCAAAATATGTTAGTTTAGCTGCAGGTCAAGTTCTGCCCAAACTCTGCCTGGTTTTAGTGCCCTTCCCAATCTCATAGCCAGGACCCTGGTTGTGAAATAATTATGAAATACATCTGCACAGACAGAGGAAGGCAGGACACTAAGCATTCCCAGGAGATACACCCTTCAGGTAGGATTTTGGAGAAGTCCCTATAGAAGGATTATCAGTGGGTAAATGTTAGTTTGTCACCAGTTACATATACTTCAGTAAAAAATATTATATATGAAACCTGACAGATTATTTGCCTTTAGCAGCCAGCTGCTGTCATATTTCCAATTGTGACGTGCCAGCTGTAGCAGGCAGGATGTGAACCATCAGCAACTGGGGTTAAACAATTTAATCAGCAGCCTCAGCTGTTTATGATTCCAGATTTGTGTGGTGTTCGAAGAGATCTTTTCTTTCATCCTGCAGCACAGCAGAAACAAGATCCTAATTAGAAGTTAATGTTCACCCAGCTGACAGACTACAGTTAGCCATGTAGATGAGCTTCCTCACACTTGGCTGCCCTTTTACAAGGCACGATTCGAACTCTTCCTTTCTTTCTTTTCAGCATCATGGGACTATATGCCTCAGTTGTCCTGGTGATAGGGAAGTTCGTCCGTGAATTTTTCAGTGGGATCTCTCACTCCATCATGTTTGAGGAGCTACCCAATGTAGACCGAATCCTGAAGCTGTGTACTGACATTTTCCTAGTGCGAGAGACAGGAGAACTGGAACTAGAAGAAGACCTGTACGCCAAGCTAATATTCCTGTATCGCTCACCAGAGACCATGATCAAGTGGACTAGGGAAAAAACTAATTGATTTCTTTGGTGTCACACTGCAAAACAAGTTGGTTCAATCTGAATTTTAAAGGAAAAAGAAAAAAAGCACAATATTCTCTTAAGAGCTAAGCCTTTTGTAGTTGGGTAGCAATGATTTTTCACTGAAGGAATCCTGGAAGCTACGGCCTTAGGAATCCATGCTGCCTTTCAAATTAAGCATCAACAGTGAAGAAGGTTGAATGATTTGTTGTTTTTAATGTGCCACTCCTCTACAATCTGGGGACCGCTTTGTAATTTAATCAGCAAAAAGTTTGCATCTTTGGCTAATTTAATTTTCCAGATGACCATTACAACTTAGAGAGAAATGAAAGGAGTGAACCCACAGATGACTCCAGTGTACCTTCTTAATCCTTTCTGGAGCCACACAGTTTGGATTGTGCAATATGCTGTTGTACATCACTGACTTTCAAGCTACAGTAATGGGACGCTGACGAGCCTTCAGGACACCCAACACCCAGCACCACAGTGGGAACTGAAGACATTCTAGCCATACCCATTTGTAGAAAAGCAGAGGTTTTGATGTACAAAAGACACTGTGGACAAGCCTCTGTCAACAAAAAGAAAACAAGTAACAATCTCTTGAAATGCCTTATTTTATTTGTACAGTCACAGGAGACATTTCCACCAAACATCAGTGACTTTTCTCAGGAAAAAGAAAAAGCAACTGAAACTTGACACTTCGTCAAGATTAACTAATGGCTAGAATAATTATGGTGAATCACGGGGTGTTCTGCTGGGCCATTCTCTTCAGAATTACTGCTTTCCATTGGATGAGAAAAGAAAGTGAATTCAATGACCTAACGAGCTACTTCATTTCTTATAACCCTTTGAAGACTGAGTAGTGTGTGCTTCTCTCTGCTCCCCATGACATGCTTTCTCCCATTTCAATGATTTAAGGCAACTGTTGTTTTGCTGTTAGCTGATATTTTTCTTCCAGTGTTTCAGGTATACGAAAATGTTTACATATTCCAAGTCACATTTTTACATCTGAGACGGGTTTTTTTTTAAGTTCCCAAATATAGACATACATGTGAGCTTGAAAAATGCCCTTTTATTTTTAATTGCTATTATTAGTGAAACAAACGGCTCATTAGAGAACATTGCAGCATGAAAATTTACAATTGCAATGTAGATTTCTTTCCATGTTAAAAAAAAAAAAAAACCTGAGAAAAAAAATCATTGAGTGGGTAGGGTATATTAAAAGGATATACTTGTAGTTTTGATTCAGTAATGACTTAAAATAAAGCACATGTTGCAAAGTCATTTTAGAAGTATTTTTTCCTCTGCCTTTTTACATGAAATGGGAAAAGTTTGACATTCTTCTAATTCTGTGACAAATAAATCTCTTTCTTGTAGTTAGCTGCTATTTATTATATGAATGATTAGTTAATCACCAGAAAGAAACTAACATAATTTGCTGGCACATTTTACTGCAGAACTTCATAAAACAGCACAACTAAATGAAGTTGAAACATACTCTGCTGAGTGCTTCCATGACAAATGCTGTCACATCCATTCTATACTGTGAAAACTAACATTTTGAGCACCTTGATGTGCGCAAAATAAAAATGGCTTCGTGATATTGTAACAATAAAATAATTTGGTGACTGGAACTCACTGGAAGACAACCTGATTTCCTCTGAAGTATAATAAAAAGGTGGCTGCTCATACAGCCAGGCAGCATTCCCCCTGGAAAGTTTTTCTCCATTTCTTCCATAGGTCCTGTGAATGAAAATTGAAATATACCAGACAGCCCTGACACAGCACTCGGGGATGTTTAAATGTCCTTTATAGTTAGATGGATCCTCACCTGGGTGTTCAATGATTTTAAGGAGACTAACACTGGATGGAGAAGTGTGAAGGATGTAGTGTGTTTCTAAAGGTACCAGCCAGCAGAACCATGCTGGCCACAGTTGGTCCCAGCTCCCTTCCTGGTTCCTTATCTTTAACAGGCACTTCCTTTCTGGTGAGAAAAATCTGTCTTCAGAACGAGCTGTACAGTTACTTGGGCTTTGCAAAAATGTGCTGCTCTTTCTTTCATGGATTGATCAAACTTTGAAAATAAAAGGATTCTTCTGTTGGTTTTTTTTTATTTATTTATTTTTAAAACAGCCTATAGTCAAATCACTGATCTGGACTTGGTAGCTACCTGCAACAGGTGAGAAGTGTACCAGACTGTCCTTTGAGTCCAGCTGTCCAGATAAAGTTGAAGTGGCAGCCAGCTTCCAGGGGCATTCTAAATGGCCAGTACTGGGGCCATTACCATCTAATATCTTCACTGACATCCTGGAGGACACGACAGAGTGCACTTTCAGCAAGTGGGTGGGCTTCACCCAACCTGGGTCTGGGGGGACTTGTGATAATGCAAGTGCGTCAGCTGCTTTCCTGGGGCATGGCCTGGGCAGTTGCTACAGTGGGGGCAGGACTTCCTTGAAAGGCAGATCTCAGGATGCTGGAGAAATTATCTGCTGGGTACTTCATGAACTAAGGCAAATGCAGCAGTCCTGCCTCTGAGGCAGACTAACCCTTACAGCAATTCAAACTATGTAGATGGGTTGGGAACAGCTTTAGAATAAAAAGAGCCAAGACCAGGGGTGGGAATTGCAGTGTGCCCTTGAGGCAAAGGAAACCAACAGCACACTGAGCTGTACTTACAGGATCACAGCTGAAAGTCATGGCAATTTATTAGTCTCCTCTGTTCAGCACTTGTGAGACCGCATCTGGAGAACTGCATGCAGCTTTGAGGGCTCCAGTGCAAGAAAGATACTGACATACTGGACTTAGAGGGCAGCTGAGAACACAACATGTGAGGAGAGGCTGCAGGAGCTGGGCTTGTTCAGCCTTAAAACAGAGAAGTCCCATGGAAGAGCTTATTGGTGTCTACAGCTGCCTGATGGTGAGGTACAGAAAAGGTGGAGCCAATCTCTGCAGAGATGCATGATAGATCTGATTAAATAGAAGGACAATTATTTTTACCATAAGGGAGTCAAACACTGGAGCAAGTGCCCAGAGAAGCTGTGAGATCCTCAGCCTTCAAGGTTTCCAAAACTTGGCTGAGCAAGCCCTGAGCAACCTGTTGAAAGTGGCCGTACTTTGGATTGTAGGTTTGATCTGAAGCCTCCTGATGTTCCTTGCAACCTGAATTACATCACGATTTTAAGATTCTGACAGAGATGAAAAGTAACCTGCTGGTGTGCTTTCCCAGTCTGTGGATGCATTCACTCTCTTGTTCTGCCTATCAGTAGTTCAGACATAACTCCATAAAGCAGGAGGAGAAGCAGATTTCAGCTGCAGTTTGTTTTCCTTGGCTCTATTTAGAAACCTGCTTGTGCTTACGCAGGCAGTGGTTTGTAAGTCAGAGCAAGGGCAAGTGCTTTGACAATACACCCAGCTGTACCACCAGGCATCCCAGAATTCTCACTTGCCTGTGTGACAAGGCAAAATGTTCAGCTTGCATTGTTTGTGTAATCAAAGCTTTCACAGTTTTCCCTGATTTGGTAAACTGGCTAATCCCTGGGTAATTAATATAAACAGATAAATAACTAGATAAAACTGCTGCTGCTCTGCCTGGCACCATGTGATATTTAAACAGGGTTTCTACTCTGGGTGCATATGGACTATTTTAG
The DNA here is from genome assembly GCF_017639235.1 of Corvus kubaryi. Classification (NCBI taxonomy): domain Eukaryota; kingdom Metazoa; phylum Chordata; class Aves; order Passeriformes; family Corvidae; genus Corvus; species Corvus kubaryi. The sequence goes on along the minus strand of NW_024580666.1, from coordinate 7,714,766 downwards.
ATCAGGTTTTGTTGCTTCCTTCTTGAGAGGAAGGAAACCAGAGGAAATCTAATGCTTTATTAAAAGCTTGGGAAAAGCAAGAGAAAAGCAAACTGTGAGCGTGCAACAGGAAAGGCAAATTCCCTGTTTAGTGGCCAAGGGAGCAGCACCTACAAGTGCAGTACCACCCTGACCCACTGTACTGAAGGGCTACAGGTTTTTTTAGGTTACATTAAGAGTTAAGGTGGACACTTAGGACAGCAGAAAAAGAGCTGAAGAAGAAATAAGTATTCAGAATCATTCAGTGAGACTCCTGTGATTGAAGGAGCTCCTTCAATCCTGTTTCAAATTGATGAAGTTCATGGTATGAGAAATCATTCACACCATAGCTTCAAGATTTGTCTGAGGAATGTGCTGCACAAGTAGAACACCATGCAAGGGACCACCAAACATCTCTCCCTGCCTCTCCTGGCCTGACAGGCACCTCCCAAGGCCAGTTCCACTGACTGCTATTTAGAACTGTTATTAAAGCAGAAATCTAATGAAAACAATCTTCTGCTATGGAAAAAACTAGTTGGAGAATGACTGATGATGAGGGGAACTGCAGACTTTCCTCTCTCAAGTAACAGGGGGAGTATTCATGTATGAAGGAAACTATCTTTGTCCCTCCTCCATATGCAGAGATTACTGATATACTTAACAAAATGCATGAAATGGAAATACTAACCCTGTCCCAGCCCAGGCTCTGGACTCACCAGATCATAAGGCCAAACCAGAATTCATTGCCTAGATACACATCACACACAGAGCTCAGATGTATTGTGATCTCTTCCTGCCTCTCCTCACTAGCAAGATCACACACAATCCTTTCATTTCCTTGGTGTGGGGTCCACAAATGAATGTATGAGGATCCCCTCCTCGTGCGAAGTTCTCAGTGCTGTGGTTCCAACCCAAACCCCCTTCAAAGGCTTTCATGAGGTGGTATCATTTTTCAGAGGGAATCTGGTCTTACTGTGAGGAATCTGACACCTCCATAGGGCCTGAGGCAGCCCAGCTGTGCTGGATGTGCTGCATCACTGGACACTAGCTAATGCCTCCTATGCAAATTTAGCATCTTGCCTTGCACATTCAAGTACATCAAACACACACATGCATGGACAGTGTGCATCTGTGCATGTCTGAGGTGTGTGTCTCTCTCTCTCTGTTTTTCAAGAGCACAATTTTGCTGTATTACCTCTCATTAATATTTCAAGCTGCTGCCTTCTGCAGCTCGTGCTGGGGCGGAAGAGGGAGCTGCCAGCAGACACAGACATGACCGTCAGACTCCTGTAGCAAACATTCAGGGAAAGCACATTTTTAATGTTGTGGCAGAAAGGGTGAGGTAATGCAGTTAAAATATTTATGAACCCTTTCAGCTGACATCTCTAAATACCTTGTAGAGTCTAAACTTTGGAGGTCAAGGCAGTGTATTAACTAGATATTCATCCAGCTATAACATTTTCCCTGTTTTAAACAATGCTGGGGACAGGAGGGAGGGAGGGATGGGTGGATCAGAGAGAGAAAAGAGAAGGCCAGTTGTAAAGTTCATTGCATATCAAAAGGAAACACATGGAAAGTTTGGACAAAAATTGGACGGTACCTTTCTTCTTTTCACAGAAAGCCTTCTAAAGTTCTCTTTTAAAGGTTCAAAATAGTCTTCCTCAAAAAGTGTCACAAAATAAGGATGAACTCCAAAACCTCCAAGCTTGATACAACACCATGTAACCTGGGCTGCAAAAAGGCAAGTAGGATCTGCAAAAGATCCCACTTGGTTTTATTCCTATTCCACGGCTCACCATCAGTTGAGCAGAAACATAGTGCTTACAGATGGTGGCTTTAGAGATGAGCAGCAGATTGTGGTCTTGTTATTCAAAGAGGAAGGAAAAAAAATAGATAAAGGAGCAAATAGTTAGATGAGAAAAAAACCTTAAGAAATGCTTCTATTTACCAATTGCTCAGATGGACAAATAGGTATAGCACTTAAAATTGTTACAATGAGGCCCCTAGAGGTCAAAAATCATCATTTTTGCATGGTTTGACTCTGCCTGCTCTCTTCCTCATGCCTACATGACCAACATGACTTTTACAGCTGGGCTCCATTCCTTGTCATCAAATCTCACATGTGCCACATCACAGATCCCCTTCCCTATCCCCTAAAAATCTGCACAAGTTCACAGCTGCCAGGGCTCTGATGTAGAGATCCCAATGCCAGCCAGCCCTGCCTCCTCCCTAGTACTTCCAGCTCAAGTCCAGCCTCAAGCTCTCTCTTGCCCAGGCAAGCTCCAACTCCTGCACCAGCATAAGGCAGCGGGAGACACCAAAGGTTGGCCTTTGAAATGGCACAGTTGTACTCCCACCCAAATAAAAGGCACAATGAAAGAACTGAGGAAATCTGGCAGAGCTGAAAGTCCATCATTGCGAAACAAAACGACTGAAGGTTATTTGTGTGAGCAAGGAGACAAAATGCCTTTTCAGATGGCTTTTTGAATCATCCTTTTTTACCTACTGATGTTTATCTATCTGAGCTGTTTCTTTTACAGTACTCAGCCCATCTGGTAATTAGCTCATGATGTATGGATTCAAAACATATCCTTAGTACTTTGTTGATGAAGTAATATTTCTCTTGTTTGTTTTGCTTAGACAAGGCTCCACAGCCATTCCACCAGGTCTGTGGGATTTCTGTAGCTACTTCATCTACTTTCAGCTAAAAATAATTTTTTTTTTTAAATTGTTGGTGGTCTTGCTTGTGGTCCAAAGGAGAGGAAAGGCACTGGTCTCCACTAGGGTTTCTGACAGACTCTGAGTCTGCTGTGCTGGAGCAGGTGAATGTATTTCTCATCTCCCTTGGTCCAACATCCCTTTCTTTTTCAGCTGACCAAGCAGAGATTCAGATGGCCATGGGTCTTCTTCAAAATACATCCAGGGAGGTGCTCTCTATGCTGAACACTTCTCAAGGTCTCCTGGGCAGAGGCTGGAGTCACCAACCAAAGTGGCCAGCCCCAAAGAGAGAGTGCCACCTTCCACTGAACTCTGTAGGAAATACCTCTGAACCAAATGTCCTGGCTGCAGCCTGGGGAGACCAATTTCAACACCTTCAGTCTAAGGTAAGAGTCCCTTTTTCCTGTGGCCAGGCTTGCTGATACGCACGCACTGAGGTCAAGATCCTTGACATGAAGTAAAGAGCAAGGCATACAGAGCAGTGAAAAGGGCATCTTCCCAGCCAGCAGCCTCTGAGGGATACAGTGGAGCATTTCCCTGCAGCTCAGCACGTCTCACTGAGGTTTCCTCCACTTGCAGCTACAAGAATGTGAACTACACAGGAATAGGGGTGTAGGCTTTGGGGAAGCAGACTGTCTACACAACCAACTGAAAAGGGGCAAACCTATCCTAGGGCTCAGTGACTCAGGTAAGAGCTTTTCTGCCTTGCAGGTCAGGAGCAGAATAAGTGCAATGAATCAGACAGAGGAATTAACTTCTCTAAAAGGGATCTGTAGAAGATGTACCCAATTTTGAAGTTTTTCCTTATTAGTCATGCACTGGCTCCCACCAGAACTATTCAAAATGTAAATAGTTGTGAGCCTTCATTTACTACAACTCTTCATCTTGCAGTATTAGTGAGGGTCACACAGGCAAGAGAAGACAATAATTCTTGCTTTTGGGGCTGCAGTTCAACATGGTATCTGGAAGATAAAAGGAAAACACACACATACACATATATATTCTGATGGTCACTTGTTGAAGAGAAGCTTTAGTCATCTGGCAGCAGCACAGAACAATGATTTAATACTTCATTTCATGCTTCCTATATGGTTGAGGGCAAACAAGAACATGCATGAAGAAGATCATGCAATACCCTGAACTGGGGCATCTCTCTCCACTGACCATGCAAGGGGCTGAAGTATTAAACAAGGGACCTAAAGGACAGACCTAAAGCTGTTCATGTGAATATATCCACCCAAATACAGTCCTCAGCCCTGCTAGTTTTAGACATCTGGTGCAGTTTTCCATTACATTCTCATTGTCCAACTTAAAGGTAAACACACAGCGATGTGCGATTTCACTCATCTCAAATCACATTGGCACTATTTCTGGAGTACTATGGCAACAGGTAATATGGAAAAATGATGCAAGGGCCATCAAACATGAGGGATTGTTAAAGAAAAACCACCAGTTTTAACTCTGAGGAAAAAAATCAAATGCAACCAGTGGTGTTTACAGAAATGTGTTTTCTGTTTCACCTGGCAACACTTACTTCCAAAACCATTCTTCCTTCACTATTACAAATTCATCTGGAAGGTCCACAAAGCAGAGAGGTTAGCCAGTTCTCAGTGCACTGCATCTTGCTGCTGACTAGGAACTGAACTTTTTTTTTTCCCCTCATCAGCTTCCCAACCTGTACTTAAGAAACCTATCAGGATGGATCAAAATAGATCAAGGACTGTTGTTCCTAATCAACAGCACGATTTGGCTGCACTTCACCAAGATTCAGACACTGTGACTCAGCCTGAGCCAACACTCTAGTTTATGACTTTAAAAAACCTGCTCCCGATAGTTGAATTTAATCTACAGATGAAATCCACCCTTTTTGGGCTGTAAAATCCCCAACTCACATAAGCCCCACAAAAATGAGGCAGCAGTAAAGAGGAAATTAGAGGAGCAAGAGCTTTAGAGAGGGTGAATTGGGATGACTATTAGAGGTGACAAAAGCAGCTGCACCTACACATAGCTGACAAGGACTCTACACTGCACCTGTCCCTTTTTAACCCTACAGATGCCATGGAGGGAAGGGTGGTGTACAGCTTTGCTGTGGTGGCAGCATCACTGCCACAAAGGCTCCAACACTGATGGAAGGCACACCTCTGTCCAGGTGCACCTGACTTTCACAAAGGCAAACACTACCAGATTCAGTCCTTTATGCCATTTAAAAAGCCATCCATACATGCTTATGTTGTTAACATAACAATTAAAACATTTGCTTACAGGTGTTTATAGCCTTGTTCAATTTATACATATAACAGAATAGTCAGATTGAGAAATTAGACTCGCAGAAGTCAAAAAGTACTAAGTCCGAAGTATGGATTCCCAAAACTGTAACTTGTATTCTATTTTCATATAAAACCAGAAGAGAATTGGTTTGGATGTCAAGAGCTGTACAATTCAAGTTTTCATCTTTTTTTTTTAAGTAGACTCTTTCAACCAGTGGAATAGGAACTGAACTCTGAACCATGGTGCAAGCATCTGATTATTTCTGTTTCTGGAAAGTACCCCTTTACCTTCATCCTCTCTCACAAACAGTTACTAGTCAGCAAACAAGAGGAGCACAGTTCCCAGTATCTGCTGCACAAGACCATGCCCTCTCCACAGGACCACCTCCTGCAGCTGCAGAGAAAGTTTAAAAAAAGGATCAAAACCCACACTGAGCTGTTGTAGCCCACGAGTAAACCATTTCTGCGGGTACACTATTAAACACCTGGCCCTCCATCATGCACACCTCCTGAAAAACATCCACTCCAGGGAAAAAAACCTCTCTAGAGAAAGGATGACTATGAGACACAACTATACTGCATTTACTAAGAACATTTTATAAAGCATAAAATCTGACTCCTTGCAGCAGTGATCACTAACACGAGTTTCCAGACTTTTACTATCAAGATTAAGCCCCATTCAATTCCAAGCCATAGGAAATGTTTATGCTGATCAACCTAAAGGTCTAAAACCGGAGGCATCACACTTTCCCCATTACACCCTTCCTCCCACAAGCTCTCTTTCCACTTCTGGCATTCTCCAGGCTCCTCACTGGGGTACAGCTTGTGGGGCAAACCTGTATTTGATACAACCTGTGGAGGAAACCTACCTTTAATGCTGTTTCCTAATCCCAGATCTAGTCTCTGGAAGCAATGTAAAACATTAAACAGTGTTAGGAAACAAGTAAGGATAGGCAGAGAGACTTGGGGTGGTTAAAAGGGAGTTCCTATCTTCAACTGCCTAGTAAGTGGCTTTAGAGAGGATGGAACCAGACCCTTCTCCAAGGTGCACTGTGATGGAACAAGAGGCAGCAGACACAAGTCCCAGTACAGATTCCCATTAGATAAGAGAAATAATTTTTTAACTACAAGGGATAAAGACACTTGGAGGATCTCTGTCCTTAGAGACATTCAAGTTCAGCACCTTGCTGCAAAACTTTTACTGAACTTCCCTCTCCTTGACCGCATCAGACTGTTTTTAAGACTTCTGCAATACACTATCACCATCTCCTGGGGAAGTGTTATTTCTTCAGACTTGACTCTCCCATGGAGAGTGCTGGTTGCATTTAGGATGTAGCTATTACTTCTTCAAGCCATCCATGTGCTTATGACAGCTGATAAAATTTCCGAGGGTGGTTTTGAAAAGGAGTTACAGTTCTGTCAAAAACAACGTTGGGGTGAAACTTAATTACTGGCAAAATGCTTCAGGAGTCAGCAACCAAAGCAGAGGCTGCAGCCCATCCCAAAGGTTTTACAGGCACTTCTTTCTCTGACAGTCTTCTCATGCCTCTCCCTTCCTTTCCCCGCCCTTCGTGAATATTGGCTTGGAAGGCAGGAGGTGAAAAGAGGGAGCGGGGAAAAGTTATTTTTGGCTTTCAAATTTTATGGCACGCCTGTCCCATAAAACTCTTTGGAGCTGTGCGTCTCACCCTGGGTCAGAACAAAACCAGGTCTGAAATGGCAGAGAAATTCCTTCATGAGACACAAGTTGTTCAGCTGCCAGCCGGTAGCAATAATGTCCCAAAGCACTGACCCGCTCAGGGCCTTGAGCCAGCAGAATGCAGGCACGGAGAACCTAGGGATATAAAGTGCTTATAAAGTCACTGGATGCTTAAGCCCACATTCGTCTCTGAGGTGAAATTCCCTCAACGGGAGCTTTCCTTGACTTGAAAGGGCTGAGCTCAGTCCCTGCCCTGTGCAGGGCGGCAGTCTAGACATGACGGTGTGGGCGGGCGAGCGGGGAGGGGGCTGGCAGGAGGGGAGCTGCCTCCTGCTCTTTTCCAGGAGGCTCCTCTGTCGCCTCGTCACTCCTCAGCACTGCCACGACAGTCCAAAGCTGTGATGGCCCTTGTCTGAGCATTTAGACACAGCATTACTACAAGAAACACGTGAGCCTCCTCAGAACTGACACAAGGAGGGCGAGTGAAGTATAATTAACTGGGTCACACGGTTGCATCGCACATCAAGAATTGCCTCTCTCTTCACATCTTCAGTATCAGCAGTGCTGTCAAAAGCAAGATCAAGACTCCTAAACAACCTCTTTGGAGGCGGTTATGGCACTGATTCTCAACACATTGTTTAAAAGCTTGAAGGCTGCTTATTTAAAGTATCTAACACAGGTGAAAGACCCTGAACAGAAATGGATTTTATGGAACAGGTCCATGATGTAATTTCTGTCTCTTTTTTTTAGTTAGTTGTTTCTTTTCTCTTTTTTCAAACAGAGCCACTCAAGTTAACTGAATTATCACATATGCCTCTCCAGACACCATTCAGCACCTAATCAAGTGGTAGGATTATAAATACCATGTACTGCAGCAGTGTCTGAGCCTCAGCTGTTGAAGGTTAGATTGTCTTTACAGCTTTGCACCCGTGGGACAAAAAAATTGCATCAGGTAAGCAGTGATTTCATTGCATCGGGCAAATGCCACACAGAAAGTTTACAGAAAATGTGGAACATGTGAGTCACGCAAAACAACCTTTCTACTCTGCTACTTCGGTAATGTAAGGCAGAAGTTACCTCTGAACTGCTGAATTACAAGTGAAATGAAGAGTAACATTTCAAGGTAAGCAGATCCCTGCCTAGGTAAAGCTCTCTCTCTTGCTGGGAGGCAGATACAGCCTCTCCAAACTCTCAGAGATTAACTTTCTAATTGAACAAGCAGGAGATCTTAGAGGGAGGCAGAGGGTAAAGGAGATAGGGATTTTACCTGTGATCTCTGCATGCTCTTGAAACAACCTTGACAGAATATTTAAATGCTAGAGAGGGAAATGCATTATTTGTTGGCTGTATTGCAATAACTAGGGGAAAAGTAGATCTTCAGCATTCTGAAGATAGGCAACTCCTCAAAAGAGGAATGAGCAAGCAACAGAGAAAGTAGACATTGCTGGATGACGTGTCTGTTTATTAAGTGGATCCTAGAGATCACTCAGCTGAGTTAGAAACAACTCCCTGGACTTCTAGGACCTTAACAAAAAGGCTGTGACTGAGAAGAGATGCCCAGGTCTGCTTTTTGGGCAAGCATTCTTCCAAGGCTAGTAGAGGAAATTAGTTGCCCATTCTTCTGGCTTACTTAACTTTAGGGCTTACTTTCAGAGCCAACAAGTTTGTACGGCCAAGTCTCTGTGCTCACTACTAGAAAATTGTTTATTTGCAGCTGTCGTGCTCTGAGTAAGATAAACAAGATCAGTAAGGCTCATGTGAAGGTGAAATAGTAGAGCTGGTCCTAGCTAGAGCCAAGTGAACAGATTAGCCCAATGAAGCAGCTGGCATCGTCTTGTAGGGAAAACAGAAGGAAAGTGATCAAAGCACCAGCCAGACTTTACTCTAAAACACACAAATCCATGAGAGCACAAGACATGCACACACAGAAGGAAAGGCAAAGACTGGAAACAGCTAAGATCAGAAGGCAATGGGACAAACCAGCACTTCTGAAAGGCAACAAGTGAATGCAGATTTGAGAAGGTTATAAAGAGATTCAGTTTTTGAAGTCCTGTCATAGAATCATAGAATTGGTTAGTTTGGAAAAGACCTTTACTATCATCAAGTCCAACCATTAACCCTGCACTGCCAAGTCCACCACTAAACCATGGCCCCAAGGGCCATATTCACACATTGTTTTGAACACTACCAGGGATGATGACTCTGCCACTTCCTTGGGCATCCTATTCCAATGCCTGACAACCCTTTCAGTGAAGAAAGTTTTCCTAATATCCAATCTAAGCTTCACCTGGCACAACTCAAGTCTGTTTTCTCTTGTCCTATCACTTGCTACCTGGGAGAAGAGACCGATCTCCACCTCACCACAAACTTCTTTCAGGTAGTTGAATACACAAGCTCATCTGAAGAAGTTATATTGTACAGTCCAGTCACTGATATTTCTGTGAGTTTTATCCCATGAACTTCTGTATTTTGGATCTCTCTCTATTACAGCTGGTGATGGGGGTCAGCGGCTCTGACCCAGGAAGAGGTGACCGGTCCGGGGAGATGGTCCCGAAAGGAATCGCCTTCCCGAGGTCTGGTGTCTTCCCTCAGCTGCTGGCAGAGGAGCCCTTGCAGAGGCTGTCAGTTCTTCAGTGATATCAGCTCATGATTCCAGCTCAGCTCTGCAGGGCAGCCTCCAGCCCAAGCCAGACCAGAGAGAGAGACAAGAGGTTCGTGTGGCTGGTTCCACACAGAGGTAGCTTTATTGTGGGTCCCCTCTGGCAAAGGGGAGAGCCAGGGATGAGAACCCTCTCTGAGCCACAGGGGCAGAGGGCTTGCTTTTATAGGGATACAGGCCAATGGGTTACAGAGGATCTGGGATGGGTACATGCCAATGGGTTACGAAGGATCTGCATAGCTTCTCCTAAAGGATTGTGGGTCTGTCTTTCCTCGCAGTGACCAAAGAAGTGGTTGCCTTTCCAGGGAGTCCTGCTGGGCGACTGTGCAATCTCTTATCTCAGCAGAGATCCCTCCAGGGCAGGGGCTGGGCATATCCCACATCTCTCCACTGCCAGGTACAGCTTTGCACATTTGCACATTCCAGCAGCTGTTATATTTTCTTTAGCATTCAGCCTTCTTCAGCTTTCATCACAAGGATCTCTAGTCCATTTTAGAGCTGATCTGGCAAAGAAATCCACAATGAAAAACTTCATGCAAGAGCTCCCTAAGGTCTGCAGGTCTTACGAGCTTGGAAGACTTCCAGCCCTCTCCCAGGGATTCCCAGTTCACACTCAAAGAAGTTTCAGACAATTGGACTGACATTAAATAAAATTTAACTCCCTAATTCCCCAGGGCCTGGAATAAAAAGAGAAAAATACATATAAGTTTAGGCAGATGAATAATTATACAAGATGGAGAGAAGAGCACTAGGGAAGAGGGCTAGTGGAATTTGCTGCTGTCACAGCAGGATGGTCAATCCCAGCTCAGCTGTGGCCAGAGGCAACTTGCTGGGCCTCAAGGTGCTTACAGGAGAAAACCACAACATTTGCTGCAGGAAATTTGTGCTCTCAGATACACTGGAGGGGTAGTGAGGGAAATGTCACTTCAGATTTAAATCTCACTTTTGAGGGAAGGAGTGTTAACAGCAGTCTTAATTAAGAAAAAAGGCAACAATACGGGAGCCTACAGCAGTGAAATCCACCTCCAAATAGTCACCTTTGTAGCAGAGTCTGTGCAACCTCTCCCATTAGATACTGTTTGTAGCCATCAGGAAACACAAAGATTCACAGCCGTGTAGCACAGCTGGAAAAAACACATTTAAAGCTTCCTCATATGTGTCATCCCATGGCATACAGGAGTGATGCTGCATTAAGTAATTGTTGTATCAGCTAATGCAATGCATGTATTTGTATATTTTACATATAACCATATGAATTGCATAGATACTGTGTATAGATTTGTTACATTTAAAGTACAGGGTTTTTTCAGCAAAAGCAGACCTTTAAGTAATTAGCGGTCAAAAGAAACCAAACTTAGATGTTCCCTCAAGGCAGATTGCTTAGGACATATTTGAAAATATCGTGGATGGGCTGAGTCTACTTGGTAGCTGGCTTCTTTCATTGGGAGAATCCCAAAGAGGAGCATTTTAGAGCAATCCCCCTGCTCCAGTGACTCGTGTCAGCAGCAGGTAGCAAACAGCTGGTTCTACCCAGACCAGCAAAGCAAGATCCAGGTAATGCACTGAAAGACTGCAAGCTTACAGAGCTCCACATCTGCCACCTTTTCCAAAGCTGCAGGTTGTAACTGTAAACCTGTACAGTAAACCTACTAATGTAACAAATCTATACACAATATCTATGCAATTCATATGGTTATATGTAAAATACACAAATATATGCACCACAGAGGCACAGAGATCACTCATTCTTCACACAAAAGACTCAGTCTCCGAGGTCAACTCCACAAGCCTGTGTATAGCCATCTCTGCCTGGAGTCCCCAGCCCTACAACTTCTGGTGGCCACAAAGCAGTTACAAGGACTCTGCACAAAGGCAAGGCCCCAAAATCTCCCATCAGACCTGCTGCCCCTCTTCCCTGTCAGTTAGTGCACAGAAACAGCTACAGATCTGTGCCATGCACATGGCCTCTCCCCCAGGATGGTTCAGCCCCACTACAATCCAGCTGGAGAGAGCCATGACATCTCCACAACCAAACACAGACTGCTCAGTGCAGTCTTGGACCAAGCACAACAACCAACTTTACAGCTGGCCTCAGGTTTAACAGGAGGCACTGCAGCTGCTAGGAAGGGCTTGCTTGCTGAATAAAAGAATATGATGCTTGGATTAAAAGAAGTCAGCTGAAGCAGGGTGATGAAGGCAGCCTGTGCAATAGTGAGAGGCTGCAGTACAGCTCAGAACTGATGGATTGCAGGTCTGTTTTCATCAGCCTGGTGGCTCTGCACAATATAGGATAAAAGAATACTTGGTTGCAAACATCACTGCAATGGGAATTTCACTAGAGAGTGCTGGTGTGTTCTTGGTCATATCACAACCAAAACTGCTGTTAACACTTTTTCCCTCAGAGGAAAACGGGGGGTGGGAAAAAAAAAAAAGGCAAATCCTAAACAAATCACTTCAGTGTTATTACTTTAAATTAATGCAGAACTACAGACCGCATCCAGACAGTAACAACACACAAATTGAAATGATACTGAAATGCAGGAACTTGTCAACCAACAGCAATTCATACTGAAGCTTTAGCTTTTAGTTTTTAGAGCAATAGGCATTAGTGACTAACATGTCCAGGTTGAAAAGCCTAAAACAAGTGATAAAGACTTCATCTCAGATAAAATAAGCCTGTTATTCTGGAGAATAAAGTACATCAGTCTAGCTTCCTGCATAAAATTACAATCTACATGCACTGTAACCCTCTAATAGAAAAGACTGCATAGTCATGTCCCTACAATGAGGGGAAAGGGCTTCTTACATTACAAGATATATTAATGATATCAGCATATACTGTCTTAATTATGTGGCTAGTGCAGGGATATTGTGCTAAAAAATTTACAATAAAAGCTCCCAGTGGGTGAAATCTTAATTTCCACCTTTACCATATACTTGACTTTTCCAAAGGCTCATTTAACTTTGATAAGGACTTCATCAGCTTGGAAATTAGAACTTTAGCCTTTAAAAATAATAAAAAAGCCTTAACTACACACAAAAAAAGATGCTGAAGATCCTGTACAAGAAAGCAGGCACTGAAAGAGTATAAGGCTGCTGGCAGAAGCCTGCACAAAGGCAGCTTCATGTGCCTCATGTAATCAGCAAGATTTAAAGATCAGTAATGTAACTAAGATTTAAGATGATCAGTGAACATCCAAAGCAATGCTGAATTACAGACTGTACTGTTTGTCACATGACTAAATTCTTTCATGCAACTAAACCTTTAAAGTGCTTTAAAGGATTCCCTCCTACCTCAAAGCAATTCTCCAGACATTATATGGCTATGAAATACTTTTAGAAGAAAATATTGTTAAGTGTTGCTTAGTGTGAAGGTATCACAGGGCTCTCTGGGGACTCCTTTTTGCAGTAAAATGTAAATTTCTATGTTCTTCTTAGTGGTGTGTCCACAGCAGAAGCATTGTAGTTTGGATCTGCAGTGTAGGACTAAGGGCAGATTCCCAAGCAGATCCCTCTTACCAAACTCTGATTTGTGTTAAGAAGTGGTTTTGTAGCATGTTGTCTGAATCTGTTCGTTTTGAATCTAATGCAGAGGGTGCTCTACAGGTGCATATTAAATGTGCTATAACCTCTAACAGGCAATTCAGTCCATGGGACCAGACTTCTTTTGCCTTCAACCCTTTTCCTTCTGGGGAGGAGATGTGACAGGGGTGGTCATGGAGGAGTACAAAAGATGATGCACAGGACCAGGCTAGAGCTAGATCACTGTAAAATACCCAAATCACACATGATGTCAGTGCTAGAACCTTGGTACTGACTGTTTGTCCCACTGATGTGTCCTTACTGTCCCATCCTGTTCACAGGTGTGATTTCAGAGATTATTTAAAAACCTTGTCTCCTCAAAGCAAGAGGTTGTAAGTGATGGTCCTGCCTTTGGCCTCCGCATATTTTCATTTCTCTGGTTCTTATTCCCTTTATCCCCACTGCCTCAATTTCCTCTCCCAGACTCCAGCACAGGGTCTTAGAGATCACCAATACACTGATGGGACAGTGTGACTAAAGATGGGGAGGTCTGCTGTCCTTTCCTTGAAGGAGAGTCCCACAGTGCCCCTTCCTCACGCTGTAACACATCTGAGGGAAGGCACACCCCAGCTTTCCCTGAAGCTAAGGCTTGCTTTATTTTGGTGGTATAAGGAAGTTCAAGCGCAGGACTTTAATTTTTCAAGCTGTCCTATCAAGCCCTAGGGAGCAGTGATACATGGGCATTAAAACACATGCTTACATCAGAAGCTTTTGTTAACCCCTCCAACTACGACGCTGCTGGCCTCAGGACCAAATCCATTTGCTCTCCCAACAACCAGCAACATCCTCTAAGGGTCAAAATACATCAATAAATCACACAGGCCTTAGACCTGTCAGACTCCCTAAGAAATATCTGTAAAGGAAAAAACTATTTTCAAGCTCTCATGGCTGGAACACTTCATGGCAATGTTATAGCTACAGCAAATTCCTCTCTAGGAGAAAAGATTTCAGGCAAAAATTAAAGAGAGGATTTGATTTATAATGGAAAAAAAATTACAACTAACAGGCCAAGTTTTGCTTACACTGAATAATACTTAGCACCTACATAGGAAAATTCCCACTGACTGTACTCAGAGCAGATCTGAAGCTTTAAACATGCAGCTTCCCCTTCATCTCCGGAACAGCAATGCTAAAAATTAGGCGTCAGACTGGGACATGTCCTTCTGATGAGAAAGAGGGAAGAAATGGTATGCAGGGAGCCCCAGCTTCCTCCTGGGGAAAAACAGTACAAGTGCTTTGGCCCTCGAAGGGAAAACTGACTGAGCAGGTCCATTGAACACTTCTGGGAGAAGGGTGAGCACTGGTGACAGTGCTCAAATGGACGTTGGAGCTTGTGGCTCCAGGGAACAAGCTTGGGGAAAGCCATCAGGGACCAGTTGAGCCAGAGTGGTCCATGGCTGTTGGGCTTAAGCCAGAACAGCTAGGAAAGGGGTAAAATCTGCATTTTGCTGCAGGCAGAGAGGGCAGGTGGCTGCCAGCCTTCTGCTGTCAACCATGTCACAGGGGCAGCTGCCATCCCCCTCCCTCCCAGGCAAGGAAAGGGAGATAGGCCGGGCCCACGATCCGAGGTCATAGTCCCGCCCTGGGTGAACAAGGCCTAAAGGGAGCAAAGCCGTTTGAGCAGGATCCAGCTCAGCTTCACTGCTTGTAGCCGCAGCTGCTCTCCAGCGTGCGGAGCAATGCCGGCATCACGTGCGCTCCAGAGCAAAGCTGCCATTTACGGCCTCGGCGGCCAAGAAAGCAGACAAACCTGAGCATCTGCGTTTGCAATCTCCACTGCTCCATAAAAGACAAGGTCAGACAGAAAACATGTGTTTCATATTTGAAAATCTGAGTGATTTATATTAGGGGAGCAGGACTGGACTGTATGCAACCTCTAGGTTGTTAAAATTTAATTTACTAACCAATTACTATCAGATGCTTGACTTCTTCAGCTGCCCCATATGAGGAGTTTAGTTTCTCATAATACTCTGCCTTGATTTCATTGCTCTATCTCCTTCCAGGGGCTGAAGAGAGGTGAAATGAAGTGGGTGAGCAAAAGAAAAGGACCAGTCAGTCCCACGAGTTCATATTTTATATCCAGAGAAGCCACCAGAGCATTATCTCCCGGTTTCTGTGGGTCATCCTTTTTCCCTTATTTGCAACTTTACCTGAAGAAGTAGATGGATTAAAATGAACGGTACATGTCTCACCTCAAGAGAGAAAATCTGGAGGAGACTGTGTCCCTAGCTCCCTGTCCTCATTCTGGCTGGATTGCTCCTCAACCATCACTCCCAGTTTAAAGCATCTAAAATATAAATGCATGTCTCAGAAGATGAAACAAAATGGACCAGAATAAAGAGTAAAGGCAGAAGCCAGATTATTGCTGATAAACATCCTTCCTGTTTTGTGGGTTATGAGGTACAATTTGGTTCTCCTGTGCTGCACAGATTTGGGTTGCAGGTTCACAGAAAGTTCTGACCTTGGGGTAGCAATGTGTGTGTGGTTTTCCAACTCTTCTTAACACTGAAAAAAACATCAACAGTTTTTCAAATGTTCTCCGTTAAAATTAACTCAATTCTTGGTTAGTAAGTCATGTGTGAAATGAACCTGGCTTTCTTTTAATGTGGTGACCAGAGACCAATAACATTTTGAAATTATGGGTGGATTGCCAGCTCTTCCCTCCAATTATGTTATACCTCCAACGCTATCTGCATTTTGAGTGACAGGTTCCCCGGGATTAAGTAAATGTTACTACTCTTGGAATGAAAGAGGAAAATATTTTAAACTGGGGAATAATCAATCCAGTCCAAACTTTAGGATGGGGAATCATTCATATTAAGACATGAAACTCTTAGAATTTTTTTTCCCAACAAATACCCAGCAGGTCACAGGCAGCTGGACAACTAACTCCATCATGGTAATTTATGAGATTGTCTTATAAAGCAGAGAACTACTGTGTTTTTTTCCTTTTTTCTTTTCTTTTTGAGGACGGGGGCAAGGAAAGGAGGCAGGGAGGGGAGGAAGCCAAAAAATGTAAGACTCCAGGTCTTATGAGTATTTTATTGTCAGCAATTAACTAAGGACTGACTGTAATAGACAATATATCAGATAGTGCTAAAGATTTCAATGCATAATATTCAGAGGTTTTTTCATATTTCTGAATGCCAATACTTCAGATACATTTATACCTTTCCAGAACTCTTCATTCAGCCCTGGTTTCACTAAAGGCAGAATACAAATGCTGTTGACCTCAGGTTACCCACCCACTGTAACTGGAGAGTTACGGCAATGTTACTGTCTGGCAGATTTATTCCTACGTGGCATTACTGCTTAGGAACTGTCTAATTAACAATCTGTTAAACCAACAGAATGAAACATGGCAATTTATATGTAACAAACACAAGGAGAGCAAGCCAGTATAGGATCACTTGGTGTGACAGGGTTATGACCACAATATGTGACAATAAATTCTCATGACAGAAGAGAAAAGCTAAACTAAGGCATGTAGCAGAACCAGAAGTGATGATGGAAGGCTAATCAGTCCAGCAATTAGTCTAAACAACATCAAGTTCCTATTTTAAATCTATACTGTAGTAGTATTTAGAGAGAACTATTTTTCATATTATTGCACTGTGGGGTTTCTGCATACTATTATGTTGTGGATCCTTCAGCTCTGGAAACCGCTGGTTTTCAGTAATAACTCAAACAGCCCCAAGAAGCTCAAAGACAATTGGAAATTAATGACCTTGACAAATGGTAGATGTTGTTTCAACCTCCAACTCATCCTTGGCCTCAATCTCCCTGCCCACTTGTCTCTTCCACTCAGTGCCTTGGCAAGCACAGTCCAGCATTTAGGAACCCTGACAGAAGAAGAGAGTGAGTGTCTTTCCCCCAAGAGAGGGAGTCTGTGACTGGTAAACACATACAGGAGTCTCAGTCCAGCCCTTGCCTGCCATGGAAGCCTGTCTGGGAGAAAGGGTAGAAAGCCAAAAGTTTGCAATCCTTCGCTGCAGGAATTTTGGCCAGTGGGTATAGTTGGCTGCCTCAAGGCTGTGCACCTTGCACAGCTGAGCATCTGCTGTATTCTGTCTGGAGGCAAATATGTTAACAGGAGAGAGAGAGAGGGAGAGAGAGTTTACTGCTTAATATGCACTTGGAGAACACTGGACTACAACTTATCTCCCACACTGAGCTCCAGGGACATTCAATTGATGATCCAGATCTGGAACTAGACTTCAGAATTTACTTCTAGCTCTGTGATTGCAACATTGGCTATAAAAGCATCCATAATTATTTTTTTTAAAATCTGCATTACTGAGGGAATAAAGAATAAATGTCATTTCCTTATTTTAGTTATTTCTCATCCTTTCCTGAAATTGATTTTTTAAAGGCATATGCACTCATGGATGCAGACAAATCTGTGCACAGACTATCACAGTGTTTCATTCTCTCCTGTTGGTTAAAAAAGTTCCACCCTTTGATTCTTTTAACTTCAGTGCAGATGTGCAGCTTCCAGGGTCTTCATAGAACCTCCCCCTCCTGCACTGGGACATTTATATTAAAGAGCTCAACCAGCAGAAACAAGATTACAATCAAGAATTGTCCTAGACTTCTGCTCCAAACAATTTGATTACAGCCTGGCTATCAGAGTTTGCCAAAGGTCCACAGGCTGCCAGTCATCCATCCAAAAAAAGCCCAGAACACTTTGAAAGCCATGAAGTAAGACAGTCTGACTCACATGGTTGATATGTAACATGGCATTGCTTAAACAAAGTGAACCATAGGGACAAATGTAATACAGAGATTGACAAGGTGAACAAAATATACCACAGCTGTCTAGGAGCAACTTAAATCTTCATCTGAAGAGAAAATCACTGCCAGATACTTCCAACCATTCATATAGAAATCAGGAATATCAACATCTTTAAAAACTACTTACAAATGAAGTTTAGGAAAATCGGGAGGAGAGCCAAAGACACAAATAACAACACAGAAATAACTTAGAAGACTGACAAAAACCATAGCATTCCTATTTTAAGCAATTAATTCACATTTAACCCAGCTCAAAATCTCTCAAAATGCTATAATTCTGTATCATATGGCATGTCCTATATTAGTGGGCCACACCAACTTAAAGGAGTATGAATTCCACACAAAGAGTTTGGTGACAAATCAGAGCTGCTAAAGTCTGCTTCAGGGTGCATAAATAGTTTGTACATTTTAAATTCAAGCCTTCATTTGATCTACTACAACTCTCAACATGGGCATGGCCTAAATCAATGATTTTGTGTCATATTCACTCATTATTTATATTTGGTCAAAGATAAAAATGGAAAACAGTGACAAAATGCCAGCCTTGCTGCCACCAACACAGTGCACCCTGGATTCCTGACAAAGACCATGAGTTTTTCCATCTGCTCCAGATTCATGATAGTACATTAACTCTACCACTGTTTCTCGTCAATGGACACAAACCAAGATCAGCACTTTGTCAATTAAAAAGCAGTGATTTTAATAAGGTGCTGAGAACTCAAGAAATGGTCAAAAGGGTGAAAACTTACTGGAATACCCACTCAAAGCAAAGGTGTGGTTTCTCTTCAGCATAAATGGAAGAAAAAAATCCCAAACAAAAAAACCCTAACCTCCCCATAAACAAAACAACCCCCCCAGAACGTGATACACAGCAAAGCCTTCAAGGAACACTCCTGCTCCTGCAGCAAAGACAAAACACACACAACTAAAAAGGAAAGGAAACAATGCAGCAAACAGGATCCCCTTTATTACACTCTCGTTCAGTTGCTATGCATCTGGAAACTCCACTGAACAAATGCTTTAGAACAGAATAGTCTAAATTTGACATTAATTGAAGGGACATCTTAAAAAATGCTTTCCCCTGCTGCCTTGTATCAGAATTATTCTCAAACTACCTCTAAGTGTCTGAGAAAAATGGTGACTTCTGTGATTTACACAAGCCATCAGATGTGTGACTCATCTTGCTGTTCTTTTATTTGTCAAACAAATATGTATTTGCCAAACAAATACATATTTGTCAAAAAAATATGTCTCCAGCTGTTCCTTCACCCTTCTCCATGGCTATGATCAGGAAATCATAAGAGGGCATAAGTACTCAGCACTGGGCTGGAATCCTCCTTGGTTTCTTCTCTCTAAGTTCATTCCCTTCCATCACATTGCCTCCTAGTCTCTCTATATTCAGTCACAGTGAATCTACATTCTGGTTCATAAATATCAAAGTCCTAGTAGCTGCAGTATCTGTATTTAAAAGTGGCCAATTTTTTTATTATAGCAATACAATACAACATATAGTTATCAGCGGAATTATCCACAATACAAACTCAGAGAAAATCCAACAGGTACTATTCCTGAAATACCCTGAAAAAAATTACTCTGAATTCCCCCCTCCTACATTTTTAACAAAATACTTCAAAGTCAAGTAGAGTGATCACAGATGTGGAGAGTTTTCCCGTATCTGACTCCTGCATAACAAATACATAGAAATTTATCCTGGAAACAGAAATCTCCCTGAAAGTGTTGAAGGAATTAATGAATAGCTCAAATTACAGTAAATTTCAAGTCATTCTATTACTGCACTTCAGTCTTGTGAAGAAACACTATTTCTGAACTATGGTTCCTGATTTAGACATCCATGACCTTCTAAAATAAAAATTATCATGATATAAATGCCAGTAGGGATAAGCATAAAGCATGTGTGCGCATTCAGGCTGCTACTGGCACGTACTACCTTGGTTGCATGTCACTAATACCATGAGGCATTCATACCTGTTCCAACATCATCATGGCATCTCCAGGGGAAAAAGAGGTAGCAGAATCACATAGATGTGAAGCCATTTGACAGCCTATCCATGAAGAGATCACAAGTAGTTCTGTGTTAGCATACCCAAAACCAAAAAGTGACTAGTGTGCACAAGAAATCTTTTGCTCCCTAATGGCTGCAGGATGACAGATACAGAAAAACAGTTATTTGAATTTCAGATTGCATACTAACCTGCATGAGCTACAAAGGGAAAAATAAATCCTTATATTAGAGAATACTAAGATCTAAAAAGGGAAAAAAAAACCATCCTGAATCAACAGAAAACAAGGGTGTTTTCTTTCACTTTCCAGGGTTTCTCAGCAGCGGGGCCTGTCACCAAACTCATGTCTTGTATCAAGATTAGATTGAAGTGTTTCAAAGTGGTGAGAAATAACTCTCCGATGGTGTTTCAAAGAAAATGACTTCTCAGGAATTCTCACGAGGTGCAGTATCTCTAAATTTGGGAAGATAAATGTTAAGGCAGTAGCAGAAGTTACCAGATCATGTCTTACTTAAAGAAGAATTTTAAAATATACTACTTTTCCTGCAGTTCTGTTACTAAAGCTTTAAAATATTTTGCTCAGTTGGTGTTGCTACACAGCTGCCTTACCCCCCAAGTCCACCCAGCTTTAATCAGCCACTCCTTATACACCCAACTTGTGCTCCGGGCTCCAGTACAGCTGAGAGGATCCTCGTTCTTTCTCCAGTCATTCAGCCTGGAAAATCATGCATTGACACAAGAGAGAAGCCAGAAAATTACTGGATGGTGGTCAATTAAATAAAACAGTTGGCACCCACAAAACACATGGGGTACCATAGGTCTTTACACTTCATGAATTCTCTGCTCTGTTATTACCAACACAATTACTCTGGGACATTTGTTGAGCAGTGCAGCACAGCAAGCATTGGCTAGAAAGTTGTCAGCTCCACACACAAAGAAGTCCCTGTCTGCTGCTACAAAGTTTTACCTTCCATTCCTGAATCCCAGTCAGTTAGTGACAGGCAAGGGATGTAATGTGTCCGTGTTCATACTGCCTCACATGGCACACAGCAGAAGAACCTCTCCCCAGCATGGAGAGAGCAGTCGTGCCATCCTCATCCTTCCCTCCCTGCTTCTCAGGAAGTTGCATATTTTTTTAAAGCAAACTCCTTTCAGCAAATTACAGCAGGAGCTCTCTGTTCCATCCATCAGCATACCATTGCCTGACGACCAGCTTCCTCACTTCTTCCATTTTGTGCTCATTTCCCTGCCCCCTATACTTGCTGATTTCTGCCCACGAGGTATTTCACAAAATTTTGTGGCTGCAGTAAGAGCGCCAGCCATAGCAGAAACAGCCAGCCCTGGAGCTGAAAATTTAACAGGTTATAGGGCACACTGGCTACTGTTTTATTCAGCCACCCACCCATCCACTATCCATAACCCAGCTCTTAATCACTCAATTTCCCAGGCCCATATTCAGAGAAGTGAAAACACAACAACCTAAGCTGTCTTCGTAAGTTGACTTCAGGCAGGTGTTTCAAGCCACGAGAAGCAGCAGCAAGAGCAGGTCCCCGTGTGGGTATTTCTAACCAAACCAATACTCCAGCTGAGCACATTTAAAGGCAGAAGCTGTTCCGGACATGGAGCGGCGGCTGCCGGCAGCGGAGGAAAGGCCCATGCCAGCTCTGCGGCACCATCTAGCGCTAAGAGGGAACAACGCTCTTGGGAGAACAGATCCACGCCGGGTTACGCAGAGCTCAGAAACAACGCAAAATAAAGGTACGTCAATACAAATCGGAAACAAGCGAGGCAACTAATGGCAACCCATTTTCACTGTGCACATACTGGGGGCCCGCTTCTGTCACTCTAGGACTGGAACGTTTCTGTTGCGCAGTCCAAACTGGTCACACACCAGTGAAGATGCTGGCAGCGCGCACTGCCAAGTCCGGCCACGCTCCTCACCACTATTCCCACTGGACTCAGCAGATGAATCACAACAGCCACATGTTCTCAAAACGTACGTGCATCCATGCAGCTGCCTCTCTGCTCCCGTTCCAGGCTGACGGCTACACTGGAAATCACGGCGGAAGGGCAACAGCAGCGGCTCTGAAACCAAGACCCGCCAACCCTGTGGAAGGAAGGTGGTCAGAGACAACACTCTGCACATCCTCTCCACCAGGTACCGAGGCAGAGGAGGAGACGAGCCCAGCTCCTGGGCATGCTGGCCTCTACAGATCATTTGACTCGGAGATTAATGTGCCTGCTCGGGCTCCAACCACAGATCCCAAGTGGCTCCCTTCTGCTCTCTAAAGTTACATCTACTTCCTCCAATTTTATTACCACTACTAGTCGTAGAGGTTGGGGTCACTTCTTTTTTCCATTTCCTGCATCCAAAAAAGTTCACTACTTATTATAAATTTAGATGACAAGGCTGTTGTTTTTTTATTTCCTGAGAGCAGCTTAGTTCTTATCATTTTACACAGCTCCATATTTGCAGCAGCTGAGGAACAATTCCTGTTACACTGTAGAACTTCAGTGCCAGATTCTTCAGCCTTCAAATATTCCAGCAAGTTTCAGTTTAAAATAGTAGAAAAGGAGATTTTTCTACAATTATGAAGTCTCCAAAGAGTTACAGAATTTGCATCTTTAAATTGTGTGAAATCTAGTTGTTTTTCAAACTCCCCATTGGATCCAACTGAATAATGAGAAGCTTGCATTCTCATGCCAAAAACCACTTTGAAAATCTATCCCAGTGACAAATTAAATATAATTAATATTCATTTTCAAATGGTAGGCCTCAGCAGGACCTGATCAACAACAGAGAAAGCTACCACACATGCATTAATTTCAAGTTTTATTTTTCATGTTGGTGAAACATAGCCTCTTCTCAAGAGGCAGCATCTGTAGAGCTGTCACAAACACCATTTTGTACTCTATTACACCACAGATTTGGAAAAAGAACAAGTAAAGCACAGGTTTCACACTGCACTTGATCATCTGAGTATTAAGTTACAGATAATTTAGAAATCTTCTGATTTTACATATACATTGCATCGGCCACTGCTCAGCCTTCATGCACAATTTATTTTTTTTCTTATAGTCAACACTGGTTTTGGAAACTCTCTTGCTGTAAATGTTATCTTTTCTATTTTAGATCACTTAAATGGTATTTACGTAAGTGTGCAAATTGCTTTGAAAGATAGAAACAAACACTAACACATAATATACAGACAGTTTCTTCTATAGTTAAACATTTACTAAAAGGCAGTTAACATTCCTAACACACTTTTACTGTCTAAAATAGGAGAATAAGTTATATAAAATAGACCATCTTATTTTCAGATGCTTCCATTTCTGCAGATTTGGTCTTTGCAGCAACATTGCAATTAAAGAGTAAGATTCTTCTACTAAGAATCAGAAATGTCAATTCAATGGCAGCTTAACATGTTTAGTACCAGCCACTTTTGTCCCAGATTTTCCACACTTGGCACAGAACAGAAAAACAAACAACTTGAGGGAGGGGGAAAGACAGTGTTGCACATCTATTTGGTTTTTTTAGCCATATGGAAAGAATGTTTTAAAAATGTAACACATAAATTTTAATTTTTCTTTTAAGGGCCTGTTAGTGTTACAAGCACAGTTTAAATAAAACTGCAAATTCTTCCACAGAAGCACACCAAGTTCCCAGTTTTCTTGCACCTCATCATTTCAGATACATGCAATTGTTCACACACACAAAAAGCAGACTCCTTGGGATCACACAATAAAACTGATTCCAGAACTACAAGGAGCAGGAAATGCTTGAAGAAAATTACTTAGTGTTCCCTGAGTTCCTACATGTGCATTTTTTTTTCTACCTGCGATAAAGACACCCCATAAAAAATGTATGTTCAACTTGATTAACAAATCCAGAAGGCAGAAGTTACCCTTCAGTTAAAATGAAGTGAGTTGCTCCAACAGCAAAAGATCTAGAAGAGCTCTAGAATTCTAGGAAAGTCTTCAAAACCATCTTTCATGTATACCTGCAAGCATTCTCAGAAAAAAGCAACTCATTTCCTAAAATTTCACAGAGCCGAAACTTTTATATACATCATAATACCAAAGGGAAATTACCCATCAGATAGTGAAGAACTACAGGTGCATCTCAAATAGCTTTAAAACTCATAGTTATTATTATACAAGACAAAGACAATACTGGTTTTTGAACACCCATTAAATTGAATAATGTGACTTTCTACAGCAGCCCTGCGTGCAAATTACGCTGCAGTTTGTGCTCCCATCTCAATGCTACTGAGTGCTATGCACCCCAAGGAAACTGAGCCTAAGCCCTCTAAAAGTTGAACCTTCATCACAATTACGCCCAACACAATTTTGTCAGAGATATGCTTGATACTTTTTATGACATCCAATTCCTTAATATGGCAGAAACTGTCCCAACACTTAACACTGTGCTTTTGGGTCTCTTGTTTTACAGAGCTTTGGGCATCACACACAAATCCCTGCTGGATTCCAAGTGATGTCACCTTCGTGCAGACCTTGATTAGGTCCTGCTGAAGAAACAAGCCACAGTCTAGAGTTGATGACTTTTAAGCATAAAATGGTGAAATAGATTTAAGACACTAAAGAAGCTTGCAAAACACATGATGACTTGAAACCAAATAGAGAGGATGCATTAAAATTTGGTTACCTTGGACTCTAAGCTAGTTTGAAAAATGCTGTTTATAGAAGATCCGTGTTCTATGCTTTGAAAATATGAAAGAATCAAATGTATTCGTAGACTAGCATACTGATTAGCAAATAAACACCTAGGACACTCACAAACTCAAGCATATCCCTGAAACATTTCATCTAAGTTTTCATTAAACGTCTGTCTTCAGAAGTTTATATTCAGCACGTTACCTGCTAACTTCAGTTTCTTTTTTTGGTTATGGCACACTTCAAAAACACTGCTAAGGATGGTTGTTCACTCCTTCCTTCACTCCTAAGGTGCATGTCACAAACACTATGGACTTCTTTATTTATTTCTAAAGACTTCAGGTCAATAAATTTCTTAAGAGGAAAGACAGGTACGTATTTTTAAGCTTGCAAGATAAATTCAATCTACCTGACTTAGTGTTTTCCCCACTCATATGGATACGGCTTATAAAGATTAAGGTATTAAAACAATACCCCCCAGTGGAGTAAAAACATGGTGAAAACAAACTGAATGCTCCCCCTAGTGCTTACACAAGTGCAAATCCTGCCTGGCACAGTCTGCCTTAAATTGCTTAAACAGGAGATAAATAGCCAGATGAATGATCATACATTTAACTCCGAAAGCAACCACGAACATCTAACTGGGACCAAAAGTGTCAGCTGTTGAAATCCAGCGTTTAAAATTTTGTACCACACTCCCTCCAGTGCTTCTGAGGTTTTGGTTTCTTTTAAACTGTGCTTTTAGTAAAACTTTTCTCAATTTTTTTCCTGTCAGCTGAAGGCAGGGCCCTAAGGATGAAGAGATGAAGTCCAAGGATGTTTCAAGATGATGGGTACAATCATGCTTTTTCTCCTGCATTGCACCCAGAAGCTGCCAAGTTAGTATTAGGATTCCCATATCACAATTGCAATGAAGCTCTGGTAAATCTGGTACCTTTGGATATGCTCAGCATCACAAGTCAGTCAGATATTTTTCAGATATTTAAGACAACCTAGTCTGCAGCTAGCATAGTCCACCAGAATATTCATCCTCTTCCTCATCAGCATGAGAGCCCACTGCAGCTGGTCCTCTGGCTTTGTCTTGGGCAGCATTCGGCGATTTCTTCTTGATTCCACCTCCTGGGACCACCAAGGTAAGACCAAGCTTGGCATACTGACAATAACAAGGCAAGTTTAATTTCTGTACTATCATAAAATTGATGCTCACAATAACCAAGCAGGAAACATTCAGTATAGAAACAGAGTGATGATGCTCTCAGGGTGTATTTTTCCAGCTTGGAATAAACATAATATTGGCTCATTTTTCTCTCAAATAGTCTGAGAATGGCATACAAGATCTGTATTGATGCTGTTTATTATCAAATAAATTGGCCACATAGCTTCTCTGTTTCAAGCTTTATGTAGAAAAGAAATAATTCCATATGCAGCTCTTCATACATTATCTAGTATTAGATCATGTAAAAAGTCTTACAAGTGTTGTTCAGCAAGACTAGTAACTTCATTTTTACTATTCAACGAAGTAAAATTAGTCAATACTGTTACAAGGTTAGGTAGGGATGGGTGTTTCCACTGCTTCACACCTTTCCTATCTTATACTTCCTACAATTTACAAATACAATTAAATAAAAAATGGTGGGGAAAGAGACACAACTACTTGCTCCAAATTCAAAATCTTTCCTTAATGAGTACCTTGCTAAGAATAAGCAATGGAAAAAAAACATTCAGTGATACCATCCTGCAGGCATCACGTCTGCTCATGTTTATGCACATTTATCTGCTGCAGGGTATTTCTGAGAAAAAGCAGAAGCAGCAAACTGTTCTGGCCCTTAAGGAAGCAAGCAGAAGAGAACTGAATTTTGGTCAACTCATTAAACAAATTCAGCAAATCCTTAACAAGCTGTTCTTTCACCTAATCCTTCACACCATCTGAAAGGCAGGCAGCACCATCACTGGCAGGCAAAGTAAAAGAACACAGGAAGCTCACAGCCACAGGGCAGCATGGCAGCAAGTCACAATAAATACATAGACTGTGCCCTTCTTATTTTCCTCTACTAGGAAAAGAAACACCCTCTTATCCTGAAAAAACCCCAATCACATGATCTGCCTACTTACATCATTATCCATGTATTTGAAGAGTGGAGAATTACAGACTTCAGAAACTTGATCCTGATCTTGCTGATCATACCCTTCTAAAAGTTGCTCTAGTGCTGCACAGTCTTCACTTCCATTAAATCCTGGTATACTGAAGGAAATTAAGGGTTGATTTGTTCAGGTACATGAATCACATCCATAAAAATTGAACTTTAACCAATATTAGTGTACACACTGAGAATAAGATCACAATCATAGTCAAGACAAAACAAGAATATTAGATTTTTAATTTCTTTTCCCTCACTACTCAACAAACTCTTTCTCCACTTTACATACAGAAAAATTGTAATGAGTTTCTATATATAAAACTGGAGATTTGGAAAGTATAAGCAAGATAACTAGTTCTTTATGACTTTTTATTTTAGGTTTGTTAAGAAGAATCACTGTAGCCATTACAGCTAAATCTGTTATGTGTGAAAAAGATTCCTGATAGCCATACACCAGGGAACATTATTATTGTACTGTAAGTCAACAGAAGTGCAGGTTATAAATTTATGAAAGAACAATGTCAAGCAAGATAGATCTACACTAGTGAAACATTCAGTTTAAAATTATAGGACACAAAGTAGACTTACCTGTAGCTTTCCCTCACACATCTTTCTGCAGCAACATAATCATTTCTATGAAGATGCACTAAGACTTGAGCAATAGTTTTCTAAACAAAAACAACAACAAAAAAGTAAGCCTAATGTTTCTTTAGAAATTAACAATAAAATATGAGAAAAATGGTAGACTGTTAATATCTAGTATGAGAAAGGTCATAACTCACAATCATCCTAAGATACTGACACAAGTGAGTCAGAACAATCCAGAGAAAAAGTAGAGCCATCTCCTCAGCTGGTATGAAATAGGTTATCTCCTATAACATTTTAATGAACTGTTGTCCCAAGTAACAGTTTTTGTAGTTTTTTATTTTTGATAACATCTTTATTTTTTATGTGTTGTTTGGTTTTGACAGCTCCTTTATATAACAACAACTTATCTTTAAAATTATAAAAGTACAGCTAAAGTTTGGGGAAACACCACTACCACAAACTCTCATCATTTAGCAAGAAACCTTAATCAAGAGGTACCCATCATCTGTCAGATATCAGCTGTCATTAACTACAAAAATAAAAAAATTGAGACATATTATCAGAAGTTGTCTCTTAGAATTTACCTTATAGCAAGTGGGGTAGTTCTCAATTTCCTTATAGATACTTTTTTCCTTCTGAAGAGACAATGCAGCCTCATCTAATCTAAAAACCAAAGAAACAGGAGTATCAGTGCCAGGAATACAGCACAATGAACCCAAGGCTAATTGCAAAGTGTTTAACTAATACAGTGGCAAGTCTACTGGAATAAAAAGCAACACAACTAAAAATCAGCAGTAGATCTTAGTAACAGAGTAGGTAAATATACAATCAGCAATTCCTTTTGTGAATGTGCTAAGAACATCTCTGGTATTTATTCAGAGAAACCTTCGTTGTTGTAACATTGTACAAGATGAATGCTTTGTTACATACCCGAACACATTTCTGTATGTCCTGAAGTTACTATAAGCATCTGTAAGTCTGAGATCCATGAACTAGCAATATAGTTCTTAAAGAACCTAAATGTTCCAATGAAGCAAGTCTAAGATGAACTGAAGGTCGAGTTTGGTGCAAGCAATTTACAATTAAACTTGTCTCACTGAGACTCCAAGATTCACTCTTCTTTAAGAAGTCCAGAATCAGACTGCTGCAAACTGATTTCTTTCCTCAGGTTAGTCCTAATTCCTCTGTTTTATATTCCACAGCTATAGAAGACTTTCAAGTACTTTCTACTTATTAGTGTAGGGGGGAAAAAAAAAATCCTGAAGTAGTTTAAGAATTAATGAAAACTGGTTTGCTTTCAACAAACACAGAGCAAAAGTCTTTCAGCTCACATTCTCCCATCCCAGAACACAAAACAGGTGGTTCCTGGATGAACACAGCATATCCCACCAAGAAACTGGATCTTAGTTTGAAGCACGTCTCAAACAAGAATTAATAGTACATAAACCCAACAACACCAAGACAAAAAAACACAATCAAAATCACATTTTAAGGTTGAAACACATTGAAAGAACAAAAGGGGAGAAAGCTATACCTGCGTCCTCTGACCAGAAGTCTTGATGCCTTCCCTAGCATTTCTAATGCCTGCCGTAAACGTTCTTCATTCTAGAGAAGAAAAAAAAGAATTCATACATTCTTATTTCATTTGCACAGAGTTAAGACCACTAGACTTTAATCTAAGTGTGTCACCTGTAACTCAGACCAACTGTTAGTTATTTTTATCAGTAGGTCACACACTCAATGGAAACACAAAGTGTATTGGTGCTCCCAAGTTCCATAGCCAGCTCCTGTATGGATCAGCAGAGGAACAGAGGAATGTCAATGCAAATTTGCTAATCTGGAAACACGTGACAACTGACAATAGAGAAGTACATCAAAGCCACTTGCAAAAAGGCAAATCATTGGCTCATGGAACAGGTAGAGCACCAAGCAAAATCTTCTCTTCCATGCATTCAGGGATTTCAAATTATTTTGGGTTACAGGACTCCACAGCAGACATGTTCTCTACTCTCTGTGCTGCCCAACAAGAGGCAGAAAACTCAATCTACAAAATTCAGATTCCATCAAGTCCTAAACTGAGAAAAAGGCAAAGCAAACTGACTTCTAACTTTTGTCATCTCCTTCTCTACAGCACGAGAAGCCTTAACCTTCATTACTCAGCCACTGACGTAAAATGAAGGAAACGTAATTTAGTACCTAATCTTAGGCATTTCCTTTACTTTACAGCTGAAAGAAAAAGCCCAACAAACCAAAAAACACCCGCAAAAATCCCCCACTTACTTCAAACACTGATGCTGCTTGCTGATAGAGCTGCACAGCCTTCTCTGGACTCACATTTTCTATTAACCTGTAATAAACATCAATACTTTCTCTTCAGATGAAAGGAAAATATTTTTTTACCTGAAAGCATCAAAAAGACAAAAGAAAACCACAGACATACCCATGCCCTGCACAGATTCTAACCACCAATAACTCAGACTCACTTTCCAGCCCGTTCCAGTGCAATGGCTGCTGTGTCTGGTGTGCCATTCTCCAGGTACATCATACTGGCTTTCTCGATCAGCTGAACTGCTTCAGGGAGCCTCTGCATCTCCTACAAGGCAACAGTCACAGGACACTCCTGTCAGGAAAGGAGCTTATGTGCAAGGACACAAATCAAAGCAAATTGCAACACCTTATTTATTAGGATTATAATTTTTATTTTCAAACTTGTAGAGCTGGTGAAAGTTGACCACCAACTCCATAAAATTCACTTTTAAGTATTAAACTTCTGTGTCGGTCATGAATTCGTGGTAGTTTGGAGCAAAAGCAGCACCACTTTTCTGTTACCCTCTGACATGAAGTACTCTTCTTTCCTTCTACAAAAGGAAGACTATTTTTCCCTCCAAATACAAATGTTGCTTTCCTAATCTACTGAAGGTATAGATGGGGATTATGAGTCAACAAAAAAATTTCACCTGAATATGCAATTTGCTTACATATATTTGTAAAATGGTCCAGTGCACAATACTCGTCACTATAAAATAGAACTTAAAAATAAAAACTAGTACATGACAATACCTTTAGCATCATGCCAGCTTGTTCATAAGCTCTGCAGAGAAAAAAAATGTACAATTTGGTTAGAGATGGTGTATTACAACAAGCTGTAGTTATGCAGCAAAAGTTAACATGCATTGACTATCTAACATCTTCACTGTTAATATTTAATGCTTTGAGGGTGTTTCAAGTGTTTTATTTAATTACATGGCACACATGTAACTTTATCTTCCACAAAATTCAACCACACTCCACAGAAAAATCTATTCTAATCTGATCCCCAGGCAATATTTGGATTATTGTCATCTCTGAAGTACTTTTTAATTAAAAATTTCTTTATAAGCTCAACAGTGTAGAATTTCAAAATTATGAGAAGTTCATCTAAGAAAAAATATTTGCTATCAAAAGGTGCTGAAGAATGCCAATATCATAATGTCTTCAGGTGGCCATTGCAGGTTTTCAGACTTTCCTAGCTTCCACTTCCACTGAACTAATTTTGAAGCAGCAAAATTACTTGAATCAGAACATTTACTACACTAAGATCAAAATGACAGTTCATGCTTGTATGTTAAAAAATGAGTTTCAGATTACTTAGCACTTCCATACTTACTTGGCAGCATGAAAGAGACTGGACATAAAATTGTCAAAGTCAAGGACAAAAGCCACAAAAATATAATGCAGGAAAAATATTAATGTACAAAATCTTACACAACTACTAACTTCAAAGCAAGAAACCCCATAAAGGCAAATCGAACCTACTGCAACTGCAGGCAAGCTGTCAAAAATAAATAATTCTAAGAACAGAATAAATGCAACATACCAATGTACAGCTGAATATAAAGTTGTAAAAAGTACATTTACATAAAATACCTTCCTGCTTATTAAATAGTACTACAAGTACTGTAATAATGGCAGAGCTTCATTTAGTTTATATTATGCATTAGTAGGTAATTAAAAAACAATTAAATTCTGAAGCAGTACCTAGATATCTCAGGTACCTGTCAGCTGTTATTGGGGACAACACTGATTTTCTAACTGAGAGTTCTTTAATTTTTCCACTCAGAGCACACAGAAACAGTCCTTTAAAAAGCAATTCTGTTACACTGACAAAATGTGCAAATACATTAAACAACCTGCTACCAGCCCCCATTACTCCAATCTAAGTAGCAACTAGTCAGCTTCTTGGAAAGAAAGAATCTCAGTCAATGAAAAGATACGCTTTATTGTTTTCATGCGCCTCAGCTTCCCGTAAACAGGCTTCTCTTGCCTGGTCAAACTGCTTGGCATTCTTAAAAGCAACAGCTGCAAGAAAACAAATAAGAGTTTTTATTTACAGCTTGACATTGTCTTCTTTTTACCAGTGCTGCTCAAGAGTTTAGCTACCTAAAGATGCAAACAGGCTCTTTAAATGAAAGGTTACAGTTTACCAAGGTCTTCCCAAAAATCCCAGACGGCTCTCCTTGTTTCATTAGTTACATAGTTACCATTAAAGACATTTATTGTCAACACCACTTCCATACCACTACAATATCATACATAGCTCTCAATATGTTTAGCTGGACTTTGAAACTCACTCATTCTGTATTTTAATTATAGAAATGGAGGAATGCGTATTTATATCATTTTAATCCTTAGAGGTTAATACAAAATCAGTACAGTAGGAACAGAAGTGTGCCACCAACAAAGCATACCCATAACTTCATCAGCACAACCACTTCAGGGTACAAATATGTATTTCTATCTCATTTAACTGATAAAATATTAAAGTAAGATTTAAAATAAATTTCAATTTATAAATGCTCCAGTTGTTCTTCCAAGTTTGTATTTTTTTATTCAGTCTTAAATGAATAAGAAGGAATGCCTACAGTAAGAAGCCAAGAGACCACAAGAAATTACTACTATGAGAAAGAAGAAAGTGCTTAAGAACAAAAAGAAATCGACTAGTAAGGATTTTATATTCAGTGTATCACTTGATAGTGGAAAAAAGGAGGAAAGAACAAACCAACCTGGCAGCATTTCACCTTACTGAGACAGTCTTTGACAGGACTTATGAAATAAGATGATGATAAAGCAAAATTTTAAAACCAGCTTGAACATCTGTTGTTTTGTAGATAAAGTCACAGGATTTGGGGGTGGACAAGGTGAAAGAAGGAAAGAAAATTTTATTTGCGTCACATATAGCAATATAAAAAACAGAAGCTGTAAGCTTGAAGACAATATTGGTTTTGAAAACTCTTCCAGATCTCCAAGTACAACATGAAATTTACCTTACAGTGCTACCAAGAGGATTTTTTTGTTGTTTCATCTTATGTTTAATCTTCACAACAGTTTTACTTACACAGCAATGTAATAAAAATATGTAAAACATTAGCAGGGACTAAGCTTAATAAATACTTTGAAACTATGAAATACATATGGCCATATTTACAGCCACACATACCTGCCTTCCCATATTCAGTAGCTGCACTGTCATAATCTGGTTTCCACTTTAAGAATCCAGTTTTCAGGCTAAAACACAAGAAACAATTAGTAAAGATTTTATGTTTTACCTTCAGGGCACTTCAGATATATTTCAAACTTCAGAATACCCCTGAAAGGAGCAATTACTTATATGTCAATACTAAAGTGGCATCACTACTGTAAAAACAAATGCCAGCACTGTTAAGAGTTGCATAAAGCACTGCAATTATCTCCCACAGTTACAACCCTCATCCTAACATGCTTCCACTATTCCCAGAGAGTCTTCCCAAGTCCATCTTCTCAGCAGTAAGAAGTCAGCAGAAGAAAAATACTTCCTCCTACACCAATATATCTTCTCCAGATTTCTAATGACAACACCTGACAATTTTTTTTTTCCACGCATCAGGAAGTTTCCAGCATTCCTCTACAGGATTTTTTTTTGCTGCTGAGAATTACCAAAGACTCTCCAACACATACACAAATAAAAGAATTTACTTACCAATACAAAACCCACAAAACCTCATAAGTCATTTATATGTCTAAAATAGACCGTGACACTAAAAGATGCCACACGTAGGCATAAATACATAGGGAAAAATGTACACTGGAAAATCAGGTGAGTCATTAGGCAACTTGGAATTCAGTATGCTGACTTCCTCACTTCTAAAACAAATTTTAAAATTACCATAACTTTAGAGTCCACTCGCATATTTGTTGTAGGCCAACACATCATATGCAATACATTCTCTCTCTACTTGGAAAAACAGTTGTATATGGACACTAAGGTGGTCTTGTGGTCTTACTTGGATGAAAACCACAGTATGTAACTCTAACACAAGCCTTTATATAGTGTTATTTTTATCACAGAGAGTCTCAAATGCATCAAGCTGAAATACACAATGCACTCAATCTACACAATTTGAGGTTGCCTTTTATTCCACGTGCTCTCCAGATAAGCTTAAAATTAATTCTGCTGGAGGGCACTTTCAGTCAAGCAACTTCAGTAATAGATGATGGGTTTTTTTCAATTTTGAAGTCTTCCCCCTATGACAACTTATACTTTTGATCCATTATTTCCAGAGGGTCTGTCACTACTCTTTCAAAAACTACGGCATCCTTGGATTAGTCAGCTCTATTACATCTATACTGTAGTCCATGCAATTGAGACTTATAAGCAAAATGGCTATATTCAGTGTTAAAATACAAAATAACAGACTATCACAGATGTTAAGCCTTCCAAGATAAACATCAGTACTGGCCTTTGAAGCCACAATCACACATTTCTCACGGGTAGGAAACAAACACACACCACATCAGCAAAGTCAAGCCCTTTTATCCAACACGGTCTCCATAACTCTTTTCTGCCACTTGTCCATAACCTTAAAATGTGTCAGGGGACGTTCAGGATGGACATTTGGAAGAAATTCTTCACAGAAAGGGTTATTAGATATTGGAATGGGCTGCTCAGGGAGGTGATAGTCACCGTCCCCAGAGGTGTGTGTTTAAGGAAAGACTGGATGTAGCACTCAGTGCCCTGGTCTAATTGACAGAGTGGTGTGGGGTCACAGGTTGGACTTGATCATGTCAAAAAACCTTTTCCAACCTAACTGATTTTGTGACTTGTCTTCCTCCCATTAACTTCAGCAGAAGGGCAGAAGTGACTGCCCTCGCTCTGCAGTCAGGGTCGGAGGAACAGAGGCCACAAGGCCCTGAAGGAAACTGCTCAGGCTCCAGGCCTCTCAGCCGTACCACCTCACCGACCCCACTGTTTCGCCTTAGGCCGCTCTACTCTGCCGGTTCGGGGCAGCAGGCCCTCTACAGCACCCAGCCCCGCAGGGAGGCTCCCCTCAGACACAGGAGGGGCCGAGCAGCCATGCCCCCCACTCCCTGCCCGCCAGCCCCCCTGCCCCGCTACCTCCCCCTCTTCTCCCGAGCGCCGCCGCCTGGCACACGGGGAATCTCCTCAGCCCCGCTGCCAGGCCAGGAGGGGACACACCGCCCCTTTGGGGTAGGAGGGCCGGGCGGCACACGGGGAATCTCCTCAGCCCCGCTGCCAGGCCAGGAGGGGACACACCGCCTCTTTGGGGTAGGAGCGCCGGGCGGCCCGGACAGCGCGGACGCCGAGCTGGCAGCCGCTCGCCAGCTCCCCTCAGCCCGCACCCTCCGCCCCGCTGCCCTCCGCTCACTATTTCTCCGCCTTCGCGATGTGCTCCAGCGCCTCGTTAATCTTCTGCGCCGCCATCTCGCCAGCGCGGCGGGCCGGACTCGGCCGCGCTCCTCCGCCTCGCTGCGCCGCCGCTACGGAACGGCGCAGGGATCACGGGCACCGGGAGCGGCGGGCGGAGCGGCCCGGGCCCCGCCTGCTCCCCGCGCCTGCGCCGGGGCCGCGGCCGGAGTGCCCGCAGTGCCCTCAGTGCCCGGAGTGCCCCGAGTGCTCCCCGTGCCCGGAGTGCCCCTAGTGCTCCCCGTGCCCGGAGTGCCCCGAGTGCCCGCAGTGCCCCGAGTGCCCGGAGTGCCCCCAGTGCCTCGAGTGCCCGGAGCGCCCCGAGTGCCCCCAGTGCCCCGAGTGCCCGGAGTGCCCCCAGTGCCCCGAGTGCCCGGAGCGCCGCCAGTGCCCGGAGTGCCGCCAGTGCCCGGAGTGCCCCGAGTGCCCGGGGCGCCCCGAGTGCCCGGAGTGCTGCGGGGCGGCCGCGGGCGCAGAGCCGGCGGCACGGCGTGTGCGGGCAGGGGTGCCCAGCGCTGCGCTGTGCTGCGCTCCGGGGACCGGCGGGCACCTCCCGTGCTCAGCCCCGTCGTGTGCTAAGCCGACAGAAGGTTTTTAAATAACAGAATCACACAGAATCCCAGAATGGTTAGGGTTGGAAGGGACTTCTGGAGATCAGCTGCTCTACCCCTCCTGCCAAGCAGGGTCACCTAGAGCAGGTGACACAGGAACGCGTCCAGATGGGTTTTGAATGTCCCCAGAGAGGGAGACTCCACCACCCCCCTGGGCAGCCTGTTCCAGTGCTCTGCCACCTTCAATGTGAAGAAGTTCTTCCTCGTGTTGAGGTGAAACTTGCTGCGTTTCGTTTTGAGGCCCTTGCTCCTCGCCCTTTCACTAAGCACCCCTGAAAAAAGTCTGGCACCACCCTCTTAACAGCCTCCTTTGAGATATTTATGTATGTATTGATGAGATCCCCTCTCAATGTTCTCCAGACTAAACAGGCCCAGCTCCCACAGTCTGTCCTCATAAGCTGCTCCAGACCCCCAAATCATCATGGCCTTCTGCTGGACCCTCTCCAGTAGCTCCTTGTCTTTCTTGTACTGAGGAGCCCAGAACCGGACAAAGCTCAGAACAGGAAAGAGCAAGACCTGTGTTTCCCAGGGTTTCAAAAGGAGGACAGATTTTTAGCAGTGCACAACTCACAGGCCAAAGTCTGAGCAGCACTGCGTGCCCTGCCTTCAGGAAGCCTCCAGAGGCAGTTCTGCTGAGGCATGAACTTCTGACCCAGTGTTGGTGAAAACAAGAGGGTGTCTTCAGCTGGGCTGGCACAGAGATCTGATGTAGAAGGTGTGAGGGGTGGCTGAGCACACCAGAGCTGCTGACACAGGCCACACAATCATGCAAGATACCCAAATTATATACTCAGTAATTGAGTCAAAAATGCTAACGTCTCTATTATTGCTCATATGTCCAGCTTCCTTGACATCTTAGTTTTGTTAATGTGAAACATCCCTGAGTAACAGAAGATCAGTCATTGAGCCCAGGAAGGAATTTATTCTCCAAACTTGGACATCATTATTTCATTCCAGTAATATGAATAAGTGAAGTATTTATCAACACAGGAGAGAGAAAGCAAAGCAAGAAGCTGGTTAAATTTGCAGAACTTCCCAGAGCCTAGAAGTCATTGAAATGATCCTTATGGGTCCCTTCCAACTCAATATTCTGTGATTCTGTTATTCTCTGAAAGTCCATACCGTTTACAGGAATCAGAGCTTTACAAGTTTCTACATCAAACTGGGAAAAGAAGCAATATTTACATGATTTGTTTTACTCTAGGTAGTCATAAAACTCACAAGTCTGAATTGCTTTCCCTTCCTTTTCCTTTTCCCACATTCCCTTGATGACATGGACACTTAATTTTCTGACTTTGGTTCTTGCATTGCACTTGAGAGGTTATCATCTATTGCAGATGGTGGAAAATCCCCACTAAATCTTAAATACTATTATTCTGTGTCCTAGATCAAAGTGGGGAAAAAGGTTGTAGAGAGGTTTTCTCCTTTCAAAAGCAGATGAGTGATCATGGGAGTATCGGGAGAAAATAGCTAGTCTTGCATAATACATACACAAAAAAGGATTTTGGCAAGCACTCAGTGGTAGCAGGTATAAAGCAGAGGAAGCTATGATCGGAAAGATTTCTGTGTCATCACATCTGTCTTTTCTTTCCCTCACAATGTCAGCCAGGATAGATCTGGCCATATGACTGTGAGCTTGCTGCAGTGCCTTTCAAATAAACTTGCGTTAGCTGGGAAAATTAAATCCTAGACAGCAGCACTAAATGGCAGAATAACCTCAGACTGTTGTTCTGAAGCACCAAATTAATGACTTATAGTTTGTGTGCTTGTTTTTGCTAGGGCTTCTGGCCTGCTCTGTTCCCTGGGTTGTAAATATCTGTTCACTTTCCAGTGAAACTGCACATGTGCACTGTCTGGTCACACTTTATACTGGAATGACCAGACGAAAGATTTCCAAGACTAGTATTAAATGAAATAGGATATTCTTGGGTAGCTTTTATTTTGTAGGCATGGAACCTCCAGAGATTTTACATCTGGGAAGGATCATATCACAGCATATGGTGCTTGGCTGTGAATTAGAATTTGGTGTTGAAAAATGACCAGGTACAAGGTGGAAAAAATTTACAGGGATAGCAGTTGGAGTGACAAAGATATGAACCCTTTAAATAGCTGTACCAGTAGAAGTCATTGATCATTAGCCAGCCCTCATCTGCCCATCACTACACCTTGCAGCAAATTTCTGTCTCCTATCTAAGCATTTCTTCATGTGCACCATTGCAACCAAAGGCATCAAGCTATGAGAAACAAGGTTGCATAAGATGTTACAACTCATTTGTCTGAAATGGGTTAAAAAGCACCTGTGTGAGACTTCGTGGGGCTAACCTCTGTCTAAAGGCTGGAGGCAAGCAGCTGGAAACAGCACCTTCCACCATTATGGCCAGGTCCCCCCACAGCCCTGGCATCAGGGCAGCCTGGGTGTCCTTCAGAGAGCTGTTGTTAGTTATACGAAACTGTCAGTACAACCATAGCTAAAATTTGTTTCTTAATTAGCTCTAACTTTTCTATAAATATGTTGTGTTCTTTCAGGAAGTCAGGACTGACTGCAGCGAAATGTACTTTAACTCAGCTGCTGAATCCTATCTGCTACTCCACTGGGTCTGGAAGGTGAATTTAAGTTTTCCTAGATCTGGATTTCTCACCTCTGTCTGGTACCCTTTTATGGCAGCAGAAAGTGGAAAGTTCTGCCTTGTAATTTATTAGTGTCTGAAATTGGAGTCATAGCTACAATACAGCTCCACCATCATGCTGAGGAAATTGTCTGGGAGGAAGGGAGAGGGATCTGCATATTTCTTCTCCCAGGCAGAGTAGGCCATAACTAATGGTCTAATGTACAATTGGGTCAGACAAATTTTGGGCCTGTAATATACACAAAAATGTGCTGTGTGATCACTCCAACCCAGTGCCAGCACCTCAGTACTCCAGTACCTTTCCTTTTTTCCTATCTTCAGCATTAAATTCATAAAACTCATTTGTTTTTCAGACATTGTTGCCTTAATGGATATGGCAGAAAGCAAACAAATAACTCCGAGGGCAGGAAAATTAATAAAGACTGGCTTTCTGTAGATTTGTGTCTCCCTACTGATTGTCTTTAATTAAATAGCAGAAGACTGCAGTGTGAGCATGCCTTTTATTAGATGTCAGAGAATAAAGAGAGATATTAGAAATATCCCAACTGGGGGAAGGTGGTAATGTCTAATTGGCTTTCCAGATTCATTGGACATGAAAGAGGAGGCAGGTATTCTGGTAGGAATATCCAGTGTGAATCACTCATAATGCCTTCCACACTATTTGTTGAACATACATAATTTACATGCTGCCATTGAAGGTTAAGTAAGGTGGCCTGTCCACATAGGTAAGGCAGGTTGATTTTGCCAGTAAGTAGTAAGATGATGCAGCATGATTATCAAGACCCTTTGAGTCCTACCTACTATCCTTCTGGTCTCCCTTGCTTCCATTTCCCTCAGTCACGAAAACCCTCAAATTGTAATTTATTTTAAGTCAAATTAATTTTGTACAATAGTTCATGTATGACTCACAAATAAGTGTACAGTATTTACAGATGTGAAAAAAGCACTTCTGGAGGAGAGTTGAGTCACCTATTCCTGCTGGGTTTTTGAGAGCTCAAGGTTGGATAAAAGCCTGTAATTGTCACCACACCACTTCCCACATGCTCCGATGAGAATCTGACCAACTCGGTATTTTTGTCATTTGTCACCTCCTAGACTTGCTTCTTGATACTTCCTCATCTTCTCAACCACTGCATCAGCAAGTAATGATAACTTGCTTTCATACCTGATGGTTATCTGTACCACCAGTATCTGACCCATCCTTAACAAATGTTTGTAGAGCTTGTTTTGGTGGTCTCATAGAAGTTGTTACTAATTTTGTATTTTCCACTGGTGGCAGTTCCACAGCCCTGGCAACCTGTTCTAATTAAAAATATCTTCCTTCTGCTGGTGATTAGGTCTTGGAAATATGACCTTTGGAGCAAAAATTTCTCATTCTGAGACTGGGACCTCACTGCAAACCAGTTCTGGAATCACCTTGACTCCTTCTGGGTCACAGTTTTTTATTGTTTTTGGCTAAGCTCTTCCTAGCTGGCTCTGTTCCCTCTGGCAATTTACCAAGCAGTCACACCTGCACAAAGAGGGGAGCAGGGATATATGGTGCAGGCATGAACTGCTTAAGTCAATTTAAGTACCACATCATAAGTGTATAATCATAGCTTTGCTTTAGCTTCTCTTTCTCTTGATGAGGTAACTTGCTCAAGGTAGAGCACATACATAATTTAAAAATGTGACACCTTTTCTTCTCCAGCTTTGCAATTCCAGAACCTCTGGAAATCTCTCCCATTTCTCTTCATTCTTCCTTCTTTCTGAATTATCCTCTACAGAAAACTCTCACATCACACTCTCCTGATAGAAAGCCAGCCACACAGAATCCACCCAGTGTTAATGGCTTTTGATTGATCTTTCATTGCTTTCCAGCAGTTTATCCACAAGATGTTCAGTTCCTCATGGAATGGCGTGTAGCATTGCTCCCCAAATCAAGCATTCATAACTTGATATGAACATGTATTCTTCAATTTTTCACTGAAATACTGTTTGAAATAGATCCTAGAACAGAGGCAGGGAAACCTAAGTTTTCATCAGCTTTGAAAGCACAATTAGATTTTTACACTTATCTATAGGATGGCCAAATTTTGTAATGACTGGTTCTTCCAGGTGCCAGCTTCTACTCTATACCCATGCACAGGGAA
The DNA here is from genome assembly GCF_017639235.1 of Corvus kubaryi. Taxonomy (NCBI): domain Eukaryota; kingdom Metazoa; phylum Chordata; class Aves; order Passeriformes; family Corvidae; genus Corvus; species Corvus kubaryi. The sequence goes on along the minus strand of NW_024580666.1, from coordinate 7,674,518 downwards.
GTGAGATCACTAATACCCAATAAAGTCAATAAGGCTGTCCTTATTCAAGGATATCAATAAGCTTTTGGTCACTTTTATTGACAGCATAGTTTTGCACACCTGAAGCAAGATTTACAGAGAAGGGATAACTTTTTTGTTGCTCTTTTTAATTGGCTTAACCTTTTTCAGCATGGTTTTCCTTAGTTTTCTTCAGAAGAGCATGCGTAGATCTTCTATACTCCTAGCTAGAACCAGGAATGCAAGCCTGGACAGAAGCTGCTATGCAGTGCTCTCTTCTTTTGAACAATGGATGAGACACAATGCAGAACAGTCCCAGCTGCTAGGTTTTTTTCCACATGGCAGTATGGAGAAAACATCTGCTGCATTCCCCCAACATTTTATTCCTCAGCATAAAATGTTTTCTGAGAATAATTGCTTTGTCCATGTATCTGAACATCCTACCTCATGACACCATTGACTAGATGACAATATCAAAGCCTATTTCCCCCTGTAGTGGAGTCAGTTCTCCTCCTCTGAATTGTTATTTACATCCTCTGCAGTACATGTCTGCAACAGCCCAAACTATGCACTTTTGTAAGTCTTTTCTAATGACCTGGTTATCAAAACTGGTGTGGCAGCCACGTGGGGGTGCAGCTGAAGGCCTCCCAAGGTACTGAACTCAGTTCCATGGGCAGCTCAGTGGCTGAGAAGTGAAGCTCTATTGTTCTCCGTGTAAACATCAGAAGTAAAGAAAATAAACCTTCCAGTTCATTTAGCACTGTTAAAGCTGGTGATTCTTACTCTCAAACATAGTAGTGTGATAGTTTTTAAAATGTTAAAGGAGAATTTGATACCAGGATTCCATTTGATTGAGTGGCCTAAAGACTCTTTACCCCTACAGGGACTACATCTGTACATTAGGTCTTGGTCTCTAGATAAAGGTCAAAGCAAAAATCTCCTTTAGAATTTCATATGTGGACTGGAGAAAATCTCCTTCAAGTCACTATAGTGACTGAAATTTCTATTCTCGAATAAAAAATCAAACACGTCCAGCACCTCTGTGTGAATGTGTGCTGTTCAAAGCTGTAAGAAGAGTTTGGTGGGCTGCTTCATACAGAGACACTCTGATGAGCAGTTTGGGTTCACTGGTCATTACAAACCTTTGAAAATTTGTTTAGATGGGTTGAACAAGACATTCACAAAGTGCATTCCTACTAGTCTAAACTGTAGCCTGTTGTCTGCATTTAAAGCTTTTTATTCATTTTCTTCCAGAAAAAAAATAAAGTCTTTAAATCTAGGCAAGCATTAGATGTTTCATGTCATTCTCCCACCAGGGCTTAGATTTCTCTTCCAGTAGGCCTGTAGTAGTTAAAAATGACTTTATTGTAAGCAGCCCTTTTGAGTTAATGATGAACATTTAGAAGAGAGTGAATGTCTTGGTTCATTCAGAATAGCTAGCTGTGGCCCATTCGTGAATCTCCCTTGAAATATAGAAATAAATATTGAAATAAACTTTAGCAAACACATTATTTCCTTTTCTATAGTCCTTTCTAAGTCATATGCATTTTTCCATACTTAACTAAAGCTTTGTATTTCACCTTAATCTTGTGAACCAGAATACTTTAAATTCATTCAGTTCAAATAGTCCATCATTTCTTTTGTGTGACTTATTTTGATAAAAACTCTGACTTTGTTTTCCGCTCCAGAATAGACCTTATATTACTGTAGCGCATGTAGGACAGAACTAGAGCTGTTTTTCTCATGAAAACAAAATGTTTAAAATTTTGTGAAAGTAATTTCTAATATCCTATCCTTGGGCTATCCACAGATACGTAATTAAACTGTTTCTCATATGCTAAAATCATGTGAGCATAGTGAATTCCCTTAAATGTAATTACCATTAGTGTCATATCCTCTGAAAACACTAGTGGGAAAATTTCAATCTGAGTGAATCAAAGCCTCCTTTTAAAATTAATATTCTTTTTTTTTACCCTTAATGTGGGAAATGAATTTATGAAAATGGGGGTAGATATCTACTTTTATTTTGAAGAATTATAGGGTAAATCAACTACAAAGTCTTTCTTTTAAGCTGCAAAATGTATTTTCTTGTCTCTAAACCTGCTTAAAAAAGAGCAATTACTGAACTTACAGATCTGCTTCCCCTGCATAGATAATCAAGGAAGACTACAGGTGGACCTACAGAGGAGGAAAGGTAACTCAAGGTAGCCCTTCCCTACAGTTCTTCATGCCAAGTCGTCCTTGTGATGCATGTTCTGTCTTTCAGTATTGCAGAGCAGTGTCATGCCCAGCTTCTGTGCGTTTGCTTTCTACCTCCTACATTTTTTACACTGTTCTCTCTTTCTTTTCCCCATTGTCTCATCTGGTTTCTGGATTTGATTTCGCTCTTTTGCCTGGTAGTATCTTTCTTCTCCTTTTAATTTTAATTTGCTTCTATCAAATGTGTCCTGTGATAGTACCATTAGACTAAAATACATATATTCTTATAGATGGAAAGGCTGCAGAAGAGAAACAGAAGCACACATGGGTGTATGGACCAGGTAATCTTTTCCACATGGATGGCTAAGAGGCTACAGCAAAAGCAGGAGAGAAAACTACTTTAAGTGCAGCTCCTCATTTCACCTGTGACTTCTAGACTAAGGTTACAAGAGGGATACCACCTATTCCCATGTCATTTGGAGAATTGTCTGCATGATTCAAAATTATACAGAAAAAGTAGTGAAGAGTTAATAGAATCACAGAACCACTGAATTTAGAAGCAATCTCTGGAGGTCTTTCAGTCTATTTCCCTTGCTCAAAGCATGATCAACTACAACAGGCTGCTCAAGGCCATGTCCAGTTGGGTTTTGAATATCTCAGTATAGAAGGGGTGCAGGAATGAATCATAAAAACATTCTGCCCTGCCAAGAAGGACTTGAGGGTGCTGGTGAATGAGAGGCTGTTGTGAATGAGTTGGCAATGTGCACTTGCAGCCCAGGAACCCAACTGTGTCCTGGGCTGCAGCAAAAGCAGCATGGCCAGGAGGCTGAGGGAGGTGATTCTGCTCCTCTGCTCAGCTCTGGTGAGACCCCACATGCAGTGCTGCATCCAGCTCTGGGAACCCCAGCACAGGAAGGACAAGGACCTTTTGGGGCAGAGGCCACCAAGATGACTAGAGGGATGGAGCACCTCACCCATGAGGAAAGGTTGAGAGAATTGAGTTTTTTCAGCCTGGAGAAGAGAACTCTTTAGTATGACTTAATTGTGGCTTTCCAGTACCTGAAGGGAGCCTACAGGAAAGATGGAGAGGGACTTTTTACAAGGGTGTGTAGTGACAGGACAAGGGGAAATGGATTCAAACTGAAAGAGATTAGGTTTAGATTAGAGATTAGGAAGAAATTTTTCACTCTGAGGGTAGTGAGGCGCTGGAACAGGTTGCCCAGAGAAGCTGTGGCTGCTCCATCCCTGGAAGTGTTCAAGGCCAGGTTGGGTAGGGGTCTAAGTAGCCTGGTCTGGTGGAAAATGTCTCTGCCCATGGCCAGGGGGCTGGAACTAGATTGTCTTTAAGGTCTTCTACAGCACCAAGCATTCTATGATTCTATGATAAAAATCATAAGCAATACTTTTAACAACAATTAAATTACTGATGTTTATGATGCCTGCCACTGAAAAATGGTGTAAGTAAGACAGAGCTAGTGACAGATTCTCACTTGTCACCTTTTGGAACTCGATACAGTATTTGGCAAATGGAATTCAACAGTCCATGTTGTGTAAATGTGAGAGGACAGGAGCTTGGCGTTCTGGAGCTCAGTCTTGTCGATGTAGGTCAATAAATTGCCTCTCAGATGTGATGGCTGTTGTAATGAAACCTAGCAAACACAGGAGGGCTCTATGTGAACACGTATTAAGAAATGTTTAGGTTGGTGCCAGACAGGAGTGGTATGTTCTGGTGTTACATAACCTTAAGTTAATTTGCAATGCAGTTTAAAGAACTGGAAGACTTTGCTATGAAATTACTATCTTGTTTTGGGTATGTATGGATTTATATGTAAGCATTGTCTCTGTGCTGGAGCATAAAAATATAAAAATAAATCCTATAAACCCCAGCTGAAGGGGACTATTATGAAACAAATGAAGTAAAAATCCTGATTTTAACATTTCTGCTAAATGTATCTGTTCTTGATGAAACAGATTTAGGTTTATCTGTCATAGATGTATTTCAGTATATCACAAACTGGCTTCTGACAGGAAAGAATGGTCTCTTTCCTTGATTTTACATTACAAATCCTAATTTTTCCATATTGCTACCATGGAAACAAATAGGGAGTAAAGGCAGTAAACAGAACAAAAAGCCACTATTGCATAATGGGGTTTGGTCATTCCTCTGCAGAGACAAACAGGCTTTCACAACAGGGCTCTGCTGCAGCACAGCCGTGTCACTGCAAGTCCCTTGAGGCAGGGACTGGGCTTCCTGTGCCAGTGTGCAGCTCATGGCAAACTGCTTGTGGCGAGGCCTCTGGCTCTTTTTGAGGAGTGGGACTGTGCAGCCATTCAGCCAGCATCAGCTGTATCACATGCGAATGTGTCTCATGTCAGGCAGTGCCCTTAGAGAGGGCGGGTATCTCCTCTCTGTCTGGCGTCCCTTGGTGTCACCTCTCACAGGACAATTCTGGGAAAACAAATAGAGGGTAAGTAAAGTCTGACAATAATGTGGCAGCCCCTGCAAGAAGAAGGACAGCTCCAATTCTCATGAGAACAGTGTGGGTGATGATTACCAATGACAGTAATAACAGGGAAAGGAAGCCACAGATTCCTTGTCTGTCTGTGGACACCCACCTGTGAAGGAATGTTGCTTTCCTGGGGCCAGGCTGCTGCTCTGGACTTTCCACAGGAGGTATCATGGGCTTGTTCCCTCCCCTCATCCATGACTGTCTACATAAGGTAAGGAGCTTTGTTCCAACATTTATTACCATCAAAAGAAAAACACTATATGTGAAGAAGAAAGGCACTAAGTTGGATTTTTCCTGCTCAAATTTGAGCATTGCTGGAGATCCCATGGTAGGAGTGTTTTTCTGTTAGGCAGTTCCTGAACCCAGTTGTAGGTCAGCTACTTTACAGATGCACTATCTCATTTGTTGTTGAACAGAGACCTGCAGAGAGTAATGTAGATGTTAAAATTCAGATTATGTAAATCGACGCTGCTAGGAATAATGAAGATGGCCTATTGTCAGAAACCTCAAGATCAAACTGTCTGGAAGAATCCACGAAACGGACAAGTTCATTACCAAATCAGAAATCAAAGGTAAAGTTAGTCCAGTAGGATGAAGAATTGTACAAAACTCTTGGATTAATCCTTTAGGACTTAATTATCTCAGTTCACCTGTACACTGAAATTGCACATGAGTGCCTCCGGTAAGCTATACCAGTTGTCAAGCCCATCACATTCCCATTATAATGCTAGTTGAATTTAATGTTTAAATCTGTCGTGTTAAGACCACCTCCAGAAGGCTGGTAGTTAAAGTTAGATTTTATTATAACTGGGAATTTTGCTTTTTGTTTTCCAGGACTTTCCTTTTGCCAACAAGTATAAACCTACACTGACATAGCAAATGATGTATTCATTTATACACCCTTTGGGAAGGAAAGTACATTACAAAGGATTTCTGGAATGCAATCTTTAACCCAGATAATAATTTCATAATCTATTTCTCCTTCTGAAAAAAAGTATTTTTAATTAGTAGATATTGTTAATCGCCACTAGTAATCTTAAGTACTTTCTTTTTCTTTTCCCTTCAGTGATAAAAGAGTACAGAATGTATTTCTAAAGGGACATGTAACAGTTCTTCCAGGATCAGTGCTACAAAGTACAGTTAATCAGCATGAAGAGATTAATTTCTTATGTTACAGACATGCTGTTCTTGACAAGTGGGTTATCATTTCTTTCTAGTGTTATAAAAATAATTCAAGGCTCACTTACACATGTACAAACAAAGTAGCCAGGCAATGATGGATCTTCAGTCACTGACCCAAGCTTTGAAATTGGAATTTCTGAAAAGATTGTTGCTCACTCAATGTGTGGATTTGTCTCATTACAAAAATAGGTCAAACCTAAAAACTTCTGACCTAAATTTGGATGAAAATATCCTCCTACTTCAGCAAAGTTTGGATCAAGGTTCTAGGTTAAGACTTCATTCAGATCATCGTATGTTCTTTCATTAGGATTACCTAGGAGCAACATTAGGAAAAATGTTGGCTTGATACCAGGTTTTCCTTCAGATGTTTGTTGCAAGGTCTGCTGAAGTATTCCAGATTAGCTGCTGTACCTGCATAATGGAAAAGACCATATATTTTCTTCATGTGACTGCCCAGGAAGACAGGAAGAAAATGAGTGTTACTGCAGTACAGCTGTGGGTTTGCTAAGGAAATCTGGCCCACAGACACATTTATGTAGCAGATCCCCCAATTGCTGCTTCCATTTAGATGAACCACAAATGTCTTGGCATTCTAATCTCTCCACAGCATATTAATCTCAGTTTGGGGGAAAAAAAGAGACAAACAGTGAAAACAGTGTAGGAATGATTGTCTTCTTCCATTCCATCATTTGATTCTTGCACTCTTCCTCCAGAGAGGAAGATGAAAGGAAGTAGTAAAACATTAGTGGTATAACATAGACAGAAAATCTCTTTAAGTAAATGTTTTTAAAGGATAGTCACCCTATATCATGAATTTTCTGCCACTACTAGATTTTGCTCACTTCAGCTATCCTGCGGGGATAGGAAGCAGAGAAGAATCTTTTATCAGGTAGTGGGAAAAGTAATGCAGGTTTATCAGAGGAAAGTCTAGGCAGGCAGCAGAAGCCATTACAAATGACAGAACTATTTTTGAGAAGGAACATTTTTAAGGGGAAAAATAAAAGAAAGACTGTACTAGTAAAGGCTTGATCAGATGATATACAGGTGCCACAGGTACTGTCCAAGATATTAAAGACTTTTCTGCCTTTAGCAGATCAAGCAGGCACATTTATACTGGTTCTACAACCTTCCATTAGGTTACTGTGCTTCTCTGCCTTCACAGACAGAAATCACACATCCATCTGAAATTTTTTTATCTGCCATTACAATTTCTTTCAAGTAACAGCAGTAAAACAGTTACTCAGTTACTCTCCCATTTTCCTTGTTTGGTGGGAGCAATTGACACTACAGTTTGTTGAATCAGTTGCACTTGAGACCCAGTCAGTGAGCTTTTTTTTTATTTTTAGCTGAAACCCCTCCTTTTATATGCTTTATAATAAAGCAAGCAGGAAAAAAATCTCACAGCTTTTGCATTCTACTTTCTCTTTGAGGCCTTTATCTTTTCAATGATTCTTTAATGTTACACTGTAACTCAGAGACTGATTAGTTTTTTCTTACAAAATAAAATGAAGGATTGCTTGCTTTGAAGTCTGTCATGCTTGACAAATCTGAGGCTGAGGATTATCAGAAGCTAAGAAGGGTCACACCTGGTTAGATAATAAAACCATCTCTTACAGTCTTCTGTTCTTCAAGAGTAGCCAAAATACCTAGAAAATTATGTAACAAGGCAATCATATATGATGCTTCCACTTGTATTCTTCTATCTTCCCAACACTTCTGTTATGAAGACTTTCTAAGCAGAGTTTACTTTTTATATTTCATAAACCTTGGTTGGTTTTTCTTACATGTCCAATCTTCCTTCACACCCATTTAAAATTTCAGCTTCTATAGTATCTTCTAAAGAGGCATTCCACAGCTCATCTAGCTGGTGTGATAACAATTACCTTCTTTGATTTATTTTGAACTTGTAATTTTAGTAGCTCTATTTGATTCCCCTGGAAGAGACATTGAACAGCATCCCCCTTTCTCCTCTGTCTGTGGCAGCTGGGATTTTATGGACCTATTAGTTTCCAGTTAGAAAGTCCTGAGAGTAGGATAGATGTGACATGCTTATACTTGGCAATGCTTGAATGTTTTATCATGACAGTACCTGGTGGAATCAGTGTACGTGCTCAAAGCCAAATTCTAGCTGAACTAATTGATAGATATGTTTCTCAGGAAAGATACTGATGCAGAGATACTTAGCATAGATAATGAAAAGAGTTCACTCTTAGCAGCCTTTCAATCTTCAAAGACAACCTTCATATACATTTTATCCCCTGTAGCTGTGAACAGATTGAATCACATATTCTGCTCTCTCCAGATGTGAAATGACTTTTATGCCAAAATGGGGTTTATGCAGTCCTTACAAGCCTTAAGTGCACATAATATTTTAAGGAGTTGGTTTAAGTGGTGTGCTCACATTTTGCTCACCTATTGCACAACTTTGAAATTCGACCACTGTAGGTAGGTTTAAGTCATATTAGGGTTTCATAGTGGGATTGCATGTCATTCAGGTTTCTTACACGAATATCCCTCCTGTACACATTAGAAGCAGACATCAAGATCTTGTGTTCCTTGGATGTGCCTGGCTGTATATATGCATACAACTGTTGTGCCTTTCTGTGAGGGATTAGGTACAAGTGTGTACAACGCACAATTAACTGTTTTCCTTACAGGCATCTGCCCAGTGCTAATCTGGTAATGTCAGAGACTTTTGGAAGGTATAGATATTTGGCTCTCATTTTTGAGGACATTAACAGCTTTGCCATCTTTCAGAAGAACAGTACAATAAGATAAGAAAAATGAAAATGAAAAGGAAACAGTCTTTTAAACCTGTCTTCTATCCGAGGAAAGTCACTTAAGGGCAAGTGTGTTTCTTTGCTGCCTCACGACAGTTTTCTCTTCTTGGCCCTTGTCACTTCCAGTCTATCAACACAGTAAGCCCAAATCTCTGCCTGGATGCTGGTGCTGTGTCCTGTACAGCTGCAGCTTGGCTGGACTCTTCATTCAGCACTACTTTGAATGGCAGCTGACTGCCCTTACAATGCTGTGTTTGACAGGCAAATGCTGACCAGTGAAGAAGAAAATTCAAGCAACAAGCAAGACACTTCTCCCAGAGCTGTGCCACTAAGGTCTGAAATTCTTCCAGAGGCCACAGGCAAAGAAAATTGCTTTCTATCTGTTAAAAAATGCTTGCAGCAGCCTTCTTTGAAAAGAAAGTCTGCCTAGTAAGCAAAAAGGGAAATGAGATACAGGATCAGAGTATGACAGACTGCCATACATATTTTTCTCTGGCCTTTAACATGCATCTGGAAGGATAACGTCAGAATTATTTGTTGTAAATAACAACTGGGAATTCACTTGGTGGAAATGAGATCAGCCTTCATTTTTAAACTAAATAAATTTGATAGAAGGTTAAATTTGAATGTTAAAAAATAAAACTTGAAAGCTTGTTAAGCTGATTAAAAAGCACTGTAAGAGAGTGCTGTTATCACTATGCTAGAAATAGCCCATTCCCCTTGATTTACCAAAGTCTGTTCTTTGGGGCTTATGTGAACAAGTAGAACAGGGTTCTAGCACTCTTGTTTGTCTTATATATCTCACAGTTTCTATATACAGACTGTACTTGTGCCTAGCCAAACAAAACCGTTCAGCTGCATTCTCAGCCCAGTTCATGCATTGGACTGTATTTAGGAGGGCAGGTTTCTAATGCCTTATTTCTGTGTAGATTCTGGGTCATCCCTCCAAGGTCTTTGCTGGAACATCTCTCTGTTTTCCATTAATCTTAGAGTCTGCTTACAAACTTATGTCACATAAATAAGACTGATCAAAGACTTCAACCAAGGGAACAGTCCCTAGGTGACTTTGGACCGAAGTGGTAGAGATCAAGCTGTTTCAGTTTGCAGGATTATTTGTGAACTGTGTGAAGTTCATAACTCGTCTTAAGGTTATGCATCCCAAGGAACATTTTCCATCAAAAGAAAAAAAGAAAAGGACATGGCCTCCCTGGACACTTCTACTAAACAGGGGCCAAGAATTTAATGGGCCTGGGGACAAATTATCCTCTCATTTCTGAATATTCTCTTGTAATCCATACTAATGAGGCACGTTGGTGGGACAGTAGTAAGACACTTTCTCTTATTATAGTCTACTTACTTTTTTCCAGCCTCCAGATTTTTAGCTTTCTGTGAATTTATGTGGTTTCAATCCCATGATACCTAGGAGCAGTTGTTAGTTGATTTATCCTCACTATAGCCTTCTCACTTTCTAAATTTTACTGAGAGTGAAGAGGGATGTTTACAAAGTTTGCCAAATTTCTCCTGGAAAGTCCACAGCAGGGAAAGAACTTGGCTCTGGTGTCTTAACCGAAGAAGTTTCTTCTGGAGTTCCTTTCAAACACTTTGTTCAATTAAAACTGGAGGGAGGAAGGAGAAAATATGTGTACAAGTTACTAATTTGAAAATTAATTGCCTTCCTCCAGAAGCAAGTTCTCAGCTCTGCAGAGCTTCTGCTGATAACTCCACTGAAGTGCAGCAGTTCTCTGATGCTGTTAAGATGGAATTGTGCATCCTAATTAGGTTGCAAATCACCAGAATAGTATCATATGAGCTGGGCTGGGATGGATGCCTGCTGTTCTCAAGATACAAAAGTTTAAAATGGGAAAGGTGGAGCTGGTTGTAGAGGTGAATATTCTGATGTCTTTGTGGGTACAACTGTGTGGCAATGTTGTTGAAAACATGCAGGTATAGATCCAAAATACCTGCAAGCTACAGGTAAAAGGTTATAAAAGATGTTAAGGTGGCATGTACTAAGTTGCAGATACAAAATACAAGATGCATTGGAGCTTGGTCTAGAATTGGAATTAACAGTCTTGAAGGCTGGAAAAGGGAAAGAACGGAATAAATGCTGCTTTTGCAGAATAAGATCACAAATACAGGTTGACCCCTGTTTATTTTACGGTTTTGAAAAAATTTGACCATGGATGTAGGACAACTCTTACCCTGTACCTTTGTTCTCTATCTGTATTCTGGCATCCTCCCCCCTTCCAAAAAACACACACACATTGTCAAAACAGGGCTGTGAAGAGCCTTTCTGCACAGGCTCATTACTCCAAGCCTCTGCTACCTGCAGCTTCTGTCATCAGTGTCTTGTTCTCAGCAGCACATCCTTGAGGCAGGACCAGAGGCCCTTGATGATGGATGAATTTCAGCACAGCAGAACCGGTGAAGGATGGCAAACATTGTGCAGATATGGCATAAGCTACCACAAATCCACTTGTGGGTTTTGGTTTGTGTAACTGCTCTTGTGTAGAATCTCTCCCTGTAGCTCCTTTATGCAGGGAGGAGGCCCTTGTTGGTAAACTGACCCATGTTTTCTTGATTCTATGGAAAACAGGATCCTCTGTTGGTGGAAAAATAAAAGTTCCCTTTTCTAGAGCTTTTGTCCAGCAAGTGAGCTCTGACAGCCTTCCTGTATTTTATTAACACTGTAGATGGTATTCACTGAACAGGATACGTACTTGCTGAAATATTTTCTCCTGAAAGGTTTATTGTTCTCTGATATTTTCTTTCTGTTGGGTCACCAGAAGTTTCTTCCTATGTACTCATTTATTAGGGTACTAGGGCTTTTTAAAATTTTTTTTAGGTTTTTAGGGTTAAGGGGTTTTGTAAATCTCATGATTTAACTGGAAAGACACTGTCAGAGAAATACATTAAAAAAACACAAACCAAAGACAGGATTTTCACAGGTAACTACTGTCTTTTCCACTGCAGATCTTAGCCATTATTTTATGTTAGTTGTGCATTATATTTTTTTAGTTCACAGAAGATATTTTGTCACTTCCACTGCATTCCCAGTTGAAAACATCAATGTCATGGTTTAACCCCAGCCAGTGAGGAGAAGAATCAGAAAGAAAAGATAAATCTCCTGGGTTGAGATAAGAACAGTTTAACAGTTCAAACAAAATAAATAATAATAATTGTAAGGGGAGAGAGGGGGAATAAAATCCAAGCAAAACAAGTGATGCATAATACAGCTGCTCACCACCTGCTCGCTGATACCCAGTCTGTCCCCAAGCAGTGATCAGCAGCCCACAGCCAACTTCCCCCAGTTTATACACTAAGCAGGACATTCTATGGTATAGAATATTCCTTTGGTCAGTTTAGTTCCCCCCCCCAGCTTCTTGTGCACCTGCTTCACTGGCAGAGCATGAGACACTGAAAAGACCTTGATTTATGGTAAGCACTTCTTAACAGCGACCAGAACATCAGTGTGTTATCAACATTATTCTCATACTAAATCCAAAACACAGCACTGTACCAACTATTAGGAAGAAAATTAACATTATCCCAGATGAAACAAGTGCAGTCAGTAATTTAAAGTGTCATGCTATCATACAATCATGTGGTTCAAAGGCACTTTAAGAAGTTTTATCCCTTGGATGTGTTGGTTTGATTTATTTCCCAACGTGTTCACTAGCTTGGACTCTGTATGTAGTAAGGCCTGAACATATCCCTGCAATGTGTAGTGTTGAATGCAAAACTAGACCTGTGATCAGTGGATTGCCATGTTCAAACAGTTGTTTTTCCAGCACAGTGGTCAGTAGGTGAAAAAGAACATCAATCGGAAACCCACAGTTGAGTCATACAGACGTCCTGGTCAAACAGAAGTTCCCCATCTGACTGATAGAAAGACCAAAGCACAGGAAGCTTCTATCACCAGGCTGCAGGTGTTTCCAGGGCAAAGACTGTAGTTTTATGGGTCTGCTGTAGAGATGCCTGGTACACTGAGTTTTCTAGGTGTTACCATAACACAGATAATAACATTTAAAACCAATAGTAAAGGCAGAGGCAGGAGCTGGACTTGAATCCCTTCATCTGCAGTCCCAGAAATTCTTTGCTAGTTTATTATGCCATATCTCTTCAGATCAGCTGAAAGTGCTGGTATTTTTCTTAGAGGATAGAGACTGACAAGCAATAGCTAACAAGGAGAGCCAGGAGGTAACATTCTGATATCTTATTTGTTGGCCAAACTCCCTTTAGACTGTTTTATTTTATTAATGCTCTTTCTTCCTTTTATTGTCTTTTTCAGTAGAGTGTTATAAATTCTGGCCATTTTTCTTTGAACTGATTCCTAATCCACGTTTCTCGTTTAGGAAAATCAAGTGTATTTGAAGGTAAAGTTAGTGTTTTCCTAATATTTCCGTTGCTTTGTTGTTGTTACTGCTCTGATGTGGGAAGATCTATTGGCCACAGACATAACTCCCTCTTTACACACAGCTGGCAAATGAAAACAATATCAGAACATCTCCATGACACACAAGGCTTTTATACAATGATGTTTCAGACTTTACTGCAGTTTCCTTTGGAAATGCTTAAAACAACTACATCTGTTTCCTTTCATTGGGATTTTGTGTTCTTTAAGCCAAAAGGAGGGATAAAACTCATTAATTCTGAACAATAATTGCAATGTCCTATGTAAATATTTTTTAGACTGCGGGGTTGTTGGTTTTTTCCTTTCCACTAAAAATATAAAATAGCTTGTCTGTTCAATGTAATGAGAGTTCCTGGATACTTCTGCATTGCTATGTTATGCACAAATACTTGAACTAGATTTAAACAATCTGGCTCAGTTTTTGGTATCAAGCTAGCAGTGACGACACAGAAAGCAGTACAGAGCCATTCTCATAACAGCAGGAGAGGGCACGGTGTGGGTTTAATTTCTCATGTTTCTGAAGTGCATTTGGCATCCTACTGTGCCTGCCAGCCTGTCATAGCTAGACTGTTACCAGTCTGAGGACATCCTTCCTGAAAATGCAGTAGAGACCCACCTCCTACAGCAGATGCTGTAGCTATGTCTCAAGCTAGGCTCAGAGAGGGCCTGGCAACCTTCTGTGGCACGACACAGAAAAGATTCTGAATGTGGGCATAAGCCAAGTACAGCTTTTTGAAGGAAAACTACATTTTGATAATAGTACAGAGGGGTAAAAATTATTCTGCAAGCTACAACATATAATCCAAACAAAAAAATCGGTGTCATCTCTCCCCTTCTCTGAAGATTAGGTCTTTCTCTGAATCCATTTGTGCTTCTCAGACCAGTGCTCTTCTAACAGATACATACAGCTGTTGTCTAGTGCTCCCTGTTTAAGCAATTATTTGTTATTCATTTCCCTCTGAATCCCTATTAATCCAGGGCAAGATAAAGTGAAAATCAAAGTGCTTATAACATTTTGAGTAGATGATAAATTAAAAAATATTTATCAATAAAAGCTTAAAAGAAAAAAAAAACAAACCCATGCAGATGAGGCAGCCTCTCAGGCATCAAGTCTGCTCACCAAGAGCTTGTCACCTGCTCGAATGCCTGCTTCCTTCCTCTTGGTTCCAGGAAGGCAACCTTTTGTCTCCTGGCCAGAATGACACTAGCTATCTGGTCTGTGACATTTCTGCTGTGCTGTGTTGCTCTCTGCTATCCTGTTACTGGAAATACTGCAGATATTTTTGGTTAATTCTTCCTTGGGTTCAAACATCTGAAGTCCAATTCCTTCTTTGAGCTACCTGGAAAATTCCCATAAGGAAGCGTGATCCTCTGCCTTCATGTGTCCCTTCTGCAGCTTTCCATAATAGCTGTTTTCTAATTTACAGCATACATGCTTTGGGATGGCTCACACTAGATGCACTCTAGTGTGTTCTGTAGTGTGCTGGAAGAAAAGGCACGTGATGATGGTTACAAGAGGAGTACAACAGAGTCCTTGGAACTTCAGCTCTCTCAGCATTTCCCTACCTTAATTCCTGCTAGAGCTTAAGATGGCAGGGAAGTCTCTGCTTCCACAGGATACACATCTGAGTACGCACAGAAGAGGAAACAGTATTGGGCCAGAGTATAATAGCTTTGTACTCAGCCCTCAATAGTCACAACGCCTGGAGACTTAGCTCCTGTTCAGACTAACATTCCCTAATCATCCACTGTGTTATTTAATAGCTGTTTCCTCCAATCTTGAGGGGAACTGGATCTCTTGGCAAAGGTACAAGGAAGAAATATTTGCACTCAAGTTCTGCAACTCAGTCACCTCGAGGCACTTGGAGCCATTAACTTCAACCCAAGCTAACTCAGCTACTGAAGGCTACAGAATTTGGTGCCTTTATGTCCTCTTTAACCTATCACTCAGCTTCACCTACAACAATAAGAGCTGTTGATTGAAAAATACTGTCTCAAACCACCCATTTGGTTTTGGAGTATAAATTTAATATGGACATAAGAGACAAAATGAACAGGGTGATTAAAACACAGGCAAAGAGTGGACTTTCTTCACAGGAAAAAATATAGGGTTTTTCCTGAGCCATCAGGATTGGGAATAGCCTAACACTGTCATATGTGAAGAGGGAGTACATCTGTGCTTGAAATACTGCTGCAGATAACAGAGAAGGTATGACATTATAAAGACTTCCCAAAGAAATGAAACCCAGGGTGAGTCTCGGAGTAATTCCAATCTGTGATATCAGGCCTGGGACTAAGTCATTTTACTGGATATCAACTGGAGTACTTTTTTACTGAAAGAAGTAAAAAAAAAACAAAAATCCATTTATTGGTTAACTAGTCTGTTTTTTTCTTCTTAGCATCCTCATCCTTTATCATTTTATGTCCCTCCCTCTTTCACAATTTAGCACTGTGCACACCCCCTTTTTCACTGCAGAGTCTGTGTAGATGCATCCCAGGGACCACAGAAAACAGATGTGTAATCATTGCTGTGTACCTGAAATGAAAACTGAACTTAGTGGGAATGAATGACATCAATAGAAATAGGCCATTTTGGCATTTACTTCTTTCTGGTATTAAGCAAGATTAAAAAGTGAAGAGCTAGATATGGCTTACTATATGCAGAGAGGGGGAGAAAGAAGAATATAACATTACAGCTGGTACCATATGGTAAAAATAATTCCTTAAGATGGTCCATTTGTTTTCAATTTAACAGTTAATAAAATGCTTTTGTTTGATTTTCCCCATATAGATTTGTAGTAGTTTAGATCCACATATGTGAGGAAACTTCCTTTCTATTATCTTTCAGAAATAGTGTCTTTAAAGATTTCTCTTCCCACTTTCCTAAGTTTGTATTTTTACATATTTTAAATTTTCTCCCTTCATCTCTAACTGTGACACTGAGACAGGGAGCCATACTGTGCCAAGAAGTACATGAGTCAATGCTGCTCACTCTTCACATGAAGTTATTCAAGGTGTGATATATCTATGATTGATAATCTTGTCAAAGGATGGGCCCTCTCTTCACAAATCTAACATGAAGTCTTACCATAGCTTCAAGGTTCAGGTGCAAAAAAACCCAGTAATTTAAGACTTGTAGGTTGCTATTTTTAAGCTTAAAGGTCCATTGCCAAGAGTCTTCTATCCAAAGATGGCCTTCCTTAAGATTGCTATAATCTGCTTTGGAATGTTTCTTGGATATATTCATAAGACCTATTCTAGCATGAAGATATTGAAAAATTCACCAGTTCCAGTATTGATGTAGAAATCTACAATAATTTGGCTCTGATCATGTTGCAGTATATGGAGATCTTTAAGAAGAATTCTTTCATCTGAAGTACTGCACAGGGCCTCTCCTTTGTCTGGGAGCACATTGTTAATGGCAGAATCCATCGAATAAGGTTGCTACTGTATTTGGAGACACAGCTGAAGAGCTTCTTTTCCTTGAGCTTTGCTGAATATAATAAGCATGAAAATACACTAGACAGGAGTAGACAGCTTATGCTCTGTAGCACCTGGAGAGCTTAGGTTGTAGAAGAAAAACACATTCAGGATCCTGGAAACTCCATCTGACTCTCAGAGGTATGAGAAGCTGTCAGAGAATACAGTATAGTAACTGGGAATTTCAGTCACCCTACTGCAGACAAAGGAAACTTATCAAAAGAAGAGGCTGATCTAAATTATAAATAATGAAAATAGTAACAATTTGAAAAAAATAATGAAAGATCCAAAGAAGTGAAGCTGCTCTTGGATTAGGCCTGATGAGTAAGCAGGAGCTGTTTCACAATGTGTTAATTCAGAAACATTCTGAAATGCAGAGCCTTGCACTGAATCTCAGGAAAGCCAGTGAAAGATAAGGCAAAGCTAATCAGGTGGAGGAACTAACAAGGTAAGTTAACACTTGGGAGAATGAGGGCAAGAAGAAGGTTTAGGGGCACTATGTTAGAAGACTAAATATTTTATACCAGTTAAAAATTTTCAGTCAGTAAACAAAGAAACGAATGCAGCTAAAAAACCACCACCACCAACAAAAGCTGTCAGGTGTGATATTGCATTCTTCAGAACTGGGGGTTATTTTTAAGAGGAAAATAGAAGAAATCATAAACATAGGTAAGACAAACATAAAGGAAGGCCAATAGGAAGCACGCAATTTACCAAGGGTAATGATAATAGAAACTTTTCAAACATCAAAAGCAGGGCACATGCCAGAGAATTGGTGAGCCTGAAAAATTATCTGTGTGTAAAACCTAATGTTGATGCCAAGGCTTCACTGTTTGCTGCAGAGAAGTTTATGAAGCTTCCCATACCAGAACTGTCCTTTACAGAGAAAGAGTCTGAAGATTTATCTCAAACTGAAGTGTTGATACAGGGACTTTTGTGCCTAGACAAAAATGCAAACCACACAATAATTATTAATCAGGACCATGTGGTATTTACCTAAGTGGTCCAGAGGAGCTCACTGTGAAGGCTATGAATGAGCTGTGGTGCATGATACATTGCTTAAATCAGCCGAAGCAGGAGAGAAATACAAGGTGACAAATACAATGGAAAATCTAAAAAGAACAGCATTAGTGTGCATATGGATAAATACAATGTATCTAGGAAAGACTTGAAGAGGAGAGTAAAGCATTCTAGAGGAAAAGTATTATCTTATAAATCTGATTTATAAATTTGATCCGGTCACTGTACTTGTAAGTGACATCGATTCAATTGATACAGTAGTTTTATCAGCAAGCATTTGACATCTCTTAAGAGAGATGCTTAAAGGAACTAAGCTGTCAAAGGAGTGGTCACATAGATTACTAATTTTGTAGAAAATAAAGGGTAAGAATAAATAGTTGGCTTGTTCAGCTGAAAGAGGTTACCAGTAAGGCACATATGAGGAGCCATACTGACTCATGCAGTTCATTAAATGAATTGAGAAGGGACTGAAGAGTGAGGTGATGAAGTTAGTAAATGACACAGAATTATTCAGGATAGCTAAAACTAAAGCAGGCAGTAGAGAGTTGTAGCAGGGTCTCATGATACTAAGTGACATTTCAGAGAAAATAAATAGGGAACAATTAACTGTAAGAATTTATTGGCAACTAATTGAGTTATGAGACAAGCAGTTCAAAGCAAACAAAAGGAAATACGTTTTCTGCAAATAATTAAAATGGGGAGTTCATTGTCACAGGATGCTCTGAAGCCCAAAATTACTTTTATAAAACAATTAAGACAGATTCATGGAGAAACAGCTGATACAGCATGGCTAAACACAACAACATAGATTCAGCCTGTGGCTTAAGGAGCCCCTAAACAAATTAGTACTGGAAGCTGGGAGGTAAAGCAATGGGAAGGTCATTCTGTAATTGTACTGCTCTTACATTCTTCCCCTAAGCATCCATTTCCACCTGAGCTGTTATAATAACACCTGAGGTGTTATTATAATATGAATGCTGAGCTACATTTCACAGGAAAGACTTGGCATATTACAAAAACAAACAAATAAAAACCCCTGTAGAAGAAAATTGAATTGCAATGTCAAGCACTTGAGAGTTCAGAAAGATGTAATTTTAAGTTCTCCAAGAAAGATTTAACCTTTGCAGCCCAAACCTGGCAAAGCTATATGCAAGTGGAAATAACTACAAAGAGGAGAAGCAATCCAGTGTAGGTGCCATGTTTAATTTGATCTCTTTATGTATTCATTTATGGTTTTATACACACATTCCACTCATATACACACAAAAAGTCATAAAATCTAGTGCTGTAACTGGGCCCTTCATTTTACAGTTTCAGCATGAGTAATGGAAGAATGCTAAATGGAAGAAAACCGGAATGAGGAATCTGTGAATCATAACTGTAAAATAAAAGGGAAGAAGGTGTAGCTTGAGGGAATATCACTTGTAGAAGTGATATATTTTCTACTGGTTAGCAAAGAAATTGTGTCATTAGTGAGACAAATTAGGTAATTGTTTTCAAGGATGGGAGTACATTTGGGACAGCTGGCTTGGATACAAGTGTTCCAGCACTGGACAGGATCCTGTATTGAGTAAGTTATTGTAGGGTTTCCTTCATGATCAAATACAGAAATAATGTGAAAAAAATGTGTTTGTTTATTTCTTAATAAAAAAAAAAGAAAAAAAGAAAAAGAGCAAGCATTTAAATATGTGTATGCATATATTTTGGATGTGAAGAATGAAGGCTGGGAAATTTAGGTCCTGAACAAATGAAGAGGAGTTTCCTTATTGGTGATTTGCCAGAGAAAGAAGAACCCAGGGCAGCATTATGTCAGAGAAGCAAAACACAAAAATTGAGTGGTATGGAAAAACAGATACCCCAGGTACTCTCTTTCTCTCTGGTGTCTATCTTTCTTCTTTGCAAACTTCTTATTTTAAAACTTTGATCTCTTTGCACCAGGGCTGTCTAGTTACTGAATGCGACTTTTTGGGTGCTGTTCACCTTACTTCTACTACAGTTGTCCTCATCCCACCTCTATACTGATGGCATGACCTGCTAAAGGTACATAAATTAGCACCATCTGAAGTGGAGACCAGTGCCTGGTCTTTATTCTTGAAGCTTGTTTTTTTCTGTGGAGTCAAAATACTGAACAAATTTTGGCATAAGAGCTGGGCTGTGCATACAGCCTGAGTGTCCACACAGCCTGGGTGTCCACCCTTGGTGGCCAGAAATGTCCTGTGGGATGTGGTCAGCTTCATTTGACACACTGTTTCCATTTGTGTCCTATTCAGTGGGGAGGTGCAGGACACTGTGCTGGGCAAGTTGGGATGTTTCTTACATTCCTTTTGGGAGGCATCATTTTATCATTGACTAACACCAGAGAAGGTACCAAGGACCATGAGCAATCTTCTCCCAGCCTCAGCATCACTCTTATGAGAATAAGAAGGGCATCGGCAGTTATGCCAGTGAGGCTAGAAGAAGATGAGGCTCACCAATTGTTGTGCTTCTGGGCATAAGCTGAGGTCAGAAAGGCTTGGCTTTTTGCTAAGTTGCAGCATTGGCCTGTACTCTGAGTTAAAAGCATCTAAGACAGACTGATTCCAGTCTGCTTACCAAATGATACCACGAAAGCTAACAGTAGGTTACATCTTCAGGGTAGCATTCCTTTACTTTGTCATCATGCTTCATGCTGCTTCTAGATACTCATACTTGCTGCATCAAATGAAAGATATTCAATCTCTCTATTCATGAGCTGACAGGGAAGGGGACATTGCATCATTGTAAGTCCCTTACAATGTACAGGTCTGCTGTTGACCTGTAAAAGCGCAAATGAGCTGAGGTTTCCTGCTTGCTCCTAAGTAGCCTGTCGGCAAATCCCCAGGTGGCTCATGAAAGCAGACAAGCACATTTTTGCTGCCCTAACAACTTTTGACCCTCAGGCTATGCAAAGAAGGCTCCAGGCAGGCAAGGCCAGATGAATTTGTTCAGGGACTGTCACCTGCTTCCAGACTCCATATACCCCTGGATCCCACTCATGTAACTAGTTAGACCTTCATCACATAGGGACATAGGCCAGAGGGATGGGACTGATGAATGAGACAAGATCTGTAAGTGAAGGTACATCCTTTGAAGTGCTGAGCTCTCACAACTCCCATTAACTCCCACTGCCCCAAACCAGTGAATTACTAAGTACCTCTTTTGATCTGGATCATTGTTTGCTTCGCCATTGTAGTCTTTCCAGACATCTTGCTATCCTTACTTAAAATCTTAGGAAGGAAACATATGGTGAAGACAAATTCCTGTCACACCCACAGGCATTCTGAATAACAGCATAGGCTGTTCAGGATCATTTCTCAGTCAAAAATGTGCCTTAGCTGCTCACTGAAATGCACAGAAGTTAGATAGCACCAAGCAGCCTGTTCCACAGGCACCTCATAAGAATGAAACCTTGTTAAATTATACTATGATCTCCTGGTTTCTCACAGTAGTGAGAAACAAGGAGAGGGATACACATGACTGAAACAAGTTTTACTTCAAGGAATTTTCTCTTTTATCCTTCAAGACCTGATTGGGGCTGTAGCAATCTTTGTAGAGTGACCAAAAATCTCTATCAGGATCAAGTTCCCACAGATCCAAATAGGAATTAAGTGCTTACATTTCTTACATGCTTAATAAATTATGTGGAGCTCTTGTCACTGAACGTCAAGAGGACGCAGTATTATACAACCCCCGAGGAAATCCCCAAATATTCAGTTACATTGTTTACATTACAATATGTTAATTACAGTATGTTATTACATAATAACAGTTACATTGTTTACATTATCCTCTCTTAGCTGGGATGTGCACATTCAGTTGAACACAAAATTCCAGCAGGCCCATGTATGATTCTCAAGTATTATCTTCAAGCAGTACATCCTGATATGTATACACCTCTGTACCATGGGAATGAAAATGTGTCCTGGAGTTATAAACCCCATGCTTGCTTTGAAAACAAAGTCCTCATATTAGCTTTTAAACACATGACCAGAAATCTGAGCAAAGCATAACCTCATAAAGGTCAGAAAAATGTGTGCAAGTCTGTAGACTAACCAAAGATATCTACAAATCACAAGCAGCTTACGTAAAGCTGTTGTCTTGATATTTCTTGGTGCCATTCATCATTATTTTTAGAAATAGCAAACACAGATATTATTCTGCATTTTAATTTGCAATTGTTTTGTACTCTAATTAGTACAAGGTCAAAAGGAAGGCTTTTGAAAGGAGATATGAAGTCGTTGTTGTCACCAGATGACAGCATGTTGAAAAGTTACCAAAATGCTATGGCAGAATAAAAGGGGGATTTGGGGTTTTGTTTTGCTCCTTAACGTGAATTGCTGAGCATTCAGGATTTCTTTGGATCAGACCTCAGTCATCACTTTCAGAGTGAAGACATTACTCTTTGACAGGAAAGGGCAAACTAGATTCTTGTTTTCCTACAATTGTATCAGCATTTACGGTGGTCTGAACTATCCCCATTGTTGTTTAAACCCACAGGAAGAGGCTCTGGGGAAAAAACTCTGCGTGAAAATACCCTAACATAGGTTCTAAGGGGTTTTAGTTGTTCTTGTTCTTTTCACCAAGGGGCAGGCTTCTTCTCCAGGGGCTATGCCACAGGGCTTGTCCCCAGATCCTAAACCAGTAAGAAGTCCTTTAGGAGACTGTCTTTCAGCTTTCCACCCAACACGGTTGCAGTATAAGACTAGCTGTGGGAGACTGGGATGCCTCCTTATCCTTGAAGGTCTGAGGGGAACACAGCAGAGCTTCAAAGGGGAACAGCAGGTTGTCCCTCTCTGGCTGTCTTGTAAACCCCCTTTAGATACTGGAAGGCTGCTATTAGGTTTCCCTGGAGCCTTCTGCAGGCTGAACAACTCCAGATCTCTCAGCCTGTCTTCACAGGAGAGGTGTTTCATTGTTGTGGCCCTCCTCTGAACCCACTCCAAGAACTCTTATGTTCTCTTTTCCTTAGGGGTCCCAGACCAAGACACGGCACTGCACGTGGGGTCTCACCAGAGCAGAGCAGAGGGGCAGAATTCCCTCCCTCACCCTGCTGGCCATGCTGCTTTGGATGCAGCCCAGGCTGTGTTTGGTTTTCTGGGCTGCAAGTGCACGTTGCTGGGTCATGTCAAGCTTCTCAACAGTCAACATCCCCAAGTCCTGGATGAAGGGATCAAATACACCCTCATCAAGTTTGCTGATGATTCAAAACTGGGGGGAGTGGCTGATACACCTGACAGCTGTGCTGCCACTCAGATAGGCTGGAGAGTTTGGCAGAGAGAAATCTAATGAGGTTCAACAAAGGCAAGTGCAGAGTCCTGCACCTGGGAAGGAATAACCAAAGTACCAGCACAGGTTGGGGGCTGACCTATGGGAGAGCAGCTCTGTGGAGGACTGGGACTCTTGACCATGAGCTATCAGTGCCCTTACAGCCAGGAGGGCCAATGGTATCTGGGGTACATCAGGAAAAGTGGCCGGCAGATTGAGGAAGGTGATTTTCCCGCTGTACTCAGCCCTGGTGAGGCCAGCTCTGGAGTGCTGTGTCCAGCTCTGGGCTCCTCAGTACAAGAAAGACAAGGAGCTGCTGCAGAGGGTCCAGTGGAGGGCCATGAAGGTTATTAGGAGTCTGAAACATCGCTCTTATGAGGAGAGACTGTGGGAGCTGGGCCTGTTCAGTCTAGAGAAGAGAAGACTGAGAGGGGATCTCATTAATGTGTGTAAATATCTCAAAGGTGGGTGTCAAGAGGATGGTGCCAGGCTCTTTTCAGTGGTGCCCAGTGATAGGACAAGGAGCAATGGCCATAAATTGAAACATAAGTTTGGTTCCACTTAGGAGCCATTTGTGCACCTATTTTAGGACATTTTAGATGAACCCTTGCAGGCCTAACTTAAAGAAGCTTCTCATAAGCCTCTCTCTCTGTTTGCCTGAGGATTCCAGGATGTGGCAAAAAATTTTACTAAAGTGAAACCTTTTTCAGGGTTTTCTGCATCCCAGTGTTTTTTGTATTTTGTAATACATAAAAAAATATGCTTGTGATTAATAGACGTATACCTTTTTTTCTTCTGATTTATTTTTGTAATTGAAAAAGATTTTAAATCATGTCAAAGCTGTGAAATAACCTGTTTTATTTAAAACAATAACACTGTCAATAGTTTTGAAATATTGAAGACCAGTCCTGTCCTAGAGGACTTTCTCACTTCTTATTTGCACAAAACTCCTCTTTTAACTACTTTACTCACTAAAAACACAGAAAAAAATATTCAAGACTTGGATATTAAAATATAAAAACTCCCAGATTTTCATCAAAAGATGTGAGACAGAGTTTTTTATGGACCCCAAAATTCCTGGATGAAGTTCAACATGTGTCAGTAAAGACATCACCATTTCCTGCAAGCTGAGTTTGGTGATTGCCATCTGATTACCTGTATCTTCAACTGCCTGCATCTCAATTAAAACTGGTATTGTTATTAAACTCCTTTGTGCCAGAGTCAAGGGATAATTGCAGCACGCCTGACTTGTACCTCATGGGAACCAGTAGGAAACACATCCTGCATCTCAAAAGTGACTCTGTAACAGGTATCAAGTCACTGGATGCTGGGCTTCTCCCAAAGGTAGATCAGAGTGTGGTGGTGAATGAAATGAGCCCTCTCTGTTCAGCTGCTCTTTGCCTGAGGCCAAGAGGCACAGCACAGCTATAGGGTAAGCTATACTGCCTTATTGTCTAAACAGTGTGTTTGCACCCAAAATGCCTTTTGGTCCTTGTCTTGTGCTAATTCCCAGCTGTAGCTGGGCAGTGTATGGAAGCCTTTGACAGGCTCTTTTTGAGTTCAGGCCAAAACACTGCCAGAGCTGTGCAGAGAGAACTGGACAATTACAGCCTTGTTCCTGGTTCTGGCTGTGCTCCTTTACCTGTAGCAAATTCATTTCCTTCTTTAGGTCTACTAACCAGCATGAAGGACAAGATCACTGACCAGACTTGTCCCTGCACTCTTCTGACTCCCATATGCAAGACAAAGAGTTAGATCCTCAGAAGGAACAGCACTTACCCACTCACATGGTGTGCATAACACACGCGGGAAAACACTAGGGAGTATTTCAGCAGCACATGGTTTCATCTGTAGGCTCTACTGTTTCATGCCCACTGTGGCACAGACACTGCAGACTGACTTCTCATGCTTTGCTTCAAGACATGTTAGTGGGACACTGTGGAGAAGGCTGAATGTTGGCAGCCCAGTGTGTGCATCAAGGCCAAGGGTGACTGCAAGCCCTCCATTGTCTAGTGCCTGTGAGCACTAAAGCCAACAAGAAACTTCAGGCTATAAAACAATTTTTTTTTTAATAGCACAAGTAACTGTAAGAAAAAGATTTTTTTTAATAGCACAAGTAACTGTAAGAAAATTTGGTTCCAGCTTCTCAAGAGCACATATCCTCTTGTTGGCAGTCCCATGTACATCTACTGGGGTAAGAGTAACTTCGTAATGTCTGCTACTTTAAAGAACAGCAATTACAAAAAGAACTAGCCACTAACAACAGTGTCTTTACTTTTATCTTCAAACAACAGATGGTGCTAATCTGGAGCTTTGCATTCCTAAAAGTGCTGGAATCATGAAACTACTTCTAGCAGGACCCTGATACACAATGTATTGCTGGGGAAAACAGTAAAAATATGCCTGCTGTCAAACAGACTTCACGTGAAATTCTTATCTTTGCACAAGACAAGATGTCACCCAGATGACATTTGTAGGTCTCATTCTGTTCTCAGTCACAATGGCTAAATCAGTTTGTATGAGTCTCCC
Organism: Corvus kubaryi; assembly: GCF_017639235.1. Classification (NCBI taxonomy): domain Eukaryota; kingdom Metazoa; phylum Chordata; class Aves; order Passeriformes; family Corvidae; genus Corvus; species Corvus kubaryi. The sequence continues at coordinate 7,649,124 of NW_024580666.1, read as the reverse complement.
AAATCTGGAGTAGCTTCTAGTGACAGATACTCTTTATGACAGGATAAGACTTATAAGATCACAATTGTGCTCACATGCCAATTTTGCACAGGAATAAATATGCAGTCCTCTGCAAGTAGGTCACATTTCAGCAGTTATTTCAGATTTACTTCACTGTTACCAAGATCAGAATCAGTGACTGCTTGGGATGAAAAGTTAAGGTGACACTGAAGCAATTTCGTTTGTAATTCATGTGGGAAAAGCTAAAATAAATAACATGAAAGGCCCCCACATTATTAGCTAGTGTGTTTGAAAGAATCCTGCTGTCATGTTTTATCTTTTCTTAACTGCAAGCCAGAACATTTAAGATTTAATTTTTTGGGGGGGGGGGGGGCAAAGGGGGGGGGGGGAAGTGTGTCTTTTGAAGAAAGTTCCACAGGTTTCCAAACACTTCAACATTTCATCATGGCAATCAGCCAGATGCCAAACAAAATGTGGCTTTCCACCAGAGATCTGACAGGTGGCCTTTCCAAAGTTTACACGCTGAAGTGAGAGCTGATGTTCTGCTGTTTATTTTTCTGCCTTTTAAGTTATTCCTTTATTGAAGCCAGACTGTAGACATCTTTCCATGTAACAAAAGATAAGATCTTTCCCCGAATATTTGGGGATTTTAATATGCCTTTCTATTACCCATATCTACTCAGGGGATTATTATTCACACGTTCAAATGAAGAAATGTTGGGCTGGCAAGGAGGAAAAACACATATGTATGCAGGCAAAAGATAAGCTATTTGAAGCTTCACTGATAAGACAGAGCCAGATACTACTGAGGTACAACACAGGGAAAAATCCCAGCTTTCCCTCGAGGTGTTTCCCCTGTCTCTGGCTGTGGAGAAGGCTGGCACCCAGCCTCACTCATCCCCTGGCTTATTTTCTAGAGCATCTCCACTCAGCTCCTTCTGCCTGGGGCTCTCCACCTGCCACTGCCTTCAGGGAGAAATAAATGCAGTCTGTGGCTGTGCTGCACTTCCCTTTATCACGTCTTTCTCTCTGTTGTCTCAGGGTTTTCAAATGTCTCCTCAGAATTTTGAATGCTCCTGAAAATCCCCTGAAAATCCTGACGAAATATCAGGGGAGATAAAGTGCATGGTAAAAATGGAAGCATGATAGCTCTAGATTGTTCATCTCACTTTCCTTGCTTCCTTCAGGTATGGTGTCCCTCAAAGTAAGGTCCAGGTGAAGAGGTAAGAGAAAATAAAGATTCTTCTGTAGAAACAAATTTCTTGAAGAAACAACAACCACAACTGATCCCATGGAATTGCTCATGACTGATAGCAAGGTTAATGAGGCTCATGTCAGACTCAGTTTAACTCAGTTCTGGGACCAGATTCTCATAGTTTAAAGGAGAAAACTTGGGGTGTGCCCTTGCCCTCATTCATATCCCATTTGACCGTCATGAAGCCAGAGGAGAGGTGTGTATAAGAAAATTAAGTATGTAACCAAAATTATTACGATTTAAGAGGGAGATTCTGGCAAAGAAAGGCCTAAGTCCTAAGCAAAAGTTTAGCTTACTGTCAGCAAGCAGCAGCAGGGAATAGTTGTATTCCTGTTGTATTCATGCCTCAATATTGCACTTCACCATGGCTTTTGAGCAGTTTCTGAAATCTTCCCATGTGACTAAGATTTGGCCCATGCCATCTGTTTGTTCACTGTTCCTCAGGGAAGACAGGCACAAGCAGTGAAGTTTGTTGGATTGTATTTTTTTGAGGGGTTACTTTAAATTTTGGTTATGTATATTGATATTTATCTGTACTACAGAAGACAAGGCTGAAGAAGTCACTTTGCACTTGCAGCAGGCAGGCACTCAGTGCTAAGTCTGTGCAGGACCTCAGTTCCTGGGGGAGTTTATTCCTCTGGCTGAAAGCAGCACATGTAACCCTTAGTTTATGGAAAAGAGTCCTCTTCTGCCAAATGGGCAAGGTTGCAGCCCATAGTACTTCTCTTATATGCAAGAATGTGTGTGTGTGTGTGTATGATAGAAGTCTAGACATCAGACAGGAGTCCTTGAAAATTATGTCTGTGTTGGAGTTGTTTTACTATGCCAGAAAGCTGTAAAGGGACCTTTCCAATTAAACAAATAAAAATCAAAATATATGAGTAAGTATTCCAATGGAGAAATTTACTGTATGCTATGAGTATTTCGTGCAGAGACAAATCATAGAACAAAGTTCTCTGTCATTTGCACAGGGGAAATGAAAATATGGTACAATTGTGCTGAATTGTCCATCCTTGGTCATAATCCTTGTGTTTTGACCAGTCCTTCTCATCCAGCCCATTGTTTTCCAAAAATCAGAGGAGGGTACCAATTAATCTATCTGCAGATTTAAGAAAGCAGAAGTACACTCCAGCATCACAGTTTTGTTTAAGATCTCAGCTTCCATCCACTCATGACAATAGCAAAACAACCATGGGTTTAAGTCATGCAGTTCAAGCACATTGCAAAATAAGCATAAAATTATTTACAATTGTTAGCAACATTCCCCGATACTTAGAGCAGGCAGAGAAATGCTTGAACTCCTCTGTGAGTAGTAAATAAGCCAATATGGTCTTGTCATCTCTCCTCCCACTCCACACCCTTAGGAACACACAAAAAAAAAAAAAAAGGGAGAGAGAGAGAAAGAGAGAAGAAATATAATAAAAGTAACTCAACAAAGCGGGCAATTCCTTAGGAATTTTGTTGTATTCAAAATGCCTTTGAAATTATCCAGCAACTAAACCACAGGCTCCCTCATCCTTTTGGTCGCACAAAACAACAACATAGAGTCTTCTGTGCTCAGATGTAGTAATTACAGACAACATGCACAAAGAAAAGCAAATAGAACAATTTCAATTGCCAGAGCCAAACATGCAATTGTGCATCTATAAAGGTAACTACAAACCAAAAGATCAGTGATGGTTCTGGTTTCTTCAAATTACTGTTTTGCCCTGAAGGAAAACAATTATCACATAAGTAATCCTAATAATTTTAGCATTTGTTTTGCATATCAGCATCAAATCTGAATGAATACTTTTGTTTTTTTAAAGTATGTATTCTGAGACAAACATTGTGTCTCTGACTAACTTCTAATTCAGGAAAGCCTTGGTCCAAAAAGTCACTGGTGGCAATGGAAACACTCCATAGAGCTTTCCACCGCTGATTCAGATATTTTTTTACTCTTCTTATCTACTTTTAAGTCACTAGTCTCTCTTGCCAAAAGCCTTTGTAAATGTAAGGAGCACAAAGCTGAGAGACTCCAGAGACAAGTAAATATCAAAAGTTGACATACTGTATTGTTGCTTTTCAGCTTTACTGTTGATATATAGGAAATTTCTTTACTTGTTGGTATTTGTGGTTAAGGACCTGCTCAATAGTTTTGTATACAGGAATCAAATACCCTGAGTACCTCCAGAATCCTTGACCCAAATCATTGGAGAATGGCATCTAGCTACCACCTTTCACTGCAGGTTGACCCTGCAGAAGATCCCTGTTTTTGTAGAGAAAAACACATGCCCTAATGCGTAAGTATTTGAGCAAAATACCTCAAAGAAAACCAACCTACTGCCATCTACAAACCTTGATGAAGAATCTCATTGAAGAAATTAAAAACACTAATGAAATGCCTTTGCATCAATATGATAATTGGAGTATGTTCAGCCCTTGGAAGCGTTCACCATACATTCCACACCTCTCTAAATCTATCATGTTTTGTGCAGGGGAGAAAGAACCGCAAATGAAAGCAGACCTGGCTTCTTTCAGGAGCATTGCCTCGCAGGTATCAGATCACAGCTGAAAAACCAGAAACAAAAATTAGTGTTATAACATCAGTGGGAGTGATCTTGATGAAACCTTGAAAGGTGGCCTCATTTCAGGGGCAATGAGGGGAGATCAGGTCAGACTTTTCTGCTTTTTTCCCTATGGACAAGCAAATCTCCGTAGTGAACCCAGCTCACGCAGTCTGTCAAGGGTGAGCTGTTGAGCCAATGAAGGAGCAGGCCAGGCTCATGCTTGATGCCTCATTTGGGCCCCAATCAGCATCCACATGTAGATCTAAGCCAAGGGAACCAAAGCCAGCAGGGATATTTTGGCACCTTTTCCTGGCGGCCACAGTGATCTTGCATATATATTATGTATTTTCTTTTTTTCATACTTGACATATTTAGTCAGCTTTGTTGGCTGATGTCTCTTTTTTTGGCTTGTTTCACTATGGCTTGGCTGTACCTTTGATCACTTGGCTTGCCCAAGTCTAGTATCACTAGGTTGTAAAGCTGCTGCAGTTTCTTAATTGGACAGTTATGGACTGGAATCCATTTATGAATGTTTTGGGTTAGCATTTCATGCCACATATTAACTATTTTTTTCATTCATTTGTTCATTCATCCATTCATTCATTCAGCTTGCTGAATACAGAGCAGGAGCATATACATAAATTTGGGAAGAAGGCTGAGGAGGAAGCCTGTAATCAATAAAGGTCATGAACCCTCCTCAGAACAACAGTGCCATTAGCAGCTCAGCACAGGACTTTTAAGGTGTTCTGTGACACACATTATTATCTCACTTTATGATATATGTTTTCCTTTCCTCTATCATTATTAAGCTCTCTTTCCAAAGGACACCCTCATACTGTCTTTCCATACCTTAGCTGTAGGCAACAGCTTCACCTGAGAGAAAGCTCTCAACAGGTCAAGCAATGCAAAGGACTTTGCATAGCATCTGCATATCACCCTGTCTCTAGCAAAGAGGAGCTACCAAGTACTGCTGCACCCTTCAGCCCCCTAGTTCCCACCACCGTGCTCAGAAGTCTAATTGACACAGTAGTGCTCAGAGTACCTGAGAAGGACAGCATGCAGTCACAGAGGCAGGCACAGGTCCTGGCCTGGGGAACATGCAGACTAGAAAGGATCACTTCTTATTTCTACCTCCTTCCTTTCTCCTTTCTCAAAGCCCTTCTGTTTGACCCTCCTATTTCTGCCTTCATATTCCCCTTTCCCATGCCAGTCTTCCAGCTCTGCTTTCTTCAGCTGTGCTTCCTCTCTTCTCCTTGGTCATGTCCACCTCCCTCCCTCCCTGGCCCTATTCCCCTTGCACAGATGGAGGAAGGGAAAGGAGGAGTGTGAAGGCACCTGTGAAGATTTTCAAGCCACAACATCGGGCTGCTTGCCAGCTCACAAGAGGCTCTCCTTGTGCTCATCAGCAAAGTCACATGCAATGCAATGGGGCACAACAGGTCAAGTAAAAAGAGGAGTCCTCTTCTCACTAAGAAGCACGTGAATGTATTGCAAAAATGTTTGAAAGGACCAGTGCTTTCTCCTGTTCTGTTGTGTGGTGAAATATTTCTTGACCAAAAAAGTGCAGGAGCAGCACAAGTGTGAATGCCTCCTCCCTCACTGCCCCCAAAGTGTTCCAAAGCCTCTTCAGGACTGTTGTCGTGCTAGCAAATGTAAGCACATGCCATGGGCACATTCCACAGGCCAGGCTGCCTCTCACAATTTCCTCCATGTGGATTTGGGGACTGAGCAGAGGTTATTTTAACTTGACACTGTTGTTTCACAATTCCTGAGGCAGATGCAGGGAGTAGCTGGCACGTGAGGAGTCACCAGCAAAGCCCTGGCTGCTGCTAAGTCACTGAGTCAGGGAGGGCTTTCTGCAGCAGCAAACAGGCTGTGGGGCATTGCAGGAGTAGTCTCTGTCCCAGGAAAAGGACTGCATGGCTTTTTCTTTCAACAGCAAGTGAGATGTGGTCACAGGCAGAATAAAACCAAGAGAAAAAGCTTGACAAATAGCCTAGTGGCTCATGGGAGAGCTGATTATAGAGAAGCTGCTGTTCTGTCTCATGTAATTGGGCAGACCCACCATAAGAGAATCCCCACTGCCTTTCTTCCACTGGGACTAGGGCTTGATCCTGCTTACCCTGGAGAAACAGCAGGCAATTTGTAGCAGAAACTCCTCAGCTCTGCTCCCAGCAGTATGTCTTTGCTCTAGCCTCAATTCAAGACCCAGCAGGAAAAGCCACTCTGTAGCTCACGGTGGGCAAATGTTTTCATTATCCGGGCCAGATGCTGGTTTAGAATATGGGCAGAATTACATGAAGACATCCTTTTCTTCTCTAGGAGTTTGACGGTGGTTTAACACACATGGGCACACCAGAAGACATTTAATATGTGCAGGGTTTAGCAGGAACAAGTTGTCTTCCACTCCCTGCTTGGGGTCACCCTGCATCATCCCACAGTCTGCACTCACCCAGATCTTAACTGTTTTACAGGCACTTCCCATATTCAGTGTATGATTGCAAAGGAGCTTTCCCCTCCATTCTTACACAGCTCCTCTTGAGGTAAACCAGTAGCAAAATTAGAAGAGGGAGCTTAAGGGCACATTTTCATTTGTGCCACAGCCAAGGAATGAGCCCTGTTCTAACAAGCAAGCACACAAGAGGAGGCACTGTGTTCCTGTGCCTTTTCTTCTTTGCACTCTGCCACTCAGTAGAGATTTGAAGGTGGGAATAGGACTGCAAGGTGTAAGATTATTTACAAATGGAATATGATCATATCCCTGGTTCCTGTGTTAATATGTAATGTTATTTCTTCAAGATGTGTGGTCATAACTGGGAGTTATTGAGGGGAGCTCAGGGCTTAGAAGATTAAATTTGGATTTGCAGCCTTTTATTTTTGGAACATTTTTTTAAAAAATGACTCTTCCATTCTGCCAGCAGCCTTTTTGCCTACTGTGCTGATCAAAGCCCTCGGCTGTGCCATAATCAGAATGACAATAACAGATCTGTTTGAAACCATCCAAGTGTCGTCTTGTACAGAACAGCAGTGTTGAAAGATGTTTGCGTAAGGATGAAATAACTGACTAAGAATGGTTACATTACTCTTCAACCACAGGTTGCATTTGTTGCTTTGCATGCAAAAACTCTGCCCAGAAAAAGAGGTATTGGGCCAACTGTGCCTCCACTCAAAAGCTGTCAACTGGAAAAACATAGCAGTTCATGTTTAAGACCACCAGCATTTTTCTGATGGTTGCTGAGCTCAGATGATCAGTGTAATGGAAGGAGAAGGACTATCCAGATCAGTTATTATATTAAATTATATAATGCTTTTGTGTATCTCTCTCTGGCAATATCAGGACAGGGAAAGTGGCCTCAGAAAAATAACGATTTTTAGTATGGAACATTAAAAACACCTTCTCAAGTATATTTGGGGGAATAAATCCTGTAAAAGAAACTGATAGAATTCTGCAAGAAGGCTTGGCATGTAAAAGAGGGCAGCAAAAAAGCAGCACTATATTTGAAATTAATTTTGATGGATTTTTACTATCATATGAACAAATATGGGAAAATTCTGGCCTCAGGAGGGAATAACATGGAGGAAACTGCCTACCTTATTTTAAGGTAACAACAGCTATTAATTTTAAGTAGCACAGATGTCCTTCACAGCTGTGAACTTAACACATGAGAGTACAGTGAATGAATGTTCTCTCAGACTCGACTTACCCCCAGCACTTCTTATAGCAATTCAAGTTACTAAAAAAATAAACCCATTTACTGTCCCTTCCAGAGCATAAAAGAATTGAGCATTGTTTAATAATACTGAGCAGACCAACAGCAAAATTTCACAACACAGAGAACCAACACCGTCAGGATAAAATACTGTGGCTTTTAAAAATATCATTACATTCCCACAAGCTACACAAGACTCTTTCCAGGGTGCTGGTCACTGGCAAGGCTATAATGAAAAAGATGAATAGAGCCTATAGTTTGGATGTCCTTTGAGCTCAAGAATTATACGAAACGGGAATGCAGAAGGAAAAAACTGGCACAGAGCTTCCACAAAACATGAGTTCATTCTAGGGAAGATCATACTCTGCCTGAACGTCCTCTCTTATTGCTTACAGCTATACAGCCCACTAGCAAAATGGGTAGTGTTGGCAGTGGTAATAATTAACCAGCTGATTCATGGACACTTAAGTGATCAAAAATGGGCCTAAATCAGCCAGCTGGCTCAACTTGGCAGTGGAAATTGCATCAGTGGAAAGATCTATATGCTGCCCTGTTGTGGTTTAACCCCAGCTATCAACTAAGTGCTATGCAGCTGCTGGCTCACACACACCCACCTCCCAGTGGGGAGTAGGATTGGAAAAAAAAGTAAAACTTGTGGGTTGAGGTAAGAATGGTTTAATAATTCAAACAAAATGAAATATACTAATAACACTAGTGATAATAGTAAGAACAATAATAGCTGTAATGAAAAAGAGAGAGTGAGAGAGGATAAAACCCAAGAAAGACAAATGATGCACAATACAGTTGCTCACTACCCACTTATCAATACCACCAAGCAGTGATTGGTGGCTCCCTGCCAAATCCCCCCAGTTTATAGACTGAGCATGACATTCTCTGGTATGGAATATCTCTTTGGCTAGTTGAGGTCAGCTGTTTCGGTGATGTTATCCCCTAAATTCCCGTGGTCCTGCTCACTGGCAGAGCACAAAACACTGGAAAGTCCTTGATTTAGAGTAAGTACTACTTAGCAACCTCTAAAACATCCGTGTGTTATCAACATTATTCTCATGCTAAATCAAAGACACAGCCCTGTACCAAGTGCTAAGAAGAAAATTAACTCTAGCACAGCCGAGCCCAGGACATTTATGACAGATTATCAAGAAGTGGAGGTATTTTGACCATGTTAGTCTAACTGTGGTATGTATCACAGGATATTAGAAATGCCACTTTACTAACAGCCTTTAATTAAGTTTGGTTTTCATAGTATTCATGTAGTTATCATGTAGTCTCCTCACAGAAGGCTGACATACACCCAATTATACCTGGGGGATGTGGTCAAAGATCCATGGATTCCAGTGGTTCTGAGATCAGGAGTTGAGTGTTCAAGTTGCAGAAAACACAAAATTAAACAGTTTCCAGGAAAACTCCCCCATAAGACACAAGAAGATCCCAACAAAATGGTACCAGTGTCACTGAAATGTAAATGCTGGTGTGTTACTGAGTTCCACTCCTATGAAGCTACAGGCCTTGAAACCAACAACCTCCTCTTAAAAGTCCCCATTTTCAAAACAGGCTTAATGTAGAAGATTATTCAAGATAACTGGATATAGCTAATCAGAGCTGCACAGCTTGCCTATTGTAAAAATTTTTCATTTTATGCCAAATGACAAGAGCAAGCACATACATTGTTGGCAATGTTCCTGCGAATGTAGTCTTTTTCATTATAGCTCTGCCATTGCCAAAGTAAGAGCTAAATATATTAACAGCTTAGTTCACAGCTATTCTGAAATAACCAAAGCAAGATAAATTGCTAAAGCATTTAATTTTTTTTGTTTGTTTGTGACATAAAGTATTCAGAGTTTATATACACAGGAGGACATAAGAGGAATAAGCTGGATCAGACAACATATAGGTATTACTTGTAACATATGAAATTTAAATGAGATAAAGTTACTCACCTTTTCTTGGAACAAGGAATGTTTGAAATGTAAGAACATCCTAGAACAAAGACCAACGCTCCTAGTGAGAAATGAGCTTTTTGGGAAAACACATCACCCAGCTCAAAACCAACATTTGATATTCAGTTCAGCCTACCCTGATTTCAGCATGAGACTGAACTATCTGCTAGCTCTTTCCATGGCTCCCTCCAACTCACGATTGAGGAACAGAGGTTCATTTAGTCTTGTTAGCTCTAGCCCTGCCATTATGTCAGCTCCTCCTGTTTTCTGGATTAATGGCAGCCTCCAGTTATTACCCAGTGGCCTCAGTCCAAGGCTGGACTTTCCAGAGGCTGAAGCATAAAAGAGCAGAAGTCTGATGCTGGTGATGAGCCAGAACACTTGGTTTCCAAATCAAGATAAAAACTGCAATCATACTCTTTTTTTCCTCCTGTGTGAAGGGTCCTGGTTTTTTGATCTGTCCAGTGTAGATCTCATCAGTAAAGGCCTTTTACACACACATGTTTTCATATACCGCTGCCATTGTCCTTTGTTCCAGAGCTAAGTGTTGGCAGAATAAGCACAGTCATCATAAAATGTATTATTATGTGCAGACACACTATTGAATAAAATCAGTCTTGATCAGAACAGAACTGTCTGAACACAGCTCGGTGCTCTTTCATTCTGGGATTAATTAAAACTGAGGAAAACACTGCTGAATCCTCTTCTGGAAGACCAAATCCAAGCACTTTTTGAAGCACATCATGAACATTTGCTCCTACATGTTATTTCTGTGTTTCTTAGCAGAAACTCATTAGCAATTCAGTAGTGAATGGATTACTCATTAGCTGGTAGCAATATGGAGCTGAAAACTGCTAAGAGTGCCAAAGGAGGCTTTTATCTGTATTGTGCATGCCAGATAAAGGACAAAAGCAAAAATGATAGCAAAGGCTTGAAAGTCTTGACCTAAGCGTTGTTCTTTCAGTCAAAATAATTTTTGTGAAAAATCTCAAAAATACTTGGGGCCAGCTCTTACAGAGAATGAATGAATGTCTAAGGTTTGCATGCAGAAAGGGCAGGTCCACAAGTAAGCAGCAGAAAGAGTTCCCCAGGCTTGGCACCACAGCAAGAACATGTGCAGATCAGATACTCCTATTGCCAGAAGTCCTTCACGTGTGCTCCACTGCAATAATTACATGAGATATTGTATGTGCATTTACATCTTTATAAAAAGAAAAATCCAACAGACAAACTGATGACAGCTGCCCACAGGGGATCCATCAGTAGTGGAGGAGGTCACATTCATTCCATTTTCAGACACTATTAGAAGAAAAATTTCTAAGTGTTTAGTCAGTGTCCTGATACAATATATTTGTAAAACGTTATAAAAACTCATGTGGCCATATTTCACTGAAAAGAGATTAGATACTCTTCACTGAACTTTTTAGTATTTGGTTCAAAAGAGAGTACCTGACCTAGTTAAATAGCCCTAAATCTGTCTAGATGCTTATATGAGCCATTTTTTTCAACTAAAAGCCCCTTAGCTCAAAATCTTATCACAGATAAAAATTTAAAATTGAGTGACCATATCTACATTGTTTTCACTATCAGTGCACACAGTATCTTGAAATCCGTTGGGATGGATTTGTGTGCATCTTAGAAAGAATATTGCATTTGCTGAAATTTTTTATTTAAAAGATCTTAAGATGGGCAAAAGATGAATAAATGCTGATCCAGCTAAACTTCAGCTAAACAGTTTCCTCTGGCCTTCTGGGATTGCTTATTTTTGTCATCTAGGAAGTCAGAATGTACCTTGAGAGTGTTGGGGGGGGCGAGTTATGCAGAGAAGCACAAGGCGAGAGGTCGGGATTCAATTCCCATCTCAAGAAAAAACTCTCTGGTTTTGTGTAATCTTACTTAACACAAAATTGGAGGAGACCTCTTGAGCCATGGAGTCCAGACCAAAGAATCCATAGCAAAAAGCACGATATATACGTGCATGCCTGGTATAGCTGCTGTACAGTGAGGGTCATATGATGGGACGAGATTTGAACCACTGCATCAGAGAGGACCTGCTGCTGCACATCATGCATGATCACTTTGGCTTCAGGAGATGAGTCTCAGCCATGATGTCATTTGTCAGTGCTTTGTGTGAATATGCTGAGCCACAGCTCTTTGGCTGCCCTTCATCAGACAAAGTTCCTCAGCTGGTGAGTAGGAAAACGTCATAGAAAGAAACCCTGAGCAATAGTTTCACTTAAGGTAGCAGTTGCTTCCCTTTTTTTTACCTCTGAGCTCCACCTACCCACAGTGTAATTTCAAGGATTTCTGGGTTAAAAGCTCAGGCAATTATGACTGCTTGGTAGAGAGGCCTTTGCTCTTCATCAGAAGGTGAATGCCCAAGAGCTCCTTCTTCAGGAGAGAATTTTTTTCCTGTTCACAGCAAGCAGGCAGATGTTGACTGATCTTTACCCTGGCAGCTGGTACGTGGAGCAGACTCCTCCCAGAAGCAGGAGTAGGTGGGGGCAGCCAGACCCCAGCTGCGTAGCTGGGCTATGGTTTGCAGTCACTGGACAGACTTGCAGTGAAACTTCTTTGGTGAAACATAGCAAAAAGACCATACATAAACCTGTCTGGCTCCAAGGAACAGCACAGCTGACTTTGCACCAGTCCACAGTCCTTTTAATCTAGATGAGAGTGCTGCCCTAGCATGACCTACAAGCTGAAGAATTAGTTAATTTTCCCCTCTGATTAATAGCTCATGTAAAATTAGTAGGAAGGAAAAAAAGATGTGCTGGTTAACCACCACATCTTTCTTGGCGGGAGGATGTAAATGTTGAAGGCAGAGATAATATTACCTCCCCTGGGCATTAGATGCTTGGTGGTTTGGAGCACATGCCTTTAATAATCAACATCAGTATCTCTTTCATGTCACTGAACAGAAAATAGGGCCTCTTCAAAGAGACTAACTCAGAAAAGAAACTGTTAAACAGGCCTGACTGGGTTGAGCAATGCTGGAAATTAAGTACCCTGGAGGGGCAGGATTAGAAGTGAGGTCAGCACTCTCAGACAGGGCAAGGGAGTGCATTAATAGCCCTCTGTACTGCCTCTGAAGTTCAGATGGTTGTCACTGAATATCCACGAAGCCCTCTCATTCTCCCCCTCCATATGCTGCACTGTTAATTAGCATTCTGCCTTCTTGTCGTAAAATACATGAATTAGCTGGTGGCCAGGAGCTTACTGGCCTAAGCTTTTGAACTGCTATGGAGTTTCAATTACACAGCCTCACTGAGAATTATTTATTTTTTTTAATCCTGACTTTTTCATAATGTTAATCCACTAGTAGATACTTGTCCTTTATCTAAGACACCAAGGCATTCAGCAAATGCACATGAAAGAATGAGGCTTTGTTCCTTTGCCATCCGGACTCCTGTTTCATGTGCTTCAAATAAAGGAATTATTCCTTTCTAATGACTCAGAGTTTTCTTTGCCTTAACCCTTCTAGAGACAAATTACTAGCTGTACACTGATGACAAAATTTCTCTCCTGGACAGTAACTAATACAAAATTAACCTTTCTGCAGAAGCACCTTTAGAAAAGCACATCTGTTTTTAGCCTGGGAATTTCAAAGGTTCTTAATAAAACTTAATAAAAATAAAAAACTTAATAAAATTCAGTAGCAATGTGCTTGGCTATTGAAGGTGCCTTGCAATGTTCTATTCTTCTGGACTGTCAGAGCAGCTCAAGAAGTGCTGCAGAGCAAGAGCAGGGAGTCAGGGCTGTGCTTACAAGGTATCTCTGCAGTATAACTGAGAGGCATGGCCAGGTCTCCTAGTGATGTTTGTCTGTCCCTCCATCTCTGGGCCATTTGGAAACACAAAGCCCTTGGAGCCACATGCAGAGAATAATGCACCCTGACAGCATAGCCTGCGTCAGGGCACGCTGGCTGGCCTGGGCAGGGAGCAATGCTGATACATTTACGCTGCTTGCTGACCCACAGCTCCGAGTCAGGAAACCAGGGGATCTTGGCAAGATACTTCATTGTAAAAATTCAAAGATACCTGTTGATGAAAACAAAAGGAAACAAGAGGTTTTGTTTAGGTGACTTAAGGTACAGTCTTTCTTTGAGTCCAGACTCTTTTGTCATAACCATTTTCATGTATGGTTTTTTCTAACAAGGGGTTAGTTTCTGTCCAGTGTAAACATGTATAAACCAATTAATTACCGCCTGCTCTGGCCAGGAAACATTGTCAAGCACTTTGCTAGAAGGCTGGGTATTTAAGCACAGATAAAGCTGGTAGAGTTTGGATTCCAGAGTCAGTAGCATCTGAAAGAGTTTGTCATTGTCTGCAGAGGTCTGGGCATATACTTTTTGAACTGAATGCCAGCAATTTGCTCACTTCTCAAGTTGATAAAGAAAAATGGAAACACTTGAGAGCAAATCTTCCACCATCCACTGTTCAGTGCTTAAATTGCTCTGTCTTAAATTTCTTTGCACATTCTCTCCCCGATTTACTCAAACGTATCATTTCTTTCCATTTTCACTTCTTTCCAGGAGCAGATTTTTGCATTTTACCTCTTGGATTGCTTCAACAGCCAACCCTACAAGCTTAGCTACAGAGGACCTTGAGACCTGATGCAGATATTTTTCCAAATAACAGGGAGTTAAGCTCTTGAGTGGCTCACAAACTCAGTGTTGTTTCTATTGAACAAGAGAACAGAGCCTAGTAAGCAGGGTCCTCCCAAGGCTACACAAAAATGCCAGATGCATAACCAACTTGAAGGCTTTTCCTCTATGCACAGCCAGCAGGAGTGCCAAGGGGAACAGGAGAGATTAAAACTTAATCTCATACAGCAGACTGCAGCACTGCCTCCCCACCGCTTCTGCTGCAGCTTTGGGATTTAAGTTACATTTGGGAGGGGTCTGGCTGGTGAGCCAGCATACCCCAAACACATTCAGGCCTGCCCCTTAATCAGCTCCACCCAAGATGTGCAGGAGGTGTTACTGGCACCCTAGTACAGCAGCAATCTCTGTAGAAGACCAGTGAACCAGGAAATAAGAGACAACATTTGTGTCAGGATTCCTCTCTCCCAGCTCAAAGATCACTGCACTGGCCATGTTCACCATTTAAACTAATCCCTGCTTCATTGTGCAGATGCAGATCTTCAAAGGGATCTTCTCTCCAAAACCATCCCCAAGAATTTAAAGCAATTCAATTTCACAGTATCTTTTTGAGGAAAGTACTGCTGAGTGTGGAGGTTTGGGGGTTTTTAAGTAAAAGACACTGAGGTATGATGAAATTAGGAGTCTCAGAAAGCCAGAGCAGAATTAGAAACAGATCAATCCCAAATTTCCAGTGTGTGCCATCACATATTTCTTCGTGATGCAGTTCAGGCGATCCAACAGGCAAGCCTTGGATGCTATTCTAAATTGCCGAATGTAGATGAAGTTTGTTACCCTAGTTATCTAGTCCTATTTCTGAGTCTCTGAACTCTCAGTCTCAATCAACTGGTATCCAGTCCACTGGTATCTGTATAGGTCCACGAGGCTGGCAAAAATGTATAGCTGTAGGATTTTCTTATTTTTTAAAAAGGGCAAAAAGGTATATGTGATCAATTCAGTCAAAGATCAGCAAAACTCTTTGGATATTTCTCTCCTACTTCTACAGAGTGGGTACAGTATATTTCAATGCAGTTTTGAAATAAAATTTAGTGCTTTGTCTATGCTTTTGCTTATTCTTTGTTTAAGAATTCATATGTATTTTGTCTAAATAACTGCAAATCAGTGAATTCTATTCAAAATGAACTTTCACTATTGTTTGTTTAGGTGAGAAACATTTTGCTAAAAAGCCACAAGAATAAGTGTGATGGTCTGCTCAACAGTCTCTTTTACCTCTTGCTCTGCTGAGAAAAAGCATTGGGACACCACTGTCTGTTTCTTTTTTTGATCCTGCTTCAGTCAGGGATATCAAAAGATGCAGATGACAGACTGGATATATACACTTGGGGCAGTAACATCTGTTCAACAGTATCAATGAGAATAGTGCAATTAAGAGGAAGTTTGATTTCTAAAAAGTAGGCTGATTAAATCCAAAATATGCAGACATATAAACAGGTATTTAGTTACTACAATTATTCCATGTAAAGATAGGGTAATGGCTTTTTTTTTTTTTTAATTTCTTTCAAAGAGGCAAATACATAGAATTCAAAGCTACATTCTCCTTCATGGTGCACTTGTTACTACAAACAATACTTGTAAAGGGGTCTCTGTTGACAATGACAGGCCTGAATAAACACTCAGCTGGCACACAGGTTTCCATTAGCACAAGTTTACATGCCTTGTCATGCTTCTCCAGCCATCATTTGTCACCATGCTTTGCACAAGATCAGCAAACACTATTCTCTCACAAACTTTCCCCCATTACTTTCTTAGGAGAAGAGGAAGGAAAAAAAAGAAAAAGGATGAGGGGTTAGAAGGGCAGCATAATCACTTCTTCAGCAGAGCACTCAAGCTTTGCATTGAAGGGCAGCTTCAAGCCTCCTCTCCACACACTAAGAACAGTGCCCTGCTGCTCAGCAGTCTCTGGGGCAGCTCTCCTGGCATGAGGCTGTGCTCCTTGACAGCATAATGGAGCCAGAGCCACAGAGGGAAGCACAGCCAGGCTCGGGGATTGTTTCAGTAGTACTTAACTGGCCACAGCGTCTTGGTGCTACCAGCAGATCTGCAAGCCAAGCAATTGTCAGAAATCATCTGTTTTCAGCTTTCATTGACCTTAAAGATATATAGAAGCTTCTTTGCTCATGCTGGGCTACTGAGAGCTTGTACATACTCGTCACAGAGACACGGTGATTCAAAGGCTGGGCACTTCAGGTACACACAAACTGTGAGTACACACAAACAGAAAAACCCCCACAAAATATATAAGGATTTCGGCATAAAACCCACATTTAAAGAAAAGCAGTCCACTCAGGGGCATGTTCGTAAATATACTGCAGAGGCTGACCCTCACACAAAGTAAACCTTGAGCTCAGGCTGTGGGCTTGTGATCAACATCTGATGAGGAGTCAGAGGACACTTTGTCATTGCTCCCCCCAGCAGAAACACAACCCTCAGGTCAGTCTGGTTCCAGTTTAGAAGCAGTGACATTTGGTGAGTCAAAGTGACCTCAGCTTCATTGAAACTCCCTGACTGCTATTAAACAGCCAGCAGGGATTTAAGGGAATAGCAGGAACCAGATGGAAAAGCACCAGGTCTGGAGACTGTGAAGCTACAGACCCAAAGGTCATCAGTGCTCCATAGGGGGTGCCTGAGCCTCATGCATGTTAGTCCAGCCCTCAGGCTAAATAGTGGCTGCAGAGCTCTGTGGTAGCCTGGGGAGAAAATCCCCTTCCCTTCCCTTCCCTTCCCTTCCCTTCCCTTCCCTTCCCTTCCCTTCCCTTCCCTTCCCTTCCCTTCCCTTCCCTTCCCTTCCCATGCTGCCGTAGGCCCCAGCCCTCCCTGGCTGCATCTGCTGTGATGGGCGTTTAACCAGCCAAAGCACCTGGAAGTCAGGATGCGCATGTTTGTTTTTATGAGGCTGGGCAAGGGGTCAGGCAGCAAAACAGAGACGGAAAAGCAGATGACAAGCTGGTTTTGTGCCTCCCTGGCAGTGAGAGCTGCCACCTCCCTGCAAAGCCCAGGAGGCTGCACACCCCCGGGTCCCTACCCCTCTGAGCTACCCACAAGGCATCCACCAGGACCGGGGAAAGCGCAGAGCAGCAGTGGTCCCCCCAGCAGTATGGCTTTTTAGAAAGCACAGGAAAAGAAGACAGCTCAGTTTCTTTTGCTGCTTTCTTCATGGTTAGGCAAGTGGGGAAGATTCAGGCATGCTCCAGAGGAACATCATTCAAGTGATCCACACATGCTCCCCCTGCTAAACTTCTATTAAACAGGCAAGACTGGATGCCAGACACTGAAGGGATGGGTTCCACATTCGGCTGCCCCAAGCACTGGGGGAACAAGCCCAGGGCCTCCCAAAGCCTGCTGTCACACTGCCATCACGTGCCTCTGCCAGCTCCCAGTGTCCACTCAGGCCAGCACAGGGGTACCACAGATGGATTTGTCCATACAAACAGTCTACACTCTTTCCCCATGATGTCACCTGACTACGAGTGGCTGTTTAAACAGCATCAAAACCCCCACTTCCATACTTTAGGGACAGGTTCTTTCCTGCTGCCTTTTCTTCTCTACCACTAATAATCCTCTCTGCCAAAGCATACATCCAAACGTGTGGAAATGGTGAAACAGCTGGAGCTCTGCAGAGAGCTAGAGCTTGGCAGCCTAGCCCTCAAGGGCAAACTGACCCTGGCAAGGGGATGCTAGAAAATCCCAAGATAAGTCTGTGAAAGTAGCCTTCAAGTAGGATTTGGTGCCCAGCCTCTGTTCATCCTTAGATGTTACTGCCCCTTTGAGCAGGATGAGTATCGACACAGGGGGTGGCGGACCTTTGTCATGCAGCAGGAATGTTAACATCCTCCAGATTTAAGCAGCACCATCTGAAGAGCAGTTCATATTCTGAAATTAATTTTTCATGTGTGCATCATGAGGTCCTAATAAAAATGGTTGAAAACTGTCTTTGTTGTCGTCTGGTCCCTACAGGACTCACTTCTCCTTTGGCATTTCTCATTGTTGTCATCTGTAGACAACAAGAGTGTTGTTAAAGTTATGGTACCAGCCTTACAAAATGAATAGGATTTTTTTAAATAGGGGGGAAAAAAAAGAAATGAAACAAAACCAGAAAGAAGATGGGAAGGCAGGAGGGGGAAGTGGGGGAAGAGAAATGTGCCAGGAAGCAATATAAAAAAAGCAGGGACTTTTGATGTTTTCTTTTCCCGCCTCCTTCATTCTTGGCTGAATTATAGGGCGTAGCATAGTATTTTCAGAGCATCTTTTACAAACTTTATTTAGTTCAGTGATTCACATTTCCCGAGCAAGGTTAACCAATGGGAGGAGTGTTTCTCCCCTTGTCCCCAGCTGTTTCCCAAATTTCAGATAAATTGTATCACGTTGTTAAAAAGAATTGTCAGAAAGGAACCTTTCCTGGTCTCCTCCAATGGCATTGTTTTCCCTAACAAAGTGCAGGATGGTTCATTACTTACTCATTTTAAAGAGTAATTTAAAAATGCTTTAGACAACCTTGAGCCTCAGACTTTGATAAGACATAGGCACGTGGTTAAGATTGAGAACTTCATGGTCACTGCCCACCTGAGCTTGTCATTTTTTCCCAAACACATACACCTAGTCTGAAAAAGCAAAAGGTTACATATGTAAGTCAGCTGACTTTCTTTCCTGGACAGAGTTGAGCACTCCCTGGGAAAACCTGGAGCTGAAATCAGATGCACAGAGAAGGCATCAGAGCTTATCTGGGCCTACACTGACAGCACCTGAACCTCCAGGCTCCAGCAATTCCCCTGAGCAGCATAGGCTGCAAGCTGATGCTGTGCTTGCCTCTCCATGATCACCAAGACCATAAAAGTGCCAGAGTGATGACCCCTCATCAGCTGGCGGAATTTATTTCTTCTATTTCCTATGCAATACCCTCTTGCTGTATAGCACTTGCAGCTTGACTTCCAGCCCGTGACCCCTGCAGCTGGGACAGTATCTCCAAGAATTCATGCAAAGGCTGTATGAGGGGCTTGCAGGAACTTACTTCATCAGTTCAGTCCAATCTGTCCGTGGCTTCTCATCCTCTCTGGATATGCAGTAGAGGGAACAGTAGCAGCCATGTCAGGGCTCCAGGAGAGTGAACACAGGTGCAGTGGCTGGGGGTGCCAGATACTCTGTTAAAGCAACAAGAAGTTAAGTGCATAAGGCATGACAGGCAAAGCTGCCCTGTCAATAAGAGAAAAGGTTTGAAAAACCCCATGTCCATCAAGTAATATCTGAATTAAAAAAAAATGTCAGCATAGGAAAATTTTACTCTTTCCTGCTTTCTTTTCTCTGACTCAAAGAGAAGCTTCTACTGTCTTCACAAGAAACAACTGGAAGGTCAGATTTCTTTGAAAGGAACAGAGAGGAGAGCCTCTGGTTTCTTTCCAAAAAGCAATTTATTTTAGCTTCACAAAAGATCAGGAAGCATAAATTGCAATGGATACTCTTCCTGTGTAGCCAAACATATTTCCAAGAACCATGACATTATAGGGAAACAAACAAGTAAATATAAGGAGGCCAAAGAAAACCCCAACCTGCAAACATTTCTGACTGTAGAATGGTATCATGCTCACATTTAACTGTGGGGGCTGGAGGGGGGGTCAGAAGTGGCAGCTGTGACTTAGATAACATAGAGGCTCAATTTTGAAGGATGGTTACACATCACAAGAAAATCCCAGCACTGAATGAAACTCCACCAGCTTGGGTTAGTCTTGGTTTTCTATAGCAATTCCTTATGCAACAACAGAAGTTGTTTATCAGCCAGAAAACTCTTAACTCTGCTGGCAAATGTTGAATGCACACAGTAATATATGCAGTCTGTTATCTACAGTAAGTGAGGTTTGTTTAGGCCCTTCAGCCCAACCTCCATGCTCCTAACAGCAGCACATTTAGCTATTTGGATGCTTTTATTCCCACATGGCTCCCTTCTAGCTACATGTAGCTCCATTTCACCAAGTGATGGAGAAAAAAGTGACGGATTACCTGGGGAACACTGACTATCATACTTGGGGAACCAAGACTATCATATTTACTTTTTTGGGCTTAATCCACTAGGTATTTAGTGGATATATTCTCTAGGCAACAAAAATTAATGAGATACAAATCCTACAAGGGGAAAAAGCTACTGGGTAGATTTATATTATTGCCTATTGATATCCCTAGGTCTAAGGAAGACTAACAAGAACTGGAAACAGCATGGCTGTGTCTTCAGAGGGCCCTTTCTATTCACTTGTGCTTAATACTGAGCTGGACTTTCACTTGAGTCAGCACAGGTCTTAGGAGCCCTGCCTGGCCATTTCTGGAGGATGTCTACTGCCTGCCTGGAAATGGTCTGTGGCCAAGGAGGCCAGAGCCCTCTGCTCCGAGCACCAGGAAACGGAAACAGACTTTCTGGTTTGTGCTCACAGAGCACCCAACACAGGGCATCACAGACTATCAGTTTCCCATCCTACTGCTGTACCAAAGCAATAACAACTGTCTTGCTGAGTTTCCAGGTAATAAAGACGAACTTTTCTCTAACTGCTATGGCCACAGACAGTTTATGTTAATCAAAGTGACACCAGCATAGAGTGCTGGGCTGCCAGACGAGAAAGCATTTTACCCTCAGCTGTTTCTGATATGTTTGTGTGCACAGTTCAGTTCACCATTAGGAAGGGCAAATAATGACCCATCTCTAATTTAAGGCAGGGTCCCTTAAGTAATAAATTGAAAGTCAGTGTTTAAACAGAGAGACACAGCTATGAATTCAGCATGACACTCTCCAGAAAAAGGGTCATTAGGCAGCGGAGGCCAGACAAACTTCATCTGCCCCCTAGGAGTTTTCTGTTGTACTTGAATGACCACCAAAGATACCATTCATCTTTACTAACCCCCATTCCTAACTATACAAGGGTCTGAAGCAGTCAAGCCAGTTACTGGATGTAGGTGTGTGATGGGTTCTGTGTGCCTTTTTTCCTTTGCAAACCATCACATAAACGTGCAGGCTGGGGCTGCAGCAGGCCACCAAGCAACCTGCCATGCAACAAAGGATGCATTTTGCACAGCAAGGCCCAGTGAAGGGAAAAGACTGTGGCTCTGCGGCAGTCTAAGGGATGGGAAGGGACCTGAAGCACAGCAGTGGAGCCCTTCCAGTGCTGATGCACAAAATGAGCATGGCCCTTGGCATTACAGACCACCAGCAGCTCTTCCACCATCTGGGAATGAGTGATGTGAAACACTGCTGAAGGATTCATAAAACCATCTCCCTGCCTCTCCCCTCCGTAACATTGGGGCATAGTGGTAAAGAATTGAATAGGATTTCATCAGGTAAGATGATGCAGCCATGTGGCTGTTCCTACTGATTTGAAGATAAACTATCAGTATCAAAGAGCTGCTAGGTGCTTGGATACATGTATAAACTTTCAGTTTAAAAAGACTATTTACTGTTTTCTCCACCCCTTTAGGCTTTCTGTCAACACTGATAACTCCCATCTAGGATATGAAAGCATTAAAAGTGCTTCCACTTAACAGTAATAAAATTATTTTTTAAAAACTTGTATAACCCAAACATCTCCTTCATTATGCTCTTCCAGCAAAAGCCAGTAATGCTTCCTGATAGACAAGAAAGGACCGTTGTACCCTATGCAAAAAGGCATTTGAAAGATAGACTTACTTCCCATAAAGAGCATTCAAAAGCAGACAATGGTTGCATAAAAAAAAAAAACAGAGAAAAAAAACCTTAATAATATATATTCTCCTAGGATTGTGGTTCTGTTTCAAAAATGCAGAAGAGGGTGGGAATTCACTGAGTGTCAGCATAATACAGTCACAGTGATGGCCTAAGTGCCTGGTATATAACCAAAAGTCTTATTTTAGGATGTGTCCAGATGCTTTTTGGTGTCCTGACATGTAGTTCTTAGAGCTTTCCCCTTTTCTTCTCTGTACTTAGAGTAGGAACCTACAGAGTCAGCTGCCTGGCTGAATGAAAAATAAGTCTTCATTCCAGAGCACACAGTTGTATGCAAATATTTCCTATTAAAATCCCAGTCTCAAATTTAACCTCTCAGCAGTCCTGCGGGCCAATATGTTCAGTCTGCCCTAAACTGTAAAACCTAATGAGAAAATGCTCCCTCAAGCTGTGTCTGACCCTGAAGTAGAAGAGCTCGGTTAACCGCACGAACCTTGAACATGTAAGTGAAGAATCCTCCCTGCCATATGCCATTGCTTCTGACAAACCTCATCCTCAAGCAGTGTCAAACATATGCAGCCCTGTGGGTGAGTGCTGCACGGGCAGGTGGCCTGGTTGGTATTTCACTTTAATTTTAATTTTCTTTAATTTTATCAGTTTGGTTTTTTAACTCTTTAGGTACTTTTAGAGCAATAAATGTAGAGGTGGAGTGATTGTACAGGTTATGTGATAGGACAATTGCACCTACAGCTGTTTCTTTTTTTTTTTTTTTTGACCTGCCTCACTTCAGTGCAACTACAAAGAAGTTCATGCACAGAAACAGCTCAGCAAGGGACAAACTTTGTCACTTGATGCCCTGATTCAGTGAGGAATTGAAGGACATACTTAGTTGCCAGCTTGTTTTGGCTATACACCTGCAGGAAGAAAGGCACAAGCTGAAGTGGCTTCCATAACTCAGTCACACAGCAGTGTAAAAAACATTATGGGAACTCAAATTCAAAAAGTAAAAATTAAGGTTTTGATTTTAAAAGCCTAACCAGTGATGTGTTTGATGAGAAAATGAGAGCTGCCATGCCTAAATGAGCACATCTGGTCAACTTTATTTTTAACAGGACAAAGACTCTTTTCTCTGAGGCCAAGATACTAGGTCTTTAATCTTTTTCCATATTTCTCATGCTTATCACATACGGGCTTATCGTAAAGATGTCTTTATCACTTCTTCCTTTTGATTAAAGGCTATGAGTAATGCTAGCCAATGTCAATAACAATGCCCTAAAAATAAAATAATCATCAAACCAGAACCCTGCAGGGAACAGTGTTAGTCTCACTAGTCCCTCATGAATAGATCATACAGTGCACTCAGAGGAAAAAAAAGAAAACCACCACATGTGAAGAGCAAGTCTCCAACTATATTATGTTTGGAGAATATCATTCATCTTACAGATAGTGAAATCCTGGGTGATCCTTATTTTACATGAATCACATGGTTAAATGGCTCAGGTATTAGGCAGGCAGGTTGGGGGAGGAGAGAGGGGGAAGAAGAAAAAGTTGGCTCAAAACTTCATTCTAAACAGAAACCAAACATTAGTCACTTTGAAGTACCATAAATTTTTTAAAGATTTGAGTCAAAAGAAACAGTGAAAGTAATTAGTCTTACCACACATTCAGTGATCATCAAACTAAAAATCAGTCCCACACATATGCATATAAACATATAAACCAAAATACACATTGGTCAAAAATATAGCCAAGATGTATCATCCACATGAAAGGTGAGACTACAACTAAACAAAAAAAAAACCTCCCATAAAAGACATTGATTGCCAACCAAGTTACTACAGACAGTTGGTATGTATATGGGACACAATAAGGACATTTAGTCATCCTAAAGAAAACAACAATTGTGGGAAATAATTTTAACAGCACTTAGAAGGATTACAAAATCCCAGTTCCTTGTCGTTCTACAGAAGACTAGTGTTTTCCCAGAAATTATAGCAGATTTCAAGGAAAAACAGTTAATGGCAAAAGAACCAAAGACATATGAAAGTTTTCTGATTTAAAGTTACATTGCTCATTATAAAGTATGTGGTTTTAATTACCTTCTTCCTAAGACCATTAAAAGTACATGTTGAAAGCACTTTTCCACACATATCAGAAAGAGCTTCTGCACTCAAAAATCTTGTAAAATTGTGATCAACAGCAGCAAAATTATTTGCAAATTGGCTTAACTTCCATTAAGAGAATGAAATTTAGGAAACAGTCCGAGGATTCTGTCCTTCACTGCCATGATCACCTGCTGAAGAAAAGCCAGACTATAATGATACTTCTAATACAAACATCCCCAGTTTGTGTGGACCTTCACACCAAAACCCTGTGTCAGCTACCGCAAGGTGAGACTCTGCATTATTCATTTTGCATGAGAATTTTCCTTCTAACTTAAACTAACATCTCAGTTTCATACCATAATAATGCTCTTCAAGCAGGTAACAACCCATAAAAGGATTTTTTTCAGTATACTGGTTTGTTAGTGTTTTGTGCACATCGTAACTAGCAATTAATTTGTGCATGTACATGTTTATGTCCTGGAATTCACAGATTGTGATGTTCTTCTACAGAGATTTTAGAAAACAAAAGACAGAAAGCATACATGAAGTTAACCAAATGCTAGGAATTATTCTGGTTTTGAACATGTTTGAGCAAGATAGAATGAGGCATTTGACCTGCTTTTGATCATTCACTTTCACAAAATATTTCAGCCAGGCATCTGAGCTGCATGCGCTGTCAATTTTTTTGAGCAATGACAAATCAAAACATGTGCAGAGCTGAAGCACAATCAGTTATTTGGAGGTTAGCAAAATGTCCTGAACTGGAATTCCTTCAACAGATCTGGATTTAAGCCTTCGGTACATGTGTTTGCTTTGGGTGTATTTGGAGTTCATTAATGAGTAAAATTGCTGGAAGATCTGCAAGTCTGCTCGGCACCTGCTATTTTTATTTTTTTTGGAATCCAATAATGACATCGGGATCTGTACATCTAGTCATGTTAATTGAACAGAATCACTGGAAAAACAAAGATAATAGTAAAAAAATAAATAAATAAACCCCTGATTGTTCCTGAATATGAGCCGTGCAGATACATGATTTGCCTTTTCTTTGGTGGAGTTGTGGTGTTTCAGTTCTGAATCAACAGCATGGTACCTTGCAGCAAAACAAATGCTATTTTCTGTTTTGAGATCTCTTATAACTGGGGGGTGTGGTCTAAATCCAGATTTTTAAAGGCAAATGCTTATTTTCAGTGCCCCCTTACCTGACTGAGCAGCTCATTTATCCTCCAAAAGTCCTGGTGTCCCAGACCAGTTCCCACACTCTGGCAGGTTTCCAGAGCTTTACATTGTACTCTCTAAGCCGTGCCTCCTCCTCAAAAATCTCAGCTATAAATTGAGGCAAGAAGGCAGCACTTAAGGAAAACGAACAGCATAGGATGGAAAATCTGATATTCTTACAATTAAAGGCCTATATGCTGCATCCCAGAAAGGAAAAAGGTGCTTTTAAAAAATGCTATTGGAACCTCTGTCAAAAAAATTAATAATCCTTGTGAGTGACTGACAATGAGCTACAAAGCAGAGTCCTTTTTTCACCTCTTGATTTATTCCTTAAAACACTTTCTGCCCAACACACATGAAACGGAACAAATAAAGTTTATATTCTTCTTGCAAATATCCATAAGACTAGGCATTGGTACCTGCCTAAAGGTTTATTATAAATGTATAGATTTCTATTTCCCAGTTAGTGCTTTCACAGTTAGATTTCACATGGGCAGCACAAATGAGAGTAACCAGAAAATTTCTACATCCAGAGCACACAATGTGGCTTCTGCTTTACATCCAGCACAGACCATCCACAGAGACCCAGAGATCCACAGAGAAGGTTAGCTCAGGGAGTACCCTTGTGCTTTTACAACCTTTCTGCCATGAAAGATGGGGAATTTCTCCCTTAATGAAGAAGAGTTGTTTGATTTATAGCCTGTGAAAATATATTCATGTTAAAGAAGATGTATTTGCAGCTCCAGACAGAAAGGAACTGTTTGGAACAAGGGGTCAGCTTGTTTCAAGGGAGATACATGAAGATCTCACACATCAGAGCCACCCCTATGTCTTGAAGACGTGTCTCTTAAGTGGCTGACAGACTCCCTAGAGTGGTCCCATATTCAACTGGCCAGGAGATTTCACCCTTTCTTCTCATCTAGGGATTTAGCATCAGGAGGTGGACCTTCATTACGTATAACTGAAGGATTGCTGTTCTCTAGGTAGCTCAGGATGCTTACTAGAAACAAGAAGATGCATTATGCTTTCAGCAGCTGCATCTTTGCCTCCCCTGTCAACGTGGCTGTTTGGGAGTCTGTCACTTGGGTGCTCCATGTCCCAGCTGGGCTCCTTGCTGGGAATGGGCAGAGCCTGCTGCAGAGCCCAATTTTCTGGCATGAGGAAGAGAACATCTGAAGGGAACCTAGCGAGTGATCCTTGTGAATGAATGAAATTAAGAGGGAGGCAGGCAGCTACCAGCACCCAGAGGCAGATCCTTAGGACTTGGATATTCCACACTGATAGGGGAAAGGCTCTTGGCAGTGAGAACCTCCCTACCATAAGAAACCAAAAAGTAACCCAAACCCATCACATAAATACCACCTCTGTGTGCATGAATCTTGGCTAACCCTCTGTGATCTGCTGCAGTAACCCTGCATGGGTTGTTTACCCTTTCTGTGCCCCAGTTCACCCTTCTGCTAAACCAGGGCAAAATTCCTGGCTTACCAATTGCCACAGGAAAGCAGGATCCTAGGAAAATATCAAGATAGACTTAACTAGGCTTATAAATTATTTTTGATATTCCCAGATGAAAGTTCCCTGCAAGTATAAAGTTTTATTATTATTTCAGCTGCTCCCTTCCATAGTGTAATTGCCAAAAAAAAGACTTTAGAAAAGCCTCAGATTAAGCATAATACTTTTCTTGTTAAGGACTAGCAAAACATTATGCTTGTAACATATGGGGCACAAGTGCTTGATTTCTGTTTAGGGCACCAGCTTTTAAGAACCAAAGAAAGTTTCACTCCGTGTCTCACTCAAACCTGACGTAACTTTCTCTTGGAAAATATGTGTTGGGGACAGTCCGGCTGTGCTTCTTTGCAACTTGCACAATTTCAAATATAATTTATATAGGGACTAACCCAAGGTCAATTATTATTACCATCTTGAAGAAGTGATTGTAAACTGGGAACAGCTTTTGCTTTAATCATTTCGTCTTCTCTACAAAGCAAAATAGAAATAGTTTGTAGTGAAAAATGTGTCTTCCAGTATAAGCATTCAATGTCAAAAGAAATTGTAAGTTTAAAAATGATAGCTTTCAGCTGTTGCTCAGTAAGCAGTCAGTGTTTCTTCTCTTCTGGAAAGCTGATACTCCCTCTTCAGGGGAATTTAAATGGACAAAATAAAAGTGGGAGAGTACAAGGGACTTAATGAGACTGCAGCCTGTGTCATGATTCTCTCTGTAGGAGATGTTTAACATTCTGTTCACTACCCACAACTGCCACATGTGGGTTATGCCTGAAGTGGCCATAGTTAATCTCTGCTGGAACACACTATGGGGAAGTTTGGTGAAAAGCCTTGATTATATGTGTACAGAATGGACTTTTTCCAACACCATAGCTCAAATGCAATGTAAACCAAGAAGGGTCAACCAATCTTTAACAGAAGCAGGAAGAGAAAGTTCAGGCCAAGTTTTGCCATTCTGCCTGGAGAATATCCATGAGCCACAGTTAGAAACAAAAGATTTCTGCAAGAATTTACTAGTAATTTTCAAAACCACATCAAATAGAAAATCCAGAACTACAGAAAAACCAGGGTCAATCCTCAAATTCAATATGCCCATAACTGCATGGATTAAAGAAACTAAGTCTATAGATAGTGTAGCAAATTTTCCTACGCATATCCTCAACACATAATGTGCAAGCACCTGAAAGGAACCAAGAAAGGGAAAGTTGCCATGCCATTTTCTGTTTTGGTCAGGAGAATGGAATTCCCAACACAAAGGCCTTCCTCTGCTTTGAAATGGAGGACATGTTTAGTGCAATGACCCTTCAGTACCTCCTCTGCTTGGCAACGCTATTGCTTTCCCACAGTTTGATAAAGCCATTTAAGGGCCTAATTCTAATCCGAGTCACACTCAATTCACACTTTTCCCTCCCTCAGCCCACAAGGCTGGAAAGAAGATATGCAGTGTACCCAGCTGGGACTGAGAACACCTCGTCATTTGGATACCAGGACCCATGCAGGGATTAGTCAGAATTTGGACTCTAGACTGAAAACTATGCAAAATTCCTCCAGTCCCTGCTGCTGCCACCACAACTTGGGTCACAATGACACCTATTTGAAAGTCTTGCTGCAAGAAGCTGCTCCAGTTAGGCAGCTTTGTTTGTGATGCAACAGCTCATCAGCAAGCAGACTGCTCAAAAATACCATGCACACATTTTGCATACTGAAAACACCCACTGTCTGAAGCTTCTAAATGGGTCAAAAGCTCAGAAACTGACTTCTGAAAACTAGCTGTCTTCTACACAGGAAGTTTCTCAGCTGTGACTGCAGATGTCATAATTTAGGAATCACACTCCCCAGTTCATCCCCATGGAGACTCTCCCAAATCAGACATTGTTCCCTTGCTCCCTTTTCCCTTCCTCCTTCCTGCTGCAGCAGGATGGAGTTGGGAATTGGAGGCACAAAAGGTAAAGATCACATTTTAAATGACAGCCATCATATTTTATTTCAAATACAAGCAGCTATGTTAAGAAGAGAACAGTCTGGACAACTTTCCATCCTAAATGTTTGGGGGTTTTTCATAGTCTGGATCAGCCCAAAGGCATTATCTGAGCTAAATGGTTTTGAGTCTCATTATTGAAGGCATTAAGCAAGGTAACCAATTTCCAGTCAAGAAGTTAAGATATGTCTCACTAATATCCCAATTTGTACATAAATTTCACTGCACTGAGTGTCCAGATTAAAAAAAAAAAACCAAAATGGGACTCGGACCCCACTGTTTCAGAGTGCTTTAAGTTAACCACAGACAAACACAGCAGGCTGCAGACTTCTTTGGGAAAGGTCAGGAAGTATGGCATTTTTGTAAAAGGCAGTGCTGAAAGAAAGAGCAGCAGTAGGATGAGAGAAATGGATGGTATCCTGTCACTAATGCCTGAACAAAGTAGATTGATACACTGGCATGCTGAGGAGATCTGATGCTTACAGCATGCCTGCCTAGAAGAAGCCATGAAATGTAGGGAGAGGAAATTTTAGATGAAGCAGAGAAATGGGAGGATTCAAAGCAAAGTGGTAAGAAAGATAATTTTGACTGTGCTCCAAGTAGTAACTGGGTGTCCCACTAATGTTAGTCATATGTTATCCAGAAGAGGAATTAAGAACTATTTACTCAAGAATAAATGGATCGTGGCAGTCATCCTGAGGACCATGATCCTACTGCCTGAAGGCCAGGGCACAGTGCTGAGCAGGTGTACAGCTGCAGTCCATAAGTTTGTTTCAGTGAGCTTCAGCTCAGTAATCAGAGAATCAGAGGATGTCTGCACACCTCTGTGTAATGTGACTGTTGATATTTTACTCCTCCTGTGCCTTTCCCAATAAGGGGCAGAACCGGTCATCTGCTCTTCCTCACAAGTAGCACAAGCCTGAAAGACAAATCTGAAAAGCAGAGAAATTGGTGCTTCATCAGCACTTCTAGCAGCTTCCTAATCCCAAACTTGCTTCTTGTCCCTGTTCCAAGTGCTGACATTTTCCAGCATTGCCTCTGTACTGAGCTGTCATCTGTTGAGCTCCTAAATTGCTGCAACCAGGCAGCCGCTTGACCAAACTACAGAAAATATGAACAATGGCAATGGTCCTGTGAACTGCTGTGGAGCTGAGCTGATGCAAGGTTGGCTCTTGTGGCAGTTATAGCCAGTTTTGCTTTGGCTGCAAATCTATGGCAGCAACATTAACAAGAGAAAGTCTGATGGTAAAGTTCTCAAGGACCCAAATTATTTTACAGCTACCTTTTCTTAGAGCTTAGGTCTCCACATTGATTTTGGTGGCACAAGCTTGTGAATATCTGCATTACTTTGAAATAGGCCATTTCTTGCTTTCAAAATTGGGGTGTGCTGAGGAACATTGCTGCCATGTCAGCATCCATTCAACAAATTAAACTTTGTGCCAGAAAATGATACACTTACCCAAGAAAAACATGAGAGGAAACAGGAGCAGTATAAAATTGGTCAACCTTATGTGAGTTTTAAAATCTTCATTTCTGCAGATGGTATTTTGGACTGAGCTGCCTCTCCCAGTTTTGTGGAATCATATTCTCAGAGACAAACTGATCTGTTTACACTCATGTGACTCAGCTGGAAGCAGATAATAAACTAAACTAAAACCAAAAAGGTATGAAATATTCAAATGGCACTAAGTGGGCTCTGGCTTGAAGGATCTTAGCACAGCTGTGGCAAAAGTGTACTTTTGTCATGGGTTAGCAAAGCATAGTCCTGGAAGTGATGTTCTTGCAAAGGGGTGCTTACAGCTTCCTCTGTGACCTGATAGAACCTATCAGCTGGCCAGTTTGAATATGGACAATTCTTTAAGCCACTTGAAGTTGTGACCGCCTCTGTGATTCACACTTAAGAATAGGAAACTCCGAGGCAGAGCCTCTCTGTCTCGTTTCCAGTGCTGGGACAGGTGGCTGCGGGCCCCGTGCGGGGGCCAGCGGGCCTGGCCCAGGCCCTGCTCAGGCCAGGCCGGGCCAGGCCACGGCCATCCTGGAGCTGATGGACCCTGTTCCACTTGCAGAACCCCTCCCCCCCCCAGCCCTGCTGTGGGCAGCCGGAGCGGCTCGGCTCCCCCTGCGGCCAAGATTCAGCTGAAGCTGCACCGCTGTCCGGCAAAGATCATGTGACCAACAGCGATAAGTGACATTCCAGCTGCAAGACCTGGGTGAGATTAACCCTTTTAGTGCTGTGATGAGCTGAAAACCTGAGGGAGAAGAAAGAGGAGATGCTTAAAGCTGAAATTCTGTTGTGAAGCTATGATATATCAGAGTATCCCGTTGTAATTTCATAAAGGCATGGGGGGTGGAGTGTTCAACTTGTACTTGAGAGCAAAAGCACCTGTGCTGAGATAGGCAGATGCTGAAGCAGCTGTAATTTCATGAGAAGTTTGAACAGGGAGAGATGGAAGCGATGAGGACTTTTGCTCCAAATGGGAAAGGAGAAAACCTCAGTTCCTAGAGATGCTCCCAGAGATAGTCCTAACAATGAAGATGAGGAATACCCTTTGCTCCCAGGGAAGGAGGAGGGCCTCTGTTCTTAGAGATGAAATGCTCCCAGAGATGGGTAAAGAGAACTTCTGTTTCTGAACGGCTCAACCTTAAAATTGTACCCCAAAAAACTTCAAGAGTGGACCCTCGAAAGCAGTTGTGGGAAAAGCTGCAAGTCGGGGAAGGGACTCACATGTGAGCAGAGAGACTCCTTTTCCTAAATGGACTGAACAAAGTTATTATGGAAGTGGTAAACAGACTGAACATCTCAAGGGCTGTCTTTTTACATTGTCACTGGGAGAAGGGAGAAAGGTGGGGGGAGGAGAAGAGTTCTGAAGGTGTGGTATGATTTTTTCCTCTTTTAGGTCTGTTAATAAACTTCTTTATATTCTTTCAAGTTTAGTGCCTGCTTTGCATTTCTCCTAATTCTTATCTCACAGAAGGTAAACAGTAATGAGTATTTTGGTTACAAACCACTACAACTTTACATCCCAAGATCCTTTGACATGCCCTTATACTGGGCATATAGGTTTGGAAATCCTTTACTTAGATGATGTCACAACCGAGTACATTACCAGCAGCAGCAGCCACCCAGCCCTTCCCAGTCCCTTATCTCTGTCCTGCTGTGGAGTCCACTCTAACATCCTATTCCTGGACACACCACTCAGCTCTTTTTCAACATCCCAAGCCAAAAGAGCACTGGAGAGCAATGGTTGCTCATCTACATGTGGGTCATGGCCAGCTTTTGCACAAGGTGAGGCCCCCACACATCCACCCCAATTCTTAACCCGGGGCAGCAAAGATTTTGGGGGCTGCCCCTTGGCAGGATGTGGTTCCCCATGCACCAATTTTTGTGCACGTAGACCTCAGCATGAAGCCAATATAGAATTCTTAAAATAAGGCCTAAACTTGAAGAAAAAAAAATAAATTAAGTTCTGGCATGTAATTCTTCATAACTTTCTAGTGAAGCCAGTAAAAAGCCAAATCTTCCAGTGTTTAAATCCTAGTATAGAAACTACTATACTACTGATAGTCAGCATTAAGTTACAGTGCATTTAAAAGCCTCAGAGGCATGATCTAGGCATATACTGCAACAGAGCTTATCTAGCAAGTTCCAGCCTTGATAAGCTAATAATATGCTGAAAAAGCTAGTCATGTCCTGCCAAGAGCATGCTTTTAATTGGCTCCTCTAAGACACAGAACCACAGTAGAAAAATACTTTAAAAGGAAACAAGCTATCACCACCATATGAAGATGTGCCATCCCAAGAGATAACCACCTTGAGTGTGAGCCTTCTTAAAAGGCCAGATGGAGCAGGATAGAACACGTAAACCGAATCTCTCTCCTAGAGTTTACGCCCATAAATCTGCAGATGAAATACTGGGAAAAGGAAATGAGCTAGACCTCACTATTTAAACTCATGACTAGGAGTTTAAATGGTCAAGTTATATACCTATTTTTATAGATGTCTATCTTTATATGCATGAACTGTTCTTTCTTCAGCTAAATTTTCCCACATGTGAAGTGTTTTGGATCAACAGTTACTGCAATAACCATGTTTTCTTTGAAATACCCTGAGCAAACTTCATATGGGGGCTTTTCTCTGTAGATATTGCATTTCTAAGGGTATCAAGTTTTTTATAGATTTTGTCATTTAAAAAAATGGTGACAACTACTCAAAACACAAGTTACCAACAAAAATTTTATATTAAGCTTGCTGAAACTCGTGTGGTTGAATTGCTGATGAAAACAGCAAAAATATATCACTGTATCTTTTACTTTGAGGAACCTTAAATGGGGATGAGGAGGGGCAGAAGAAATCCCACCTTGTATGGACTACCAGATCACTGCCTGCTACTGTGATGCTGCTTATTTTCATGGGATACTTGTAACTCCCAGTGACAGGCTTGGCTTGTGTGCACAGCATCCACAAAGCTTCCAGTCCTGGGATTATGTGCGTATTTATATATGTCCCTACTATCCAAAGTTCTAAGGAAAAGATGTCCCAAGAAGAAGTTCTGTCAGGAGAACCCTTAAGCACAGGAAAGCAGGATAATTTAAGGTGCCTTTAATAGAAGATGGGCCTGATCTTACAAAGCCAATCAGGATCTGTATGGACAATTCTGTGGCCAGCACATGGGATAAACCAGGTTTATCTGCACCTTGTGCTGGCACCCCAAGCTAGATCCAGGCTGAGGAAGAATGTGCAAGCTCCACACAGAGACTTTGGACTGGAAGTAATAGTACCTTGCAAACATAGGTAGGGGCCACTAGCTCAGGAACAGGGATGTTTTATGCTTTTTTTGGCAAGGACTTTTAAAGGCTTCTGATCAATTCACTTGTCCAGTTCCCCAGTGGCCTCCTAAACATCAGTGTAGCCCAACCAAGGTGGAGAGGAAGGGGATGAGGGGGGTGTGTGGATGTAAATAGTGCTCTGTGGATGGGAAGAGAGCAGGAAGTTCTTAAAATGTTATTTTCATCAAAAGATAAATGTACAAGGACACATTACCTGGCACGGATTTACACAATCTAGAACAAGCGCTCACCTCCTCTGATATTGGTAATTTATTCCTATTCCTCCTACCTACCGTTCTTCCCACCTCTACAGCACATACGGTATTGCTATAAGTATCCTGACTTAGAGTGGGAGTCCACAGTATCATTTTTGATGTCTGGAAACCACTTTCTGTCCTTTCATCCTCAAAGCAATTGTTCTCACCCCATTCTTAACATGATGTTCCTGCTTCTAATGTTCAGATGAAGATTATCTTGGATTGTAGCAGTGCAGGTGGCTGTAGCTACTCTTTTTCCTGAGGAGAACTTAAGACAACCACCTGTGGTGGTTAGCGACCCAAGTTTAGCATTTAATTTTGCAGTCATGCTGAGAACCCATGACTCCCTTGTTTTGCCTTTTGCATGTTTTCCCCTGATTGGTTAATACTTTGTCTCCCTGTGTTATGTAGGAAGTTATGTATATTCATTTTCCTTCTTTAATATGTACTAGTTCTAGAAAGTTCTTTGTTCCTCGACGCCCCATTGGATCCTTCCCTGAGTCCCTCCTATGTGTTGTTCCCATTGGTTCCCTTCCTGTCAACCCCACCTGCTTGTCTCTATCCCATTGGCTGAGATCCCTTTCCCCACCTATTCTGTACTCAGCATAAGATCCCTGAACCCTCCCACCAATTGGCCTCTTCGTCCCTGTCTTTTCATGGGAGTAAACCTGCGTGGAACACTTACGGAGAGTCCCCTCTCTTTACTTCTTTCCCTTCGCCTGTGTGCCTGCTAAACAGTGACAGATGGATACAGCCCCTTTTGGGTGAGGAGCTCTGCCCCGTTTTCACTGTGTGCTGGGCACTGAGTGCCGCCTTCCAGAGGGGTTTCAGCGTTGACCTCCAGGCTTCTTTGTGTCGGCACATGAGGGGTAAAACCCCCTTCTGCCAGCTCCCAGTGGCTGAAAACCCCTCCATTGGATCACGCAAAAAGCTTGTCATTTTATTGGCTTCTCCCCTTTCAGGTCTCTCCATTGCTCTATTGGGAAAACAAAAACTTCAAACTGTATCTCACTTCAAGGTCTTTGAAGGGGTTTAAGATGTTTTTGTACACAGCTAGAAAATAGTAATAAGAATTGGTATTAGTGACCCTTTACTGAATGGTACAAGAGACTGTCTGGAAAGTTGGGTGTTACAAGTCCTCAGTGTCACTTCCCCCTCACCCTACCAACAGTGTTTGCTAGGCACAGATATTTGTTACAGTGTGGATACTGCAACACATATCAAACAATGAGGCCCGTGGAAAAGAAATATATACGGACCGATTCTTGATAGATGTTTCAGAGATGTTTTATTTCTCCAGCCACATGGCTGGAGCTCTGCCGAGGAACTGAGGCAATCACGGGACCCGAGGGTCCTTGCCCGCACAGGGGAACACAAAACAACCAATGGGAACGAGGCTGAGCAGGGGCAGGGAAACCCCGTGCCTCCCCCCCAGGGCCCCTCTCCCAGGACCCCATGGCAGGGGAAGGGCCCCAACAGATATTCAGAAGTATTTTTTGATCTACATTAATATATTACTAACTGCTCACAATGCTACTCCACGGCCCAAGAATTTGAAATACAGCTGTCTGCAGCACTAAAGTAACTTTGGGCATAAAACACTACTATCATCGCATATCCATGTGTGAATGGTGCTAAAGTTTTGCAGTGATGGACCTTCCAAATCACTGTCTTGAGAACAATCATTGCTTCCTCTGGTGAGCTGTTGATGCACTGACTGTAAATAAAAGTATTTGCTGCCAAATACCAGCGCTTTAATAGCTAAATAAACAGTTTTCTGTGGCTTAGACTGTTTCATGATGGTCCACTGCAGATGGTACAAACTCCTCCAGGCTACAGTCACTGCAGATGGGAACCTCTGCAGAAAGAGGTAGAAGGTTACCTGATCCCAGCCTTGTATTGTAGGCACAGTACAGAAGTCTAGATTAATCTCCCACTGCAGACAAAGCTGTGAAAGCCCCAGCATATCTGCTGTGGTTCCTCCCATGCTTATTCTGTGCACAGCATCTTTGCAGACTGGCTACCTGGGCTTGACATGCTTTTTGTGTTTGTCCTTCTGTTTCCTGGAGCATATACTTAACTCTTATCTCCCTTGGATGCTTCAGGGACAACTCCTGGAACACTTCCCAAAGTTGGTGTGTCATTGCTAATATCAGGCATTTTCTTTTCATAGGTGTGGAGACAGCCACAGAGGATCCATAAGTCTGTGTCTGACTCCACTATTGTCTCTTTTGCACATGTAGCTTGTGCTGCCAAAAAACGATGGCAAGAGAACAATCTCACTCCAATACCAGCAAAAACACAGATAATTTCACAGTGACTGCCAGCCCTGATTGACCAGAAGTCCTAGTTCTGTCAGAAACAGTTTTAGACAAGAGAAATCCTCAATGCCTACATGGGAAGACTGCTACATTAAGTAATTAAATTGACCCATTTGCACCTATCCATTTCAGGAAAGCCCAGCTAATTAAGTGTTTCCCTCAGGGGGCAGTTTTCAAGAACTAAGTTTTGATAGGTACTAAATATGAGCTTTGGCCAGCTAAGGCAGAGGGGTGGCTTCCACCAGCTATACACAGCTTGAAAAGCATTTGCAGTCTCAAGAACTCCAAAATTTATTGCCAGAAACTGCAACATTTATCTCCAGGTATTTTGCCAGCATTCACAGGTAACAAACAAGTGCTTTCTTGGGCAGGAAAGGACGATCAACCCCAGTGCACTCTGCAGTCTTACTAAAATGAAGGGTTTCTTCAACAAGGAAGAGAGCCTTCCTTAGGTCGAAGGTGGCACTACTGTACTGCCTGGCCTTACATATCAAACTGCATCTCAAGCCACGCTGGAGTCAGCATCAACCAAATACCCATCCCTTGCTTGCCCAAGGAAAAGAGGGTTTTTTCCACATAGCAGACAGTGTTGCTATTCATTTTAAGATTATAATAGCACAGATTTACAGAGATACACACAGGCTGAGCAATCTATTTACACACTCCTAAGCACAAAAGTTCACATGTGCAAAGAGCTAAAGAAGAAAACTTTCCAGTTGTGGTGGGAATGTCCAGCCATCCCTTCCAAAAGGCAGCATGAACTACATCCACTCATATGGTCAGGTTGAGACTCACTCATTTTAATCCTGTTCTACAGGACCTCTTACCAGCTTCCACTAACAGTCCTTGCTCTTCACATTTCTTTCTTCTCTACTTTACATACAAGTCTTACAACTAATGAGTAGGTTATCTAGCAATTTATCACTTGCTAGCAATTTATCACTGGGCCACCACCCTCAGCTCATCAGCATATACATAATGAAGCACAAAAAGGGGTAACATACAATATGAATCCCTTTGAAAGGTCAGTCCCCTCAGCATGAAAGGCTTCCTGAATCAAATAACATTCAGGAGGGACAGCTGGAGTCACAGCTGTAGCTGTTGAATGAAAAACAACTTTCAACTCACAGCACTTTGGAAAAATCACAATCCCAGGAAAAGTTTTATACATACACAAGGTTTTTTTCTTTTAGAAGCTTATACTTTTTTTTTTTTTTTTTTTTTTTTGGCTGAATCTGAGCTCAGTTGTCATTTTTACACGGCTCCAAAATCAACAGGTATTTATGATGACATTTATTTGGGATTTGCAGCACTATTTGCTACCTGTCCTTGTACACAGCCCTTGTGGCACATTTGTTTCTGGTAAGATCGGAAATCTGTAGCTGTATTCAGTATGGAAAATATACTGGAACTACACCTGAAAGAGATTTGTAAGGAATCTTTTATCTGTCTGGAAAAAAAGAAAAGATAATTCACTAAGACTTAATCATATCAGTGCTGATTCATAGGTGGTGCATAGTGTTTATGAGCCCAGGTGCACGTCACTGCCACAGAAGGCTCACAACAAACCCTCAGAGAGTTTGCAAAGTGAGATGGCAGTTTCTGAACAGGGGTAACAGGGACATGGCCCTCCCAGCAGGCATGACTCTTGTTGCCATGTTGCCCAGCTCCTGGCCTTGCAGGCCAGCCTTTAACCATTCAGTGTGCTTGCTTGTGTCTCTCTGCCGCCAGCATGGCTGTAGGATGATGACCCTGCAAGGGCAGCGGGACAGCCTGCCCCTTACACAAACTTCCAGCACATTGTCCAAAGCAGCCTCTGAAAACAGCAAGGAACTTTCCCGATCCTTACACTGGATATTTGGTGGCTCTATCTAAATTGCCCAGCCCTACAGATTATTTCAGCTAAAACCCATGTCTCACCTTTCCCTGCCCTAGGCTTCTCTCCCTTCCTTTAGACTTGAAAATTAAATGCAACCATAAAAACCATGTAGCTTAGTGTCAATTATAACAGCAAGAAAACCAGGTAATCATGGCAGCTCTCCTTTTCTGAAAGGGAGTAATCAACATGCAATGCCAGGCTAAGAAATGGTTGTCTGGGGAAGATTTCTGTGTCTATCTTGGTGCCCACATTGCCTTGCTTCTGTCCAAGCTAGGGAATTGTAAAAAGCCTTTGAAGTACACTCAGCATGTCATCTGCATATGTTTGCAGCTGGTTTACTGTTAGTGTGCCTAGAGCAGATAAATGATTATGTGTATCTGACCTGTATTTGTTGATATTAGCCTTCTTTCTTGGAAAATCTCTTTGTACACTGTCCAACCCTTGTCTGGCTGCTCGCAGTCTCACTTTGTGCAAATTCCTAAAAAGTGCCTCACCACCTCTGCAAGTTGCAGAGGACTTCTAGAAATGCTTCTAAGAAAACACTTTCTTCAGAGAGCTGATGGGACGGCTAGCACAAGATACTTGGTCAGCTGTAATTCTCATCCATCCTAGAGAGTCAGCATCAGCCTCAGGTGAGCAAGGGCTTCTGCACGGAGAGGAGAACAGCAGTGGTGCATCCAGAGACAATTCCTTTGGTACATCTGCCACCAGCATTGCCACAAAACACCCGCTGCAACCACTCGGCTGCCATGCTGCTCCTGCAGGTCACTTTGATTCTCTGCCATATCTCACTGCTCGCCAGGTCCAAACCCACAAAGGCATTTCTGTGCCTAATTTTAACTGAAGGGGAGGAAGGTGTCTAAACACTGCTGGCTCTTAGTCATTCAACAAGCCTTACCTCCCCCAGGCAGCCTTGATCAAGGACAGCATGAAATAGCATTCAGGGCAGTAGGTAAGCTACAATGCTGTCAGCTCATAATTTTTAAAAGATCCATAAAAATATTCAGAGTATTCAGCCACCCACACTGGCTTAAATTATGAGTTTCTCCCACACTGTGTAGCCTTTGAATGTGTTTAGGGCTCCCTTTACTTAAGGATAGTGTTGCTTCATATTCTCTAGACAAAAAACTCTGATGTCTGAGCTTTGCACACACAGCAATGACCATAGTAGGTAAAGGTCTGGCCAGGTTAAACATAGCAGGTAAAAAAGACCTCAGATCTGACTCTACCCTTCCACCAGTTCTATATCAGCAGAATTTAGATGTATTCAGTGGCATTTTTCTGGGTTTATGACACTGTAAGACCCTGAAACATTAGTATTCAGAGATTTTATTATTATTTCCATATCTCAATACCAAATAACTTCTAGTATTTTTTAAATTCAACTACAATTAAAGTACAGTTTTGAAATGTTTAGCCTTTTCCTCAGGCAAGCTGGTGAAAGTGGATTCCTCATTGCTGCATTTTGCTGTAGTAACCCATATCCTGCCAGTTTCATAGTTGGGATCAAATACAGTAGCTTTGTCTTGACAAGATACTGGTTATACATTTAAAGAATTACATCCAGTCAAATTTAGAAAAGGAAAATAGAATGGGGCTATTTTTGCTAATCTTGGATTTTACGAAGTCTGTCCCTATGAAATCTAAATTCTGGTACAAATTTGTTTTAGATCTTCAATGTCAAAATCCCTTTAAAAGGCAGAACTGAAAAAAAAGTATATATTTCACTTTCATTAAGGTGTATAAAACATTCAGCAATATCTGATTGGTTTGGAAAGCTGTGCTGTAATGATTAACACATCCACAGAAGCATCCACAGAAGGCAGGAAGGGTACACTGTTCCAATAGTGCCAAAGTCTGTCACACTACATATTGGAAATCTGGATGAGAAAAAATTTTCCAAGTAATTTAAGTGCTGTGAAAATGAAGTTAGCAGCTTAGATACATTTACAAAAACAAAGGCTGGTGATTACAAAGCTGGAATGAATGTGGACTGTGTTTACATCTGCTTCCTGGAAGGTAAAATGTAATCAGAGGAAGCAAAAAAATTAGCTTTTAAGATATTCTTTTTTGGTTTTGGGGTCTTGTCAGTAGGAGTTGTTTTCTTATGGCAGGATAATACAGAAGATTTCTGTGCTGTTACTCCATGGTGTGAGCTGATGAGACAGCTGGTGTACCCCATGCCGGAACAACAGCTGGGAATGGTCATGTAATGTTTCTGGACAGTACAACACAAGCCAGTAATCTCTGTCTCTCAGCTATCAGTCACCTTCCTTTTAATTAGTTTCAGATGCAGTGTCTAAATAGGCAGTGAAATGTCAGAAGTCCCACACTCTGAAATAGAGCTTCTCAGACCCCAGGTACAGCTTGATTGGTTTTGTTGCTGCAGACCACTGACCTTTGAAGAGAGGAATTCCCAGTCATGCTCAAGTAGCTTTTTTCAAAGGACACATCTAATAAATGCTAGCCTTAACACAGTGCCATTTAAAACCTTGCAGAAAAAGGCCTTAAACC
This sequence comes from Corvus kubaryi, assembly GCF_017639235.1. Lineage (NCBI taxonomy): Eukaryota > Metazoa > Chordata > Aves > Passeriformes > Corvidae > Corvus > Corvus kubaryi. The sequence goes on along the minus strand of NW_024580666.1, from coordinate 7,608,715 downwards.
TACTGCCAAAACCCTCTTTAAACAGGATCAGTCTCACTCAAATAAGATTTACTAAAGTTAGAAAGAAACTACTCATCCAGCACTAGACAGCTGTCCAGACTCTCTGGGAAAGCAGAAACCAATGGTAGCTGGAAATGGTGATTCATCTGTCCTTTTGGACACCTATCTTAGGGCAGGTGGTACGCCCTGCGTGCCACTGATTTCTGGGAGATGGGTGACTAGAGCCTCTACTTTCCGAGGGTTAAAGTTAAGTGAGCTAAACCCTGCTCGTAGTTTGTACAGCTTTGCAGACGTTTCACTGCTGTGAAGAACAGAAGAAAATCTGTAAAATGTCAGACTGAAGATCCTTCTACCCTACTTCCCATCACACCAACAGTGGATGCCTAGTGAACAGGCATATATGAAAAACTCCCTGTAACACTCCCCCAGTTTCCAGACATTTTCAGAACAGGAGCCTCCTGATGAGGTTGTGGTTTCTATATGTAGTTAATACTCCCAGGGGATTACTCTTATATTAAATCTCTTGTCTGTCCTTGAAATTCTAAAACCTTTAGCACCCACACCATCCTTTGTCAAGGAGATCCATGGGTCAGCTGGCTGAGATGTTTGGTTTGGAGCCCTACAGTTTTATTAACTTAATCTGATGTCTCCCACCTCATGTCCTGGAAAAGAGTAAAAAATCAATCTATTCATTCTCTCCATGCCACTCAAGATTGTTTTTGTAAATCTATCACCTCCTCCTCCTTTATCTCCTTTCCAAATACAAAAGTCCTAGCTTAGTCATCCTTCATATAGAGCCTTGCTGTACCTTTGATCATCTTTATTGCCCATCTCTAAACTTTTTCCAGCTGCCTTATAAACTTCATGTGATGGGGGGATCAGGACCGTCTAAGCTCACTGGAACAGACAAGCTCACACCCAACATCCCAAATTTCTTGCAACACTACTTACTCAGGATCAAAATGCCTGTCAGCGCTGTGATAAGCAAGCACAGTGATAAGCAGGCTGCAGGCAGCTGTTGAAGAGCCTCAGCAGTGTTACTGAAGCTGAAGTAATTGGAGCAGACTCAGCCAGCTCTTCCCATCTCTTCTTCTCCCACTGCAAGTGGCACATATGAGAGGTGGCAAGTCCCAGCTCAGTGTGGCAGAGCCATTGCAGGTGCAGGAACTGCAGTGCAGGACCAACAGGGAGACAGACACCTGGAGTGTGGAGATTCATGAAATACAGAGCAGGCATGGGTGGCTCTTGCTGCCTTCATCATGTTTCTCCCAAATCCCTTTGGTGCCTTAGCCATAACATCAGGACACTGGAGAAGGGGCTGGTTTTCCCAGCTCTTCAGTCAAAAGGCACCTCTCACTTGCCAAGCAGGAGAAGTGAAAACACGAAGAACCATTCCCCCAGGTCCCTGCCTTTACATGTTCATGCAGAGAAGGCAGTCATCCCCATCAGGTTTCATCTTCTAACACTGGAAGTGAATGTGTCTTGCAAATCATCAACATGAAGAGCTTGTGGGAAGGCCATTCATGAGAAATTTCCCTTTGATTTAATGATGGTCCTGAATATGGTTAGTCTGATGGGCATTTGCAGGTCCAGGGCCTTCCCAGTAAGCTGCAGTCCCTGCACATGTGATACAAGGTTGGTTTTTATCTTCCTGTCTGCAGGCTAGTAGCTGAAAAAGTGGGAGAGCAGACTGTCCTCAAGTAAAACAGAGGGCAGCTTTAACCCAGACATCCTCAGAAGCTCTGTTCAAAGCCATGTGAGTTGAAGCAACCCAAAAGCTTTAAATAACAGCTTGGAGAGAAGCACTCTGGGAGGTTTGCTTTTGGTGCATTTCACTGATACGCTTACTTTGTGAATAATTTTTTAAGCAGTGAACCCTTGCTTATGGGTCCCTTAAAGCCAAGGCTTAAGGGGCCTTGCAAGGGCTCCTTACTGCTCACCACAAATGTTTTATTACTGCCTCAACCAAAATCTTCTTTTGAAAGAAAGCAAGCTAGTGTTTGTTTTGCTTCCAGGTAGACAATTTTGAAAAACACAAAACCACAATAATTCTGGGGAAAAAAAAAGAGGAAGAGGGAAGGAAGCAGAAAGTAGAAACTCGAAAAAAATGAGAAAATGTTATAAGAAAAAATGAACAAACAGAAAAAGAAAAAAGAAAAGAAAAGAAAAGAAAAGAAAAGAAAAGAAAAGAAAAGAAAAGAAAAGAAAAGAAAAGAAAAGGAGACAGTGACCCAACAGGTTCAAATACGCTGAATATGTACCTTCAGATGCCTGCTTGAAACGCATGCTAGAGTTACAAAGGTATGAAACCTTCCTTTGCTGCTTTACAAAGTAAAACATCTCAGATTGAGTAATTTGGATCCTTGATAGCTAAGTGATTATTTATCAAAAGGTGCTAACACTCTATTTGCCCCTCGAGTAATGGTCACACAGTTGGGCTGAAGAAAACAAGACTGATCATCCATTTAAATAAAGCTGAGGAATTCTGGACTGCATTGGCTGAGAATCCATTTTAATTTGTGTTATTGTCTTTTCTTAAGGATAATACAGACCTTTTCAAACAATTAAAAGTAGGTGATATACAGTGTTCAGACTCCAAGGTTAGAAAAACATATTTTAAAAGCACAGCATTATTATTATAATTTTCTATTATAAAATATCAGCCAAGAAAAATATTTCTTGTCTTCATAAAACTGTTAAATTCCCAGTAGGGTGGGATGCAGATTACATTCCTAGTGGTTTGCTGTCTTGTTTGGAGAACCATGTGATTAACAGCTAAAGGGCAGAAATGCTTGCTACTGCAGAATTGCAGTCACCTCAAGAAAATGCATAGCCTAGAGCATTTCATAATTCAGCCACAGCAGAAATGCAAAGGCAAAGAATGGTAGGGAGAAGAGGTAATTTACTTTGGATTATTGGTGTGATCTCACTGTTACTTACTAATCTCAATTTGTACCAAAACCTTTGCACAATATTGATAACAGTGCAGTATTAAATATGGCAAGGCAGCTGCACCATAAAGAACCAAAATAATGGGGTTTACATTAACTCCTACTGTGTCACATTTCTGCAATAAAAACAACTTTTTACTGCTCCAAATCCAGGAAGACTTTATTTTTGATCTTTCAGGAAAAGTACAGTGATAAGCAAGTGCCTGTACGAGGAGGGGAAAATAGAGCTGATTCCATAAAGCTTTCACCCTTTTTATAACACACATGTGCTACTTCTTCCCTCAGAGCTTGGTGGGCTGCCAAGAGCCTTGAAATCTCAGAGCCTGGGTCCAGATGGATCAATGGATCCCGAGGAAACTGCTGGGAGAGGAAGCTACGGTGATTATTGCTTAAGAAGGACACAACGATGGGCTTTCTAACAGGTCTTTTTCCTCTTTGACATCTTGGAGGCAATCATGAAGCGAACAGAATGCCAGAGAATCATGAAGTGCATGAAGTCCAGTAACTTGATCTTCTCCAGTAATGTGATTTGGCTCTCTTTTAATGAGGAGGTTTCATACCTTCACCCCACCCTGCAAAGGTATGAATGACAGCCTGTTTCAAGGTCTTAATTTCTAGTAATGCTTATCAAATGTAATACAGCTATAGACTTGATGCCAAGCCCACACATTAGTCTGTGCAAAAAAACCCTATATATCTGACATCTCCAAAATGCTACACAAAGAAACCATCCCATGCTGCAAATTTTTTGGCTCCTATTACACTGGTGGAACTATGATAGTCATAATGAACTGCTAAAATTTCCTTGTAAGCTTTTCCTATATTGAGAAAAATGCATAGTAATCCATAAGACTTTGGTTTAATCAGTATAAATCACAAACAAGTGAGGCATTTTTTTCTGCTCAAGTAACATGAGACTCTAGGGTTTTTTCCCCTTTCTTATATGCGTTAAGTCAGTATTTAGTAAACCAACTCATAGTATGAGGAATCCAAAGCATCTCCTCTAAGCAACTCAGCATCTTCATCTTTAAAAAGTTTTGGCAAGAAATTGAGGCCTCTTCTGGTTTTGTTAAAGTTTATGGTAAATCTGCTTTTAACTTCAAACTGAAGCAGAAGTTTATCCTTAGTGTAAAATTCACAGAAATTTGGAGAAGACTAAATAATGGAGAAACTGTAAGCACTAAGAAAACAAAGAGAATTACTGGTTGCTTTTTTTTCTTTCTTTGTTTAATTACAAGTCCATTAAGCAAGCAAAGTAAAATCTTGCATACCGGGGCCAGAGCAAAGATAGCCAAAAAAAGGACATGATATTTTTATCTTTTGATAGATCGGATGATAAATGCTGACTATCACCATAGTTACAGGTCATTTCTGTATTTGAACACAGAGAGGCAGAGTACACAACCGATCCTGACTCATGCCCTACAAGGCTAGATGTTCAAGATGGATGGAGAAACATAATGAACTCAGTGCCACAATAACTGAAACAACCTTTTTCTTTCTCAGTGTTGGGCCTGTGCAAAACAACTAATTGATGTCTTTTGTTGCCTCATAGAGAGCTTGGCAACTGTACAGCTCCATGCAGTTTGTAAAGTAAGCACCACCATCAACAATTTCACAGGAGGGAAATGGGGGCAAAGACAGCAAGTGTCTGGTCCTAAATCACTCAGCATGTCAGTGTCTAGTGTGCAATCAGGGACATGGTAACGACCCCCCAAGGCCTGAGCCAGCCTAACACTGCTCTTCCAGGAATCCCCTTTCCACACAAGCCAGCTGGCTGAGAGACCAAAGCAGCAGAGCTGCAAATAATAAACAAATCAGGAGGGATGGGACCAAGTTCCCAATGGCAAATACCTCCAAGATTTCAACTGCTGTCAGCAAAACATATATCCCAACACAGGCATTACTGTCAGCAATAACATAATACCATTGTCTCTGGCTCTCTTCAGTGCAAGGAGTGTATAGAAGAAATCAAATGTTGAGTGGTAATGGTTAACTTTGTCATGCCTGATTCCCCTCACCCACATTGCTTGGTGTTACCTCTCCAACCTTCTCGTGCTGCTCCGTGGATAGTCATAACTCAAGTGGCAGAAAGGGTGGGGAGAGAGGAATAGCTCAGGCCCTGTCATGTTTTTACCCACCATTTGTGAACCACAGGATTGAAATCACTGTTACTCGTTGTGTGCTGCCAAGATGGAATTTAACAGAGTATGGTTGGGAGAGCTGAAAATAAAAGCATAACTTTATCTAACCTCTCTAGCTTACCACTGCATTTTTTTTTCCGTCCTGAAAGTATTCAATAAGAAATTTTAACTCTGAGATGAAAAATAATAGCTCGACCCTGCAGTTATCAAGGTCCTTCCTTGGTTTACATGGGATACTGTTCCTTCTGGAGTTTTGCTAGTTGGTTGTTGTTTCTTTCTGAGTAGTAGTCATGGTGCCTGAGCCCTGCTCGAACACTTTCTCTGACTTCTTACCAGGCAGCAATGTTGTCAGTTGTCATGTACCATCCTTATAAAAAATGCATAAATGGTGAGTCCAACAGTTGGATTTAAATCCATTATTGTTAAAATTGTGAGTTCAGAGAAGCAGGGATCTGACCTTCTATTCATTAATTTTTTTACTTTATTTGATGCACAAGAACTGACACACGGAGCTTCTATAGATACAAAGTAGGTAAGAAAAATAACTCAGTTCTCCCTCCTTCCATAAAGTGATCTAGTTTGCCTTTCTTTTCTCCTTTAGTGGGAAAGCAACCAATACAAATTGGAAAGCAGATCAAAAAATGCTGCCTCTACATGGAAAGACTAACCTGTATTCTCTACCCAAGGGCCAGGGAAAGCTTCACATCCTGGAGGCTGAGATAAATGGAAAATACCATAGGTTTGGCTCCATTTGCAGCCAAGCAGCACTACCTCTCCTGAGCCAGGACATGTCTGGTTTGGGATCATTCCTCACCACACAGAATAAAGGAGAGAGGTCAGGCTCTCAGAAAAGTTTCATAATCCATGTTCACTTTTGGGGTATAATCGGTGCCTGACATTGTCTCAGGTGGCTTGAGACAATGCTTTTTTAAGTCGGTGGAAAGATTTCTGCTGACCTCAGTGCTCCTTGGGCTGCTACTCCACATAAATCATGCACCAATTTGGCCATGGCTATGGGAAGTGGGATGCAGTATTTTGCATCATCTTCTGGTTTAGACTACACCCCACACAGAGCATGTTGAAATAGCTAATGTTTGTTGGGGTGGATCACATCAGCTTGTGTTGCTTTGGAAAGAACAAGCAAAAATGTAAACCAGTTCTTCTATTACACAAGTGTGCCGTAGCAGTGTGGAGCCCAGTAAGACATGAAAGAAAGAAATATCATAAAGGGCAGGCATAACTTTGCATCAGTCATCTGCACCTCCCTGTCTTCTTCTCCTTGCTAACTGACAGACTAGGCCAAGTCACCAGAAGGATGGGTTTCCAGCATCCACCTACATGTCATTATACCACAACCACACTCAAACTTACCAGTAATCTGCATGAAAAAAAATGTGACCAGGCACCCAAACAACAATATAATCTTGACCCACCAAGTACCAGACAAACCTGACAGAGCCTTATGCAGGTGGCACCTTCTCATTGTGTGCATCATATTGTCCGTTCCATTCAATCCCCAGTGGTATTTAGGTCTCTTAAAAGCCTGTTTCTCCCTCCATCACTACAGACCAATAACTTCCTTGAGCAAACAGGTCTGTGGCAACAATAGATTGTGCAGGATTGCACACCTACATAAATATTTGTACATTCAAACCCTTCCAACCCCACTGATATGTTCAGAAATTATGTCATCTGAATTAATGTCTTCCTATTAAAGCAGTGGTGACATCAGAACAAATTCAAGTCTCTGCTCTTTTAGAGTATCTATGATACTTTACATCCATATGCAGTGTAACTGAAATGAAGAGTTAGAATCTGTAGGAACAATTAAGTAATTTTCATGGAACTGTTTCCTTCTTTAGGTCCCTGAAAATCATTGTATGTCATTACTGCAGTTGTTCAGCTAAGGCTAATGTTCGTGGAAAGTGTATTCAGAAACACAAGACATAGATTTCAGCTAGCTGTCTCCTGAAGAAACAAAAAACCCATCTGTTGCAACATAAGAAAAATGAGGAACAGGCCTGAGGTTTTACAGGAAGAAAAGCAGTCTGGAAGAGAAAGAGGGAGAACAAGTCTTGCCTGCTAGCGATAACAGTTTTAAAGGAGGCACAGTGTTAGATCTTCTGAGGAACCCCTGGCCCCTTTATTTTATTACTAGTTGTGTCTCGAAACAGCCATTTATAGAAGAGATCCACTCTGCTCCTTGTCAATTACTAACATATGTCCCACACTTGGCAAACAAGACAACTCGGGAATGACATTTTGTGAATAATCAACAACATCACCCAAAAGTGGCTGCGTCTTTGCTTTGGGCTTAATGAAACATTTTTTCCCCAAACAAGATAGCTTTCTCACAATGGTGCCAAATGGAACATATTAAGCTTTAATAATGGCTGAAAACACTACGCACCAAAGAGGCAGGGATGGGGCTGTGAGAGCTCGCCTTGGACCTTAGGACAAACAGCTGCGTGTGCACCAGCCACAGATGGGGCTCTGCACAAAGGAGCCTCTGGGCATTGCTGCACTACAAATAATGCACTAAAATGGCAAGCTTTGGCAAACTGAACGTGGGACTTCGCAGAGGTCTGGGATTCAATCGTAAAACACTACAGAGAATGTAATCCTCAAAGCAAGCAACAAAAACTGTGGACAGCAAGGATAAGACAGGACATGGAAACTGCCAGCTTATTGCTGAAATGTGTATGGCCTACTAAGAAGCCCCAAATGTACAGACAGCTGCCATATACATGCATGCAAACAGTGAATACAGGCATAACGATGAACGTTTGCCTCAAGTGCTAAGGATTATGCTTGGCCTTTACCTCATTTAGCTTCCAAATATTTGTTTTGTAGTCCACATTCATTGTTCAGTCTATCTTTATCAAAACTCCAAGAGAGCAGATCAGCTTCCACAGTCCAGACTGCCTGCCTCTTTCCAGGGACTCTAACAAAACTCAGAAAAATGCCTTTGGGTGCTGTTTCACAGCTTATGTGTCTAGAAAAAGACAAGTGTCCTCTGTTCTTCCCTTCTTTCATACTCTTCCATCGTTCCAGGGAATCTCCCAACGCTGCCCCACCCTCCTTTTGAGGCAGCTCCATTCTCATCAGACACTTTCCTGAGCCATTTTTAGACTTTTGCTGTGTTAGTTCTCTGCTGCAGAGGGTCCAGTGGAGGGCCATGAAGATGATTAGGAGTCTGAAACATCGCTCTTATGAGGAGAGACTGTGGGAGCTGGGCCTGTTCAGTCTAGAGAAGAGAAGACTGAGAGGGGATCTCATTAATGTGTGTAAATATCTCAAAGGTGGGTGTCAAGAGGATGGTGCCAGGCTCTTTTCAGTGGTGCCCAGTGACAGGACAAGGAGCAATGGCCATAAATTGAAACATAAGAAGTTCCACCTCAACATGAGGAAGATCTTTTTTACCTTGAGGGCTGGAGAGCACTGGAACAGGCTGTCCAGGGAGGTTGTGGAGTCTCCCTCTCTGGAGACATTCAAAACCCACTCAAAGAGTTCCTGTGTAACCTGCTCCAGGTGACCCTGCCTTGGCAGGGGGTTGGACTAGGTGATCTCCAGGGGTCCCTTCCAACCCCAAAAATTTCATGATTCAGACCTGCCACGGACTGGATATGGCAGTTGCTGAATAGCCAGGCTGTTTTAAAACTTACCTCAGGAAGATACACTATTATCTCAATCCACCACAAAGTGCAGAAAGACAGAAGTGATCTCCAGGTCACTTCTAGGGCATAATTAGTCTTGTCTAGTAGTGATTTGTTGTTGCTTTGGGTTTTTTGTTTTGGTTTTTTTCTTGAAATGTATTGATTCTTCAGTCTTAAAAATAATCACTCTCAGTAGAAATGCCTACTAGCTCTTCAGTGCATGTGTATCATCCACATTTTGCTTTCCTTTATTTTAAATCAATTCCTAAGCCCTGAGAAAATCTAGCAGCCTTAAGAGCTTAGATTTGACAAAAGATGTAAAGTCATTTAGTACCATGCCACACACACACATATGTACATATCACTATCACCTTAATGCATTGCAAGCCCACAGTGGTTTTGCTGGATTATAATTCTCCCAAAATTATTTTCAAAGAGAAAAAGTACATTCCCCTGAAAAGTTCTCGATTACCTCAATTCCCAGACATATAAATTAAAATAACATTCCCTCTTTAAAGCATCTCAGATCAGGGCTCCAATTAGTATGAAATGAGGGTCTCCCACTGTTGCTCATGTGAACACTGCCAGCAGCTTAAAAGGTTTTGCTCTGGTGGGAAGAAGATGGGCCATGATTGAAGGGCTATGATTGAAGCACTGCTGTCATCTACTTAGCTAACGTATGTTGAGATAATTTCTCCCAACCGCCTTCTTTAAATCACTCACTTTCCTATTTCATCAAGATTCTTAACAGCTCCGAATCAGAGAGATCCCTGTAGACATCCAATTTATTCTGCAGTGTTTTCAGCTGTTTTCTCTCCATTTCCTGTTCTGTGCCTCCTTCGAGCTTTTACTTCTCCTCTCTGCAAGTTTGCTGTTTCTATCACTGCTGCAGGTATAGCTTTTCACCTTCAGACCTATCCTCTTCATTATACAACATAAAAATTTCACATAAACTGCAAAAAAACCCCAACAGAGGACTGAAAAACCTGGTGCTGTTAATGGCATCAAAGTGCTTTGAGAACAAAGCTTAAAGGACAATCCCTAATAATTCACCTGTGACCATTCTTCTAAATTCTTATACACTCTAGTGTGAAATGACTGTATTTTATTGTGTTACACTTAACACTTAGAGTCTGGCCTTTGGTATTAATGGGAATGTCCTTCAAATAGTGCTGCTTTTTGTTCCTTTTCTTTGATTCATTAGTTGTTTACTGCAGGCTATTAACAATCCTAGGACTAGCTTTAATCCACAGCCAGAGCCTTTAAATATAATACATCATCAACAGGTAATTATTCACTTTGAAGTCTTCCCTTCTTTTTTTCTTAGCTGCTTGAGGTGATATCTGAGGCTTTAAAGTATGGTAACAGAGTACTTGGATTAAAGCACTAAAATTAGTAATGCAAATGTCAAGAAGTTAATTTGCGTACTTCAAATATAAAGATGGCCTATCCTTCCTTCCTTTCTTTTCTTTCTTCCCTCCTTTCTTCCGTCCTTCATTCCTTCCTTCCTTTTTTCTTTCTTTCCTTTGATTTTTGTTTCTTCTTTCCTTTTTTTTTTTTTTTTTTGACTCCAGCTAGACGTTTGGAAAGCTTTTGATGCTTTTGCAACAGTGGTACCTTGAAAGTTTAGAATTGGGTAACTGCACTATATATGCCCAACACTGTAAATTCACTAGGATCATCATCTCTTTTTGTCATGCTTAGTAGGGTTTTATTTCAGTAGTCGCTCTAGTAGCCAGCTCAGAAATCCAGATCTATGATTCTTGGTGAGACTCTCTGAACATACACTGGCATAAGCACAAGTTCGTAGTGCTGTGTTGATTTCAGAGGTCTTTGACTCAGGTTCTTTAGCTTCATTTCAGGAAGGCTCTTAAGACCCTGATTAAGTGTTTCTATACTTAAGGGTTTCCTAAGTGCTGTCCGATACTGTTATATGTTTCCTGAACTAGGACCTTCATGTGCACACTTGCAGAAACTCCTGGGTCAGTCTCAGATACAGTGAGAAAGACATGAGTAGCACATATAGGGTAACTTGCCTCCACAGACTAACAGAACATTAGTCTGGGATCTCTGTAGCAAAGTGTTCATTCATTTGAAGGACTTCTAGGCCTTGAAAAGTCAAATGCATAGTATCATGGTGAACACCTGAGATAATTTTTCTTTTACTCGCCATGTTCTGTTTTAATCTGTCATGCAGCATTTTATAACTTTGGTCTGTACACACCCTTGGAAATAACTTCTGAGAAAGAGCTGGGCCATAAATGCAAGACACTCGTATTTATTGAGATAGAGGGTGCAACATGCTCTGATTATCCATATATGTCTCATTATGTGGTTTTGGGGTGCTCTGACACGTGGCTTCTAGCAGAGGTGTCACCAGGCATGTGGAGGATTAGTAGTAATAGTATCATTGTTATTTTCTTGCCCTTTTGCATGTATTTCTGTTCTCAGTCAGCAGTAATCACACACACCACATGTAACAGACAGACTGCTGCTCTACCAGCTCCCAGTGAGCAGTAGAGTGAGTGGGGTAACTAAGGCAGTCAGCATGTGGACCCAGCTGCTTCAATCATACCCCCAGAAAGCACTGAAAGTGAAGAGCATCTACTTCCCCTGCAGATGAAGGAGCTAAGAGCCAAGTTTCAGCCTCATTTCACTGAGGCTTTCATTGTTAAGATGGTAAGTAAATTATGGAAGGAATGTCAGGCCACTGACACCACCACTGACTGGCTTACCACAAGAGGAATAGTCAATCCAGCACATGAATTTGGAGTGCTGGGATGCTCTGTGCAGCCCCAACTACAGGAAGGCAAGTGTGAGCACGCTTTGTCTTCCCCGATAAGTAATCTGCAGTGTCATGAGAGAAAATGCATGCACACTGAAGAGTTAAAATGATGAAAATTAAGCTTACAGTGAACAATATTCTCGCTTTTGGGGAAGATCTAAAGGCTTCTCAGAGGGAAAGTAACAGTTAAAATGCTTTATCTTTGCAAGCATTATAAAAAAGGTCGTAAGCTGTATACACTACAAAGGCACTGCCTTCGCCCCTCCATCTTTGTGATTTCTTTAGATTGAAGAAACCTGTTGGCTTGAGTTCTAAAACCCCAGATAAAAGCTTTGATTTGTTAATTAAATTTTTACTGCTATCTGCATTTGATATCTCAGTCAAATTGTATCCGCTTGCAACAACAGAAAAAGTCACATCAAAGGAGAGCTCCACTTCCATGACCTGTAATTACGGAATTTACTGCAGTGTGACAGTGCCTCCAAGATGCACCTGCCAGGCAGACCCAGCTTACTATCTACACCTAAAACAAAGACATTTCATTCAGCTGGGCTGAGCCAACACATGCTGAACAAAAGGGCTATGTTTTGTCAGGAGCTGGCCTAGCATATTGCTTGTCCTGAGACAGACAGGAGCTTCTGAAAACAAGGGGGTTTTCTCTGTGTTATCACACTAAGTCAGCGATAAGGATGAGCTCCCACAGAGAAAGGCAGAACTAGGAAAAAAAAGAAAAGAAATTGGAATGGGAGGATAAAGGGAATTAAAAAGAAAAGGCAGAAAAAGGAAAGAAAATTAAAATCCACCTTGGTGGTTAAAACAAAAAGAGAAAATTTAAAAAGCTACTCATAAAGAAAACACTGAAAAAATATTAGGAAACATAGAGAAAGATAGGGTAGCAGAGAGAAAATAGAGAGGAAAACAAACCAGATGTCATGCATATATACTAGCATATCCACTGGAATCCAACTTCAGCCTGCAGTGTTTTCCCCCTTAAACACCCACACAGGTATTGCAGAAATCCCCAGTTTGTGTCAAGGCATTCTTTGGCCCTCCAGTTGTTTTGCACGATATTTTCAAACAAGCAGAAATGTAACGTGGCAAAGACTCACAACATAGTCTTTTTTAAACTTGGGAGCCCTAGAAATTATTGTAAGTATTTATGTTTGGGAAACAAAACACAAAGAAGGAAAATAAGTAAGGCATTGAATAGGCTTGCTGGGTAGGAATTTTTCCTGGAATGTTTAATATACACAAAATATCCATATTACAGAACAGGCATTTTCAGAAGGAGAATAACAATTTTGTTGAAAAAAAGTTCTGTTGGGAAAACCAATCTGACAAATTCATGTGCATCCACCCAGAAGGCACTTGTTACCACAGCTTCAGTGATGCAGGGATTTCCAGGGTGGCCATCAAAAAAAATCCCAGTTTGGTTCTCTTCCATGGATTAATGTCCAAGATAACCCTTCCTGCAAAAATAAATGAATAATAATTAAAATAATTCCTCACACATTATACTCTTTTCATTTAGGTTTTTTTTGAGAACTTCTAGTTTTCTGACCAGAATTCTTTCTGGTTTTTGGTTTTGTTGTTGTTTTTTTTTTTTTTAATGAGAGAAACAGAGAAACTAAAATCGTTCTTTTTGACTAACTTCAGCATGAACCTGGCTTCACTGTAACAGGGAAAAGTTTTCTGCTGCCTTCACTGGGCCTAAGATTTTGCACCTTGCACCCCTTTGGCCTCAGTGAGCACCGACTAAACAATGTTGCTGAAAAACATGGGGTGAGATGTGTGGTGGGATAAAGGGTCTGTAGACATCAAAGCTTTTCTCTGTTTTCATTGGAACTTCAAAACGCTGTTGAAATATTTACTAAACCAAACTGATGTGATGTCTCTGAAAGCTTGGATGAAAAGCACCCACTATGGCAAGCTGGGGTTTTAAGCCTGGAGCGCTGCCAGGGCATTCCTTCCAATGGCCATGCCCCAAAACTGGGCATCACCCTTTTGTCCAATAGTCTGTCCCTCTATTCTGCTATCAGAGCCATTTTCAGCAACTTTTCCACTGATGCAGTGTGGCTTTCCTCTGCTGATAATAGCAGGAATGCAGTCCCAGCTGAGGACAGGACCTGCTCAAATCCCACCATCATCCTCAAACTTTCCAGACGCTCTTTCAGAAATTACAGCCCCCCAAGCCTGGGCTGCAGTCACCCCCTGGGGTTTCATAACTGCGTAGCAAAACAAGGAGTAACCTGGGAAAGCTCTCAGGGGTAACAAGGCACATGACAGGCTGTTGGGCCTCTCGGTATCACAAAACAGGTCAGGGCTAAGTGGAGTTAGAAACTAGTACTAGCTCCCCATCCCTGTTAAATGACCAGTGTTATTTCTGGTATTGCTCCATACCATAATTTAATCTCGGGAAGACCAGGGGGCAGGCTACAGTCAGAGGTCAAGTCTTCACAGCTCCAGCCTGACAGCATCAAAGTCGTTCCTGACTCCGTGACCTCCAGCTTCTCCCAGTCTGGAGAAAAGCTGCCTCAGGAGCTGTTTCCCCCTCCTGAGAACAGAGAGGGTTTCTGGAAGGGGTACAGCAGCAGGCAGCTTTCAGAAGCAGTTAGGTTGTCTGTGTTCCCAGCTGGTACCCTCACATGGAAAAGGAGGTCAGCCTGGACCCATTCCCTTTCCCTCTGCTCCTTCCCTCCCTCCAACCCAGTCCTTTGGGCCTGAGGATGAAGGAGGTTTTGGCTTTTGCTGGAAGAAGGCCAAAACTCACTATTTTCAGAAGGTGACTATGAAACTTGAAACAAACCCCACAGGGTGCAAAATTAATGTGAGAACAAAAGCAGAGGATTACCACAGCTCACCACATACAGCTCTCGTGTCCCAAATCCTTGTGTTACACCAAATTCACAGTAAGCAGCATGATACCCTGCTGCTGTGAACTCCTGCTGTCAGCAGCCTTCACAACCTGGCTGAGGAAGCCTCAGAATTGGGAGGATTGACACTGCCCGGATCCTGGGAACTTCCCCAGAGCAGAAAGAGCTGCACATGAGTGAGAACTGACCTGCTATTCAAGCTGTTTCACCATGACAATGTGGGGTTGGACAGAGGGGCTGCTGCCCTATCAGGCATGCAGGGAGCTGGATTTTGGCGGATGAAGGCAGATAAGATGCTCCCCAGGGAGGAAGTGGGAGACAGTGGACACACAGGAGGACAGCAACAATCTAGCTGTGGAATGGGCAGGTGTGAGATTAGAGACCTGGTGAAGCTGTCAAGGTATTTTGTTTCCAGGTGAAGCTAGAAGCGCTCATGAAGCATCTTGCGGAAATAAATACACATTTGCCTTAGCTGGATTCAATCGGAAGTCTTGAAGTGGATCTTGATCAGTAAGCCTGAGGGCTCTTGAAATTAGTAAAAGGGCTTGCAAAACTCCTGCAAAATATTACCAAAGTACATCTGAAGTGCGTCATTTTGCAAGAGTGGTAAAACATCTTTCATTTCCACAAAGACCAAAGGAGCAGAAACACAAACGTTGAGTTTCCAAATATCGAGAGTAACATCAAAGGGCAGTCACTAACAGAGAGCATTAAAAGGCACTTTACCCAAATTGTGTGGAGGGTGCTGGATCACATTGTACTGCACAGGTAAGAGCTGGTCTATCATTTCTAGAAGAGGTCACTGTGTGGCAACCCTCAGGTTTCTGGGGATCTGTATGGAGGTGAAACAATAGAGACCACATCTCTGTTCTCTTCATAAACTATGTCCCAGTACAAGTTTACATTTTCTCTATGTGTGGGTCAAGCTGGTTACAAACAAGGCAAGAGCCCAGGGGGAGAGCTGGATTCCTGCCATCCATCTCAGTTTCCATACCAGGCAAGCCAATCTCCTGGCACCTGGAGCAAGCAAACATGTGGGCAACATCGATGGCTGAGCACCTCAGAGTGATGCTGAAATCATAGCTGACAGAGCAGACCCAGGCAGAAACACCAGAGACTGGACTAAAATACATTCAGAGACAGAGAAATTCCACAGCTGCTATCTGGACATGGAAAAGAGCTATATCTCTTTTGATTGCCCAAATCAAAGCAAACGAAAAGTGACCCTATACTACCTTCCAGGGCTGTCAATAGTCACACTACACTTAAAAAGCTATGTGTAAAAGTAATGAAAAGCAGTGAGAGCTATTACACACTTTTAAAGTCATTCATGTTCAGTTTTGAAAATATATCCGCAGTCTATTTGCCTAAAAGCAGAGTGCTGTGATCCTTGTTTACCAAGTAAAACAAACACCCTCTACAGCACAGGTAAGTGACCCACAAATGCAAGTCTTTACAAGCCTCCTCATTACAGCAAAATCAGAGTGTGCCATGTGTGCCTATCATTTTCTCAGGGCTTTTTCTTCTTCTCTTCCTGCTTTTTGTCAAAGCTCCTGGCTTCCCGTCTGCTTTCTATTTGCAGTTGTTAGAGGGAGGGACAAACCCACACACAATTAGTTTTGAGTGGGACAGAAAAAGGGATTAAAATGCAAATAAATATTAACCTGATGAATGGTTCTTTCCAATGCACGTCTTCATGAAAAGACCATAAAGGATACAGAGTTATGTAGGTACATCAATTGTATACAGTTTTGTAGGAAAAAACGTTCCCATAGACTGTAAATCCCACCTATGGACATTATATGTTCTTGGTTCTCTCTGCAAAGAAGCAAAAAAAAGTTGATACAGGGCACAGTTTTACAGTATTTTCCTCTCATCAAGAAAACATGCTTTCTTCTTTTGTGCCAACTTTGCCCCATGACCCTTAGGACACTACTGCCAGCCCAGGTGAGGTTCTTGGTTTGTATTTTTTCTTTCTCGGAATTCTTAATCAGTAACACTGCTCAAACCCTCCCAGAAGCTTCCCCTTTGCACTGATGGTCTTCTCCTTCCCCCAACTCCTGCATCAACAGTGATATTCTTCCTTCAAAAGCCTCTTGCTCTGAGACCTCAAATGCTGGCTCAGCATTTGTGCACCAGGGCAGCCCTCAGCACTTCAGTTCTCCCTGATGAATCTCATCTTCCTCCCTGAATGCTCACTCACCTTCAGGCTCCAAATCCCACCAGGTACTCCCTCTTATCCACCTCAAATATCTCCCGGTCACAGCAGGACAGTCACCATTTCATCTAGTCTGTGGTGCATTGTCATGAACAAAGCTCTGTTTCAGGATTTGAGAGAAAATAAGCAGGGGAGATTTTCTGTCCAGCCCCTTTTCTACTTTTGTATCTTTGAGAGAAAAGCAGCAGTGGGTACTAAAATAGTAATTTGGCATATGTACTTCATTGCTTATCAGCTCATTTACTTAACAACAAAGACAGGAAAATGCTGTGGGGGTCATTACACCAGGAGAAGGCTCAGAAAACCTGGAACTCTGTGATGAAAATCATTTAAATGGCATAGCCAATGATTAGAATGAGTGTCTGTGGCAGTAAATGGGAACATATTAAAGTGGCATGGGAAGCTTAATCAGTGATTGATCTCCCAACAATTACCTTGCTTTCTAAATCCCTCCATATCATTTAACGAGGTGATTTCAATGTTCTAATAAAATGTGGCAGGGGAATGTTTCCAGATGTCCAGTGTGTAGGGAAATAAATACTTCTCTGAAACCATAATCTGTGCATTAAACCAACCAACATTGTCTTCTGATTGAGTTACACTTCTGTCTCAATTACAGAGGAACGAGTCACTGAAAAGTCATTAGATTTTTAAAAATCCTTTCAAATCATGTCAGTTTTATACAAAACAGAAATCCTCCCTCTCTGCTGATTTCTTGGCACAAAACACCATCATTTCACAAGTGCTGAAATACCTGCTTTTACAACGTTTCCCTAAAATTGGTTGGTTATTCCTCCATTAGAAATGGAAAACGTTGCTACTCGTGCCCCATGATTGAGTTCTTTATCTCTGATCACTGCAAAAATCAGACCAATATGAATAAGCCCAGATGTCAAACTACACTTTGAGAACTGAGGAAAAGATTGTGATGAAAAGTCCAGGACATCAGGAATTTCACCAGATCAGTCTGCTTGGCAAACATGACCTGCAGCTGACACTGGGAGGTCATTGGGGTTCCCAGCCCACTGGGCAGCACTTCTTCAGCATGAAGAGTGACTCTTTTTTAAAATTATTTTTCATTTACAAGGGTGCCTTCGACAAGTGTGAGTCTGATTTCCGTACTTCAAAGAGCTCCTGCTGAAGTGTTCACGTGACACATCACCAGACTCATGCTCATGTACAGTGTACACAGCACCCATTGCACTGTGGTAGAGGATGTCTGTGAGCAGCCCTGATTTCTCGTGGTCCCCTTGGGTAATCGTGAGGGATGACCCATGGCTGCAGCATTTGCTCCAGGTTTTCCAGACCTGTCCCCCAAAAAATATTCTTCAGCCAACACTTAGGGTCAGCTTCATGTTCTTTAGAGTGTTTCAATACCCAGTGTCTCGGAGGAGCTCTGGTGTATGTACATATCAGTCAAAAGCAACTCCATGCCTTCATTGTCGAGGGCAAAACTAGCCCCCCTCACTGCCTCTCTCTTCACTACCTGCATTTTTGGGCAGTGACATATAAATACTGCAGTGCACAGGACCCATGTCTATTTTCCATCCACTTGAGACTAGATGGTTTGTCTTTGTATTCACCCATCAAAACCAAATAAAAACTCAACTAATCCATGACAACTGAGGTCACACTATGTCTTAATTTCAGTAAGTGCAAACACAGCCCTCTTAGCAGAGAGAAAGGAGGAAAATAGCGGCACACTTAACCCCCTCTGCTCTGTAAATAGTCTTGTTAGCTCTCAGCTATCACAAAAGCATATCCTGCATTGCATATGGCAAATATTAACCAGATATTGAGTGTGGTTCTATTCACATGACAGTAAGTAATGCGTTCAGTCCTCCAGGGTAGCTGTGCTTGGATGTGAGGGTCTATATTGACCTGTGAAAGATTGTGAAGGAGGAAGAGAATACTTTCAATGGTCTAGCAGGTCAGTGAGTGCTTAGTGCCACAGCTAAGAGCCCAAGAGGGATATTTCGTTCCATGCCTTTGAACATTATCTCAGTTAAACAAACTGAAATGTGCAACTGAGTTTATTTTAGAAATGGTAAAAAATTATGCTGAAAGCAAACTTTGTGCATGAAGTGTCTATCATATTCAGGGAGCCTGAAATTATAGAATATACTTATACAGATTGTTCACTTTAATATGTTGCCAAAGTGTGTGAAGGCCAAGTTGCAGATTAAATTTCCCTTTCTTTCTCTTCCCTGCATATGATACAGTGATATGACCCAGATGATAATACATGAAGAAAAACTTCTTGAATTTGCCTACCCACAGGGTTCATTTGGTTAACTTTGTGATTAATAATTCTAGTAATTAGTAAGTGCTAAACAAATGGGGATTCTTAAATCTGATCTTTTGAAACTGCAGTCCCAGAGCGTTCTCTTTGAATGTGTAAGAGGATGCAGTCCTGCCTGACATCCACAGTAAGAAGCCACTTAAGCTACCATCTGTGAATTTTGTTGCCAGAAAGCACAAAATTGGGTGTTCCTTGTCACTGCCCATGCTTGTTGGGAGCTATGCATTCTCTTAAAAAAAAAAAAAAAAAAAAGAGATGTCATTTCTTCATAGACCTTTTATGGTATATAGCAACCTTGCTGCCATTAGCTATTGCTGATGGACAATATGAGAGCTGTATCTGTTTTCTGTTCATTAACTTGGGCTAAGTAACTCATAGTGAGCATTTGTCTCTATCCAGAAGAGAGGGGGAAGAATGATTAAGGGCTAGAAGAGGTTGCATTGGTGCATTTTGTTTCTCACCAAAGAAAAGAGGGAGCATGACACTGCAATATTATCGTCATTTCTAGGGCCAAACTAAGTCTCCCTTTTTCTCACTTGGACATTCACACTGCTATCCACACCGAAGGGTGGGGACAGTGTCTTGTTCTTGTGAGGACCTAAACTTCTCACTGGGCTTTCTCAATGACATTTAGCAGAAGAAACTCTGTAAACACCATATTTTCATGGGTATAACATCAGGTTGTGTGCAACCCACACTCCCACCAGTGTACTGTATACCTTCCAGTCATGCTAATCCTTACCTTCCTTTTCATATCTGTGAGGACTGTTTGGAGATGTACATTTTATTCATTTACAGGTTTATTCCAAAAAGGAGGACACTTAGAGACTGAAGTCATCTCAGACTGGGGCATGACTTTTAAAAATGGCAGCCCTACTTGTGGGAGTACACTCTTGCCCTCGTTATGCAAAGGTCTCAAACCTACAACTTTGTCAGCTTCAGTGGGTAGTAGAGGAGGCCCCATTTCTCCATTCCTAGATATAATATCTTTTATGAGCTTGTCTAGGCACGAATTCATTCTATTGGTGCTGCTGAGTTTCCTTCTGCTATAGCTCCCTGCTATAACAAGAGGCAGACAGCAATGTAAAAGCAGCAATGTAAAAGCAGCAATGTATCTTAAGAAGCAAGAGAAATGAAGAGAAAAGAGGTTAAAATATATTAATTAAAGCAGGAATTCAAAACAGCTTCGAAAAAATAAATTTTAAAAATGGCTCAGCTTAAAGAAATTGTTTATCTTAATCTGCATGGATGGGAGCCACCATCTTAATTTGCAAGTAATGAAAAATCAGTTAATTGTAAATTACATGTGGAAGACATTTAAAGTTCAGGGAACAAAACAAGAAATACTGCTGTCAGAAGTGAAGCAAAGCTAGAGACTGGAGTAAATCAATCTGAAATTATTCATAAAATTACAAAGCAGTATACAGCTGTTACATTGGACAACTTTCTCAACATTTCAGTTACAAGGGAGTACACATTTCAAGTTTGCCACTTTAGGAGACAATGACTACGTGGAATAGCCAAGCAGAAATCTTGATGTAAGAGGAAAAGTTTTATTAACGTGAAACAGTCCAGAGTCCTCTCCTCATCATAACAAGTACAATTAAAAGTTCTTCCGCTAATGAATAAAATACTTCCTTCATTTTCAAAACAAGCTACTATAAGGAAAACTGTACACTGAGTAGACATTCATCCTCAAAGTTTTGCTTTATTAAAAGCTCAACGTGAAAAACTCTAAGGAATTCCAACAAAACAATTTGCAAATCTTCAGGGATACCTTATGCCATGCCTCAAACAAGACCCCAGGGCAAAAAAATTAGAAAACATTAAGATTGATGAGATAAGAGTGATCCTGCAATTATACAACACCTCAGGAGAGGTGCACATTTCACAGAGCACAGTTGCAAGATCTATCATTGCATCAAAGAGAACTGCATATAATAGCTAGCCCAGAGAACTCCAAACAAAGCTGAGAGCCATACAGGAAAAGCGGCAGTGTGATAAAGCAGAGGAAATCCAGCTGTATGCTGATAAGCATGAAAGGATTTCGCAAGTCAACATGAAGAGGCCCCGGTCCGGTGACTCCGGTCTAATAATGAGCAAATTGCTTGCAACATTCAGTCCTCTGTAGGACACCTTGAAGAAAAGGCTGGAAGACTCTTGTTTGCTGCAGCTTGTGTTTGCACTGCCCACACACAGCCAAGTTGCTAAATATTCACCTCAAAGTCTCTACCATATTTCAGAGAGTTGTAAGATCTTTGATATTACCGTTTGTTTCAACAAGATGAAAGTCATGTCCTGAGCTGCCCCTGCTAAACTGCAAGAGCCGCTGGCATTGCTGTTGATGGATAATCACAGTGTGCAATGCGGAAAGACAAGCAAACCCAAAGTTAAAGGGCGCCATCCTCTTCAAAGAAATGGCATTTTTACCTTCAGCTCAAATACTCACTGTGGGTACAGGGTATGAAGGTTGCCAATCAATTTTACTAGCATTTAGAAAGAGATAAAGAGATTATTATTCTTTCTTTTCCTTTTGAGTTATTTTATCTCTGACATGCTAAAATTGGGATGAGTCTTAGGACTTCAAGCTGACAGCAAAGTGCATTAACTTTCAATGGCTAAAAGATCTAAAATTCAAAGTGGAAATAAATAGAGTCAATTATACATTGGAAAAAGACATTAAGGGAAGTGGTAAATTTATCATATCTTCAGTCTCTAAATCATTGTTTAATAACTTCCTAAAAGAGGTGCTGCAAGTTAACAAAAACTTGCTGGATTCACTAACGGAATTATGTGACAATGCTCCTTGGTCTGTGAAAGCTTAAAAGAAAACAACTTGTTGGCTAGTAAAATTGTTTCCAAACTCAAATTTAAATGTTTCCAGTGAGTGAAACCTTCTGCCCACCCACATCCCATGGAAGTTCTCAAAACTGCACTGAAGTGAAGCTTAAATTGCACATAGGTCTTCTGCTGGCCCTCTGCGGTAGGGAGCAATGCATCCTGATCCATCAGGGAAGGCAGAGGTCAGCACTGGCAGCTACTAATCGCAAGCACACATGCACCTAGCCAGGCTTTAGTGTGTGCTCGTGGAAGTCTGCTTCATTACGTCACTCTCTGGAAGCACAAAAGGGACATTGCTTTGACTCTGAGTCACCGGGGCAAGCAAAATCTCGACTTTATGAAACGATACCTCTTCCATACAGGGGAATGTTTTCCATATGCTGTGGGATTAAAAATACCGCATTATATAGCAGAGAGTCATTTGGATAGATACATCTTGAGAAAAACCTTCTTCCTATGAAGAGCTATATAAGAAAATTAAAGAGAGGGAGACATTTTGTCTACACTTAACCATTAGTACCCTGAAATAAAACCTTAACTTCTTTTGGCAACTTCAGATTGTTCTGATCAGCAATAGAAAAAAAAGTAATGATTTTTTAAGGAATACTCATACTTTTATAACTAAGGCCAAAAATAATTATTATGTTGATTTAATTTAGGCACCTACTGATCAACAATACACCCCCACACCCTTCCCCCGTAATATCATGGAATAATCCGTTTACAGGAGATAAAATATTTGCATTCAATGACAAGTCATGGCTTAAGAAGAAATTTTTTCCTTGTTTAGAAATGTAAGCCTGGTTAAACAGGTACCTAATTTTTACACTTTTCATTCCTCTACATCATCCTTTAGCTTCTGGATGCCCTGCCACTGACTCACAAGTCAAAAATCTTACTGCATTCTCCATATGCAAATACAGAGTGTAACCACACCATTCCTTAAATTCTAAACTTATTCTCATAAATACACTATAAAATCTGGATTCCTTAAAGCATTCATTTTAGAACTTAAATTGAAGGCTCAAAAAGCTCTTTTTATAAATTTGCCAATATGTTTTTGAAAAAAAAAAGAAGAAAGATGAAGTTAGAAAGTCCTAGTTTTGCGGTGGTATTACAAATGCTACTAACATTCTACCTCCGATATCTACCTCAGTATCATAACAGTTCCTTTCAGCCACTACATCGTACCCAGAATTTTTTCAGCATCACTGTTCCTTAGTATATACACATCACATAAAAATGACCTAATTTCTCTGCTGCTAGACATAAAACTTCATCAGATAAAAGCTCTTCCAAGGTATCAGTCTCTAGGATATACCAGATCTACAGCAGGACTATTAATCAGCACTCATCAGAGAGCAGATCCCTGCAAGACATTCCTCCACATTAAAACCTCATTGGTCATTCAGAATTCTTTACTTTCCATTTGCTTGCAATTTATTGTTTAAAATTCAATGCTAGTCCTATGTCCTTCTTGCCTTACTGCTTCATTATCTTTGCTTTGGAAGAGTTCTGCCCTTCCAGGCATCTCAGGACACCAGGAATAGGTGAATATCACCAACACATTTTACAGCTCAATAAACTAAGAAACACAGCTGCTTGCTAGGGGGTTTTACACATAAGAAGATAAAATGAGAGTTAAGGCAGAAAGAGATCCCAGTCATAAAAGCGTGAATACAACTGCTGTTTCCAGATACCTTTCCTCCAAGCCAGTGCAAAAAAAAAATCGAGATTTGAGGCTAAACTGCACTCACTTTGCATTAAGATTCAAATATCACTCCAAACCAGAGTACTTCAGATTTGCAACACAGAAGTATTAGACTGACATAATTTCTCTACATAGACTCAAATTACCCTGTGTTCAAGCAGGATAGAGTTTCTCTGGTCCCGTCTGTTGGTCAACAAGATGTTACGTTTTGAAAAATTATGCTTCTTCCTGTTTTTCTTAAATGAAGAAAAAAATTTAAACCAAGTACATTTAAAGTCTGAAACTGACAGGAATTGAGGAAGGAGAATGTGTTTGTGCAGAGAGAAGTGCATTTCTCTTGACTGATTTTTGTTAATATTGATCACAGTGCTTGTGAACTTGCTAACAGCTTAAAAAACAAATATCATAAAATATTCTAAGTCTCTTAAAACTCTTTAAAAATACTAAGAGACATGAAAAATCAGGGGTTTAAGAAGACTTCTGTAAAAATGTGGGAAGAAGACCTAGAATCAGCATCAGTAACATGATGTTTATTGCCTCCAGTCTCTTCTCCCTCACTGGTTGTTCACCGTATGGGGGAGGCTTTGGTTACTGAGTGAAAGAAGTAAATATCTTAACTTTGTTCATCTCCTGCAGGCTTCATACAAACAGTGGGAAGGGAAATTTGAAGAAGCAGAGCTCTGAGTGAAGCAGGAAGCTTTGCAGGCCACCCTGAGGTGGCCGCAGTTCTCCAAGTGGCTCATGACAGGCATGATTAATGTAAGTGGAGAACTAAAAAGCTAAAGCTGTTTATTCGAAAGGACAATGCATTAGAGGCTTCCTGACTTCTAATGGGTCCTTATCCACTCCTATAGTGTACATTCTGGAGCAGTCATTAGGCAGCCCTGGAAGAATGTGTCCTGTCATTCCCACTAGCCTATGGCGCATGGAGGGTCAACATTTCACCTGCAAGAGAGGGCATGCGCAGCGTGCTGAGGAAACCAAAGGGACGGGAGGTACAAGTGAAAAGGGGACATGGCATGTGAAATTTGAGGACAGTTCTTTGCACACTTTACACATTCTGGGAATACATTTCATAAATTACAAGCAGTCTGTGTGCAAGTTTTCCTCATCAGCATAACCCACGAGCATGATAGTGACTCTAGAAATGTCATCCCAGTGTCAGTGTTTCTATCAGCAGTAGGTGTTTGCTAGCACAGACCTGCTTGCGTGCTTTTAAACCTCATAAAACACATACTCCAAGACTCATTCTAGACTGAAGATAATGCCCAATTAATACACTGGCTCCAAACAGCCTTGAATTTTGGGCAAGTTTCAGTTCAGCTCTGAACAGCCAGTTGCTAAGTCCATATTCTCATTGGAAAATTCTAAGGACTTCCATAGGTGTTTGGTACCCCTGCAGTTGGCATCATTTTGGGGGTTGCTGTAAATACAATGAAGGTAATAAGAAATGTTACTGCCTAAAGACCACACAGATAATACCAGGCCACACATGCAGGTAGGCTGTGCAACACAACAGGATCATTTCAGCCTTTAGGCTTGTGACTTGAGAGGAGCTGTGATGTGCATGTATGCTGTGGATTTGGCGCTCTCAGGGCAAAGGCCAAAGATAGTCAAAGTGTCAGCTGTCTGCAGATCCCTAAGCATCCCCCCTTGAGTGTTTTATCCTTCCCCAGGCTGCCATTCTCTCAGTTCAGCCCAAAAAGTGGTTGCTGGAGCCACACTGTAAAGACGGGAAGATGAAACTGTTCTGATTAAAAACAACTCTCTCTCTCTCTCTCTCTCTCACACACACACACACACACAAAAAGTGATCAGGTTAACTGGACAACCCCTTACAGACTACAACCAACCAACAGGGTAGCAAATGGTGGTGAGGTGAGGGTGGGAACAAGTTGTCAAAACTTCGTCTACCAGCACTGTCAGCAAAGCTAATACAGTCCTAAATTTAAACCCTAAATCTTCTAGGGCATGATCTGACTGACACTTAGGAAAGCTGGTTCATGCTTAAGTGCCTGAATGAAAGAGACCTTAATCTCTTTCTCTTTTAGTTGTGACTTGGAGTAATGAAAACATTTTAGACAGAAGCATGATTGTTATGTTGATGATGTCCCTTCAACTATTTACAGAAGTAGTGCCAAGATACCACAAGAAAGGCTGAGCATAAAGTATTTCCAGCACATCAAAAAGCAGGAAGCATGGGAAATCTTCCCACTAGAAAAGCCTGATCTCATGGGATTTCCAGCTCAGTTGCTTAACTCTTGCTGTCCCAGCAGCTCAGAGAGTACCTTACATCAATTTGCCTCAAATCTGCAATTTCAGTGATTCATAGTAAAGCTGATAGGGAAGTGGTGGAAACCATGACATTGAGGGAGAGTTTAAGTGAGTCTTTTCACTGGTTGAGCTTAAGGAAAGCCACAAATATAGTTGTTTAATTCAACTGCCAATGTGACTTGCTCTCTCCCAAACTGAGGCTTGGGGTAATTAAATCTTTACATCTTGACAAGATTTTGCGTTTTGCTGTGCTCTGATGGCCTGTGTGCCAGGGAAAGCAGCAGTGCAGGCCTGGATGGCAAGCAAACAAAACTACACACAAAAGTGCCTGTGTTTTGTCCCACAAATCACATCATATAGGAGCTACTTTCATGGCTGATTTTAGAGCTTCTGGGAAAACTGGCAGTGCTCTAAAGCCATCTACACGGGGTAAAGCAGCCAGTACAGCTGCCTTGGGACAAGCCCTGCAACAGGGTGCTAGGAAAGAGATGGAGCACAGCAATTTCCACTCTGCAGGGTTTGCACCAAGATGCCTTAAGTCTTCCATGTAAACAGGATGCAATAATATATAGATTGCTTGTGGGAAGAGTATACCAGCTGCTGTAATGATGTCTCTTAGCCACTTAGTTGACAGCCTGGTAACCCAGCTACAAGTTCCTGACTGCTCTGGAGCATCTGAGTTCCCAAGGGATCTTGTCTCTCCTGATCTCCACCTGCCTTGCTGATGGGGGAATCCTGCAGCACACTCCTGCTCCACTACCTGCCTAGCAGTAAACAGAGACTGCTTCAACCAGCCTAAGAGGTCTCCAAAGCCTTCGAATTCCCTTGGGAACCTGGGCTGTTAATACAAGGGACCAGAGCCATTCTCCTACGAAATACCTTGTATCAAAACAAAATGAAACAACCAACTTGTCTACTTTAATGGCTTTAATGAGTGCTTATCTTCTACCTTCCACCCTCCAATCTCCAGTTGCAAGGTGACCAAACCCCACATGTCATTTCTCTCCATGCTTCAGCAGGAACTTCCTTAGAAGGCTGTCAGTAATTTCTGATTTCTGTTTGGCAAAACAGAGGGCTATTTGCATTGCCTTAGATAGGTAACTAAGTAATTGGTCTTGGGAAATCAGACTCTTACACAGCAGGTCTTTAATTTCAGTTGGACCCTTTAGGGTTGACTTATGAGAAAAGTGAATTCCAGTGTTCTCACATCCCTTTTCTCCTCCTCTTCCTCACTGCAATGGGCTAAGCAACAGCATGGAGAGCAGAGCTCATTTTCAGCACCCCAAATGCAGGTATCGCCACCAGCAAAGAAACCAGGGAAATCTTGGGCCATGAATACACAAGCAGAGCTTGGGGAAGCATTCCTAGAATAAGGTGTGATGGGAATGAGCTAAGATTTTCCTTTCTACATGATCTTGGCTAATGTGCACAGGGAGAAGAAGAAACCTCTCATACTTGCATATACCTCCCACATTTCTGAATGGCCTGTAAGGGGGATGCCCTTTATTAATGTGTCAAAGGCACTGGCCTGTTTCCATTTCTTCAAATATTCCTCCTGTCTCTGTTTTCTACTGTGGTTGAGCTGTCATTGGTATGTTGACTGATCTGAAGCACCCACATAAATACTGTCAGGCTTGTATTTTTTTTACTTCGGCGTCTGCAGACCCCTCATTTTTTTGTTATCCATTAATCTGCTCATCAGTTCTCAGGCATCTCATGATGTCTTAAATTTTTTTTAAGTCTTTAACTCACATCATCTATTTGCCTTTGACAAAAACTCCATGTGACAAATGGATTTGCATCAGAATGGAAAGGAAAAATATTGTATTAATGAAGAAAAATTCATAACCAGAGGTTTTAGTTAGCATTTCAGAGTCTATTCAAGTTATTGCTTCAACCATCAAAATAATCCCTAGAAAAGGTAAATCCTGAGACCAAGATATTAGTTGCATGGACATGGTAAGAAAGTAAACTTAACTACATGGGTTTAACATCCTAAAGAAGCTGCATCTATTGAAATTAAGCTCTGAGCTGGGTAACCCATGAATGGCTGACTGAAACAGTGTCCAAGAGGTTTACAGCTACGATTAGTACAAGGTGCAGGCTCGAGCTGCTGAACATCTAAGGTGATTAAAAGTGTGTGTTGGGGGGGAAGCCATCTCCAGATCACATCATTTTACAGACCTATTTAAGAGCAATGAGAGAATGAGTTGCACAGGGTACAAGGTGAGGGGATGGACAACAAAGCAGCTGGCTACAGAAGTTCAGGGAATAGTTATCTCTTAACCTGGAGCACAGCAGACATACTGCTGTGCCTTTAGACACAGCCTCTTCAAGAGGCAAGCTGGTGTAATCTGGCGTGCTCCAGAGCAAAAGCAGGACTAATCCTCTTTCAACTTGACTCAGTCTCACCGCAGACTCAACTGCTGAAAGATAGTTCATTTAATGGCTGTAATGTCACCAAGTATCTCAGCCCCAAGGCTGAATGGGTTTAAAACAAACTGAAGCAAGCTGCTTCTAAATCAAACTAAGTATTCACACCACATTAAAATTTGTTTGAAGCTAAATGTGTCAGAAAAGATGCATGTTTTCAGTGAATGAAGAAGCCCTATAAGAATACCATAGATTTTTGCTGTGCTTTGAGTAGTATGTTACTCAAGACATTGTTTGGGTGTGTTATAGTAATGCTGATAGGCATGTACAAAGACTTGTGCACTAACATCTTTATGTGTTTGATAATTGCCTTAATTTTTGCCTTGCTGAGCATTATTTTAATTAATAGGGAGATTGTCTTAATTAAAGCACATGCAGGGGAAAACAGACTAAGCCAAGAAAATGTTCCTTCACTGCCTGATAGAGAGTTTCTACCACAACACACTCTGGTCAAAGAGGACCCACACAAAATGTTATCCTGTGTCCCAACCACATGCTCTTCTCAGAGAAGAGCATAGTCATTAGAATATAACTCTAGAATAGTACGTTGGAAATTGCATGATCTTAATATTCACAGAGATACAGCTGGGTATAAGCGTCATAGCTTCAGCCAAAATTTTCAAGCCATTCAAGGCAGGTTTCTGCTGAGAAACTGAGGGCACAGCACAAAACATTATTACATCTTGTTGAATGCTAATGCATGTTTCCAAGAATAAAAAGTGACCAGAAAGTCTGGCAAGAAACTATTGGTACTGATAACATTAAACACACAGCACAAAAATGCTTTTGCTATGAGGGATAGAAGGCTAAATCAATCTCACAGCAGTTAGAAAAGGGGTGAGAAGTACCACAGACATTTGGGGAAAGTAGAAATCTTAAGAAATCACCAAATCTCAGGACTGGGGATTGTTACTTTATTCTTTGAATAATCATCAGGATCCTTTTAAGTTTCAGAAGCAGCATAAAGGAAGAGGCAGATAAGATGATGCTAATGTCTGTAATTAAGTGAGGACTGGGTCATACTAAGAAACAAAAGCATTTTTCATCCTTTGAAAGGTGAGCTCAATAGCGCCTGAGCCACCTGAGTAAAGACAAAACCCTGTAATAACAAATTCCTCAGGATTTTACATACATTTAAAATAGACCCTGTATGTGTATGCATGCATGCTTGTGTGCACCCATGTATGTTACAGAGGCAAGGAGGTTACCAGGGTTTTCCAGGCATATGCAATGGACTTACGGAAAAGGCAAACAGTCTTCTTGGAAAGAAACAGCTACACTCAGTCCATACAGTAAGGGTTACCAAATTATTCCATTACTACTTTTGCTTACCCATATCAGAAGATTGCTTAAGTGTACAGTCAATGCCTACAAGACACTTTGAAACTGAAGAGTCTTTCTTGTGCTTTAGTTCTACACAATGCTCCTTGTTAATAAAATAATGGTGGATAAATGTGTAAATATAAGCAACAAGTTTTCCCCTCCTATCTTTATTTTCACCTACTTATTTTGATGAAAATATTGCTATCCTATCCTTCCTGCTTCAGCAGAAGTTCTTGTTATTCAAACATTAACAGGATGGAACCTTCTGGCTCCCAATTAAGCTGTCAGAATAGTTAAGCTACGGATTTTCTCTGTCTAGCAGTACTAGGAAAGCCACAGAAATGTTCTCCCCAGCAAAAGATAAGGGGGAAATGTGCTTCAAATCTGTGGTGGGCATGTCAGCAACTTTTATGATGGCATCAGGGAGAGCAAAGATGCAATTTGCCCTGCCAGCATGTTATTTCACAGCCAGAGAAATGCAGGAGTTGATTTAGAACACACAAAGAGGTTTAAGAGAAGTTCCTGAAAGGATTCAAACCTCTGAGAGCCAGGTTCACAGGCTAGAAAAATGGGGCTGGCTCCTTGTTTACAGGGTGCACACAACTGCAGAGGAGAGAGCAAAGCCATTGTCTGTGCTTTTTAGACAGACCCGGGCTACTCAGACTTGGCCAGCATGTGAGATTCAACTGCTGTTTCCCTTGAGCCCAGAAATAATAATGGTCTGTTTCCCTTTTTTTAATGTCCTTTCAACCATGCTGCTATTTTTATGCTTCACTTGCTGGCACATGGATCAATCACTGTAGGACCTGATTTACAACCTGTATTCCAGACACTGCTTCTACCAAGGTGGGGGGGGGGGAAGGGGCGGGGAGGGACAAGTGTGTTTAAACACTCATTGTGCAGTGTCTCGATTTGGCTCCAGGAGATATTTGGAAATATAAGGCTAAGGAAAGAGGCTGGATCCTCTATCATTTGTACTAACTAACTTCTGAGCAGTGAATCAGCCTGACTGTTTCCATAGAGTGAACCCGAGGCTTTCAGCCCTTGTCAGTGAGTTCCTCTTTAAAAGGCCGTTTTGTTTCCCAGGACATATAGCACAATCCCCCAACTCATTATGGATGGCTTTTCTAGATTAAAAGGAAAAAGGGTTGTTTTATTGGAGTAAACTAAACAAATCTGACATCCCACACCATTTATTGACCCCATCTGAGAAGTCCTTAGTTTAAAGCCAACACATGACCTTCATCTCCCTTGACACATGGGACACAAGCAATAATACTTGTTTTGATGACTGAGGACCAATTTTACGTGTATCCACATAAATCCCACTGCTGCTGGAGTCTGTTTAAGGGAAGATACAGAAGACAGACTTTCCCCAAAGGAGGGAGGAGTGGCAGAGACAATGTGTGATGAGCTGACTTCAGCTCCCATTCCCAACCCCCATGTGCCGCCTGGTGAGGAGGGATAGAAAATTGGGAGTGAAGTTGAGCCTGAGAAGAAGGGGGAGTGTGCTGAAGGCGTTTTAACATTTAGTTTTTATGCCTCATTATCCTACTCTGATTTGATAGCTAATAAATTAAATTTATCTCTCCAAGTCAAATCTGTTTTGCCTATGACAGGATTTGCTGAGTGATTTCTCCCTGTTCTTATCTCAACCTACGAGCTTTTAGCTATATTTCCCCTCCCTGCCCAGCTGAGGTGGCCAGTGCTAAGGCAGCTTTGGTGGGCACCTGGCATCTAGCCACAGTCAACCTGCCACACCAACATAAAATTCATTTAAATACACGTGAATTTTTAGGTTCTCTTCAGCACATCTTGGCCTGGATTTATGAAACTGTTCAACTGACTGCACACAGCTGATGTAACATACAACCTCCTTTTTGTCTCTGGATATTGGGAGAACTGTGAGCCATTACACAGATATACCAATCCCAGCATATGTATTTTCCACTTAGTGTTACTACTGTGAGGAGTTTTACCTGCAGAAATCGAGACAGAGACTATAATTCCAAACAATCTCAAGTAATCCTAAATGAAACCAAACCAGCCTTTCTTAAGGTTTATTTCTGGTTCATCAGGTTTTGCAGTAACATTTGAAGTTAAACACAGGTTGACAACTATTGCTTTGCACCTGATTCCATAGGAATATTGGTTTTTTGGTCACTGAATCATCACAGTAAAGGCCAGATCTGCAAGAGGCATTCAGGTACCTGGTTCCCACTCAGTGGGAGTTTAACAGGGCTTTTGTGGACATGATAATCACCGTTTTGGACTAGCAAAACACCTTTTTATGCATTAGCCAGGCAGGGATTTGACTTGCAAATTCCAAACCTGGGTTTATAGTGTTTACAAGAGGGGTTTGCCTCCCTATCAGAGCTGCTGCTGAGGCCCCACCAGCCCGTTAAACATCAGTGTCCTTATTAGCTCTCAGAGCTCATGACAAGGTTGGAGCCAAGTGCCACCAGGGAAGGCCAGCTTTGTGTTGTGGCATGGTCTGTCCCAGGAAGGACAGGAGGCTGAGCAACAAACTCCTGTCAAATATCATATCCCAAAGTGTAAGAAAGGTTTCCATGCTGCACAGCAGCTAGCATTGTAACAAAAGAACCACCCTATATTGCATCTCTCTTCATCAACTCTCCCTCCCCATATGACCTCAGCTACAACTCTCTCAGCCAAGTGAAAGAAAGATGCTCCACATGTCTGTGCTGACACCCACTGCACAGCTGAGAGGCCACTCACAACACAAGCAGAGAAAGAAATAAAAATGAAACTCCACTGTAGTCTGTAAAGCCTCTCACCAACAGCACTTCATCTTAGCGTCAAAAACAAATACAACAAAAAATATTTTCAGACTAGAAAGCAACCAATCAGTAACACTGCACCTTCACACAGACTAGGCACTGGTTACCACCTCTGCAATGGGTCGACCAACAAATACGTCTCTACATTCTCCCATGCTTCCTTGAAGAAACAATGTGAGAAAAATGGTCTTACCACATTTTCTTCTGGCTCTTCTGATGCATAGGCTGACAGAGCATGGAAAACAATGCAGCAAGAGGTGGACAGTTTGTTCAGCTTCTTAGCTCCATCCATGCCCAGAAGGGGAAAGCTCTATGCCCTTACATGGAGAGGTTTTTTTATGGTCCCATGAGCTGTAGATACTCATGCCAAGATAATGAAGTTGCTCCCAGAAAGGTATCTTAAGATAAAATAGCAAGAGTCAGCTTTGGTGAGATTTAGTTTGGGTCTAGGCCTTGCAGAAACAGCAAAAGTAAACAAATAATCTCCTCTGCCACAGAGAAGCACAAACCAAATGCCTCCCTGTAGGGAAAACAGGTATTCCAGAGGAGACATGGAGTGACGGCACTGCATTGCCACTTTGCTCCCCACACACACAAAAGCTGGTTAGAGGAAGCAACATCTTCCTCAACACTGAACTATTTCATAGATGTGTGAGAGACTTTTGGGGTACTGGAAGCAGAATAACTACAAAGCAGAATGACTTGACCACTTTTATTGCGTGATTAGACTAATTCCAGTAACAAATCTGCCATCCCACACTGCTGCATTGTGCTACTGTGGTCTGTACATATCCTTGCCAAAACTGCTGAGGCTGCTGCTGGGAACTCTAAGAGGAATTTTGCTTTTTTTTTCTTGTCTTGATGAGTTCCATGGAAAATAACGTGGTTGTAAACTGTTTCCAGTGCTGACCTGTATCTAGCAAGCGGTCTTCAGTCCTGTGCATTTGCAGCTCTTTAGAACAGATTTAGATAAGATTCTTTGCAGATGCCAACCTTTCTGGAACAGAAAAGTGGCATTTGAAGTATTGACAGAAGATTGATATGTTCTACTGAGACACAGGTTTCACTCAATAAGCGCAGATTTGGGAATGGATTGTTTCAGATTTGAGGGTGCAGTCGGTTTTTAAGCTGGAAATCAAGGAAGGAAGCGAGGAAACTGGAAGAGCAAAATCTGGGTGAAATAAAAGGTATCAGTTGTTGCCAAATTTCTGGGAGTTCACATTTCTAGACACCTGATACAAATCAGAAGGAAAAAATGTATGTTTCTGGAAACAAAATCTGGTTTTGTACCCCAATGATTCTCTCTGTACTCATTCCCATTTGCTGTTCCTTCTGCAGCTCCTCAGAGCCACAGGAGTCCAAGCATGGGGACCCAGCCATGACTGACACCAGGCTGCCTCCACCACACCTACCCACAGTGACCCAAAACTGGAGGTGATCTTAGAGAAAGGGAGAAATTTGGCTCTCAGAGGCGAGAATCCAGGAGTAGTCCCAGCAAGGGCCCTGACACTCAGCTCCCTGGGGAGAGAAGTCCTCTCCCTGCCGTGGAGACTATGGGGCCTGTCAGACCACAGAAAGTCTCTGGCAGCACATTCAGAAGGCGAAAAAATTTTCACTGAAGTATGGTTCTGGCCACAATTATTTCACTCTTGAGTGAGGTTATTATTATTTTTTATTATTGTTTTAGGAGGCTCCGTTTCATTAGAAGCGGGAAGTCTGTGTATACAAACACTCATGTAGTAGAAAAATCAATAAAGAGCCTTCTCTATTATAATAATAAAAACAATGAAAAAGACTTTTGAAATCTTGTGCTGTAAGAATAAGAATAAATAGTGCTCTAGTGAGTGAGTTCCTGTTTCTAATTAGACTTGGACAACATGACTCATTGGGCAATGAGGCCATTGTCTTCTCCTTAGAGGTAGGAACACGATGCTTCTCAAGTGGTTTTAAGTTGATGCAGCAGTGATAAAGTTGAAACAGGGACATGTGTGTCCCCAGCACTGCTGCCCTGAAGGCAGGAATTTGCTTCATAATACTCTTGCCCAGAAACAGTCTTGCAAATTTCACAGTTGTTGAGCACAAAACAGAATATGCTTTTTTGTTTGTATTTGTGTTTGTGTCAAGGTATTTAGTGATTGCCAGAAAGTTATGGGACTCTGGTCAACAAAGATTTTGGCCTTCAAAATGGCAATTAGAACTGATCATGAGATTTCTGACAGCACATCATTGCACTGGAAAACACTGATTCATCAGAGCCAGAAAATTTCATGTTTAAACATAAAATATTTCAATTAACCAACATCCAACCACATGTAGTTTTCCACTGGAAAACTGCCTGGCTTCCTGCCAGTGAGCCTGGTGGTCTGCTTGGGGCACAGGGATCATAGGCTTGCTGCTACCAAACGTGGAGTCTGGTAGTGCTGGGAGACCTGGCTGAAGTCAGCAGTCCCAAAGTATAGGCTACCATCCCCAGCCTTGTCTCATTGTGCTGCTCTGTAAGATCCAGCAGCAAAGCTGGAAAGAAGCACATCCTGGGGAGCGTATTTTATTTTGGAAATACCCTGCGTCATTGTTTCCTATTCCTATTTTTTCCCTATAAACTTCTCTTTTGTGGGTAATTTCGAAATAACTGGGTTCGTTCCAAATCAGAACAAAACCACATGTCAGAATTTCCCACGAACCAGGAATTTGACAATTTGGCCAGTCTTTCTGGCAATAATCCAGCAAATTTTCAATAAAATTGGATGTGCTGCTTGATGGCAATGAGCAGTTGGATTTTCAATACAACTCTGAATGCTTCTCAAAGCACTTTTCTATTAGAAGGAGGCTGAGATTTTACTTTCAGCTGCCAGTAAGTGAAGGTGCAAGCAGTACCTGGACCAGGACTCTTCTCCCAAGGGAGTGTCTACACTTCTTGGTCCTGCTGAGTCCTTAGAAAAGGAAAGCAGCCCTGCCCTCAACACAGTGAGGGCGTGGGGAAGAAGACACATGCCAGCTCTCAGGCCGTATCTTATTAAGCCATATTATAAAACAAGAAACTCTCAGAATGAAATGGGCCCAAGCAGAGCACATATCTGATGAGAAATAGAGTGATTTGTGTTAAGTGTTCTTCACTTACTCTTTTGTTACAGACTTTATGAAGTGACAGAGAGTTGATTTGGGAGGGAGAACACAAACCATTAGCAGTTTAACTCAAGACCATTGAGAAATGAGGACGGCAGCAGTTACTTCCCTTTATATCAAGCAAATGTTTCAAAACCCATCATGACTAGGTATAGAATCTTCAGTGCTTTTTATATCCACACAGCACTGGGCAAGGTGATACAATAGAGATCCAAGCATGGCTCAAAGCTCCCAGACGGAAGGCCGGACTCCAGGTCTGAAATGAGTTGTTTGGAGAGCTTGTGGTTTTCTAAGCCACCGCCACAACCAAGGACTCGATCCTGCCCTGCCCAGCCCTGGTTAAGATCCCACTGATAGCAATAGGGATGCCACACTCTGTATCACATGCATACAGATACTCCCAAAGCCGCTAATGGAGATTTCTCTGCAATGGAGAGTGGCTCAGTCTTGAGGTGAACTTGATGATTTCCAAAGAGTTCCATCATGGCCAACACAGAGAAGGTCAGCAGCTGAAGTGAAACAGCTTCATGTTGATACCTGAAATCATAAGCTGTGGACTATTTAAGGTGCAAACCAACCTAGTTTAGATTCTTCTTTGGATATGAGAACTGCCTGGTCATTATTTACTCACATGTAAATAATGTGTTTAGGACAGACTATTCCTGTATTTGAGCACTTTCCAGGACTAGCCACTTAGAAATTATACCAATTTAAGAGGTGAGAGAAAAAAGAACAAGAAACAAGTACCAGGAGAGAGCACCCAACAATGTCTTTCCAACAAGATAACTTACCTTTAAATGAATGTAAGGCTCAGTCAAAAGAAAAATAGATTCAAAAAATTTTGCCCTGATTTTGCTTACAACCACTCTACTCCATCAACTAATGAGGCCTACACAGGATTTCTACTTCAGAGACAACTGAATCCAGCTGAGTTAATATGTAAGCTTGCTTTGGTAGATGGCCTGCAAGGACCAGAAATCATTGGTGTCTATCCAAAACTCTACTGTCATCAGACTCAAAGCATGGAGAAAGCATTACAACCTCTGTGAGACTGTGCTGTAGCAATCACTAAGGCCTTCTGCATGTTTGCTTCAAAATACTTCAGGGTTTACCATGGATACTGCAACAAAAGGACACCTGCTATGCTGCTTTATTTTGTTCCCAGAGAAGTTGTTCTTAAGCAGCAAGAACATCGCACAGAGCAATGTGCTCCTGGGGCTGGCCTCCAAGATCTGCTCTCTAGAGCAAGGATGACCGGGGAACAAGTCCCTAAAGCCATGCTTTTTGGGAGACAGTAGGTGAGAGAGGAGACCTGCCGTTTCCTCTCTGTGAGACAGGCAGATGCATGGGGCTACTCTCTTTATCACTTACTACACTCTTACAGAGATAAGAAAGGAGAGTGCTCTCTGCTCTACAGCTATCCCTTTCCTGAAATCCAAATAAAGGAAAGATGCTCTGTTTCCTAGACAAACCCCTGAGATACTATCACCCCATGATCTGCAAGGAAAAACTTGACCTGCTAATCTTTCTCGCCTATTGACCTCTGAATGCTGGTTTGAATCCCAGCTCATGGCTGGGATTCTGTAAGTCAAGACAGGCAACAGGAAGAAAGGTTGGTGTTTGTGCATCTCTGGCATCCTCTTCTGTCTCACCACACAAGAAGCCCACCATTATGAGCTTTATTCAAGTTTGGGGAGCTTATAAACCATTTATTACCATCTCTTGAGCTGTGTGTGTGCAAGTAGAGATTCTGCCAGCTGGTAAATGCACTGGCAAAAACAAAAGATATCTGAAGAAAGGCAGCTCCCAGATAAATAAAACATATAGGAAAACATTAGCTACTCATTTCTAGTTTTAAGCCAGGAAATCAAAAAGGCGTTTTCCAATCACTGGCAGCAAGTCCCAGTCATGCAGTGCTAGGACAAACAGTTGAGGGGTACTTGGTAACAGCCTGGCAGGGGA
Organism: Corvus kubaryi; assembly: GCF_017639235.1. Classification (NCBI taxonomy): domain Eukaryota; kingdom Metazoa; phylum Chordata; class Aves; order Passeriformes; family Corvidae; genus Corvus; species Corvus kubaryi. The sequence continues at coordinate 7,571,318 of NW_024580666.1, read as the reverse complement.
TTTGTCTGAGGGTGGCCATCTGCGTGGGTGTTGTACACAAGGTTTGTATTTCACTCTCCTCTATTAATAAGGTTAATAAGTAGAACCATGTGCTGTGCTTGTGTGTGACGTGCTAGGCATGTTTAATGCAATGCAGAATCTAACAGTCCATGCTTTAGAAGAGTTTAAAAAGAAAGATGTCCATGAAGTTAACTTTCCTGAGGCAAACAAAAAATAAGGTGAGGCCACCAGATCAACTAAAATTCCTCCATTTTTCTGCTCATGCCCTCAAGCTGGTAACATGAACCTCAGACAACAAAATGTCAAACATTCACCTTTATCATTGATGTAGCTGATTGGTGTCAGATGATGGCATTGGTTTCATCAAAGAGTCTGGTACATGTTACTGCTGATTGGGAAAGCTGCACAAAGGAGATCAAAAAGACAAGGGAAAAACACAGAGAAAGAAAAAAAGGAGAAAAAACATCAAAAATATCATCTCTCCTCTCAAGGGATACTATCTCCCACTCACAGTTCTGACACAATGAACAAACAAAAAGAGGTACAATACAGTTCAGTAAGTAAACAGCCTCCACAATTCAGACTTTCTTGCTGTAAACCTTTAATTTACATCTTGAGCTTCTGCTATAAAAAGAGGTATAAATGAGTCCTAAACATACATTAGAATCTACTGACTCACAATTTAAATGATAATTTGGTCTCCTCTACAGAATAAGTTGGATCAGATTTGCTATATAGAGTTTCTTCCAGCAAGAGAGTTTTTGAATTGTGCATGTGACTTTCTGTTTCTATGCCAGACTAATCTCCAAAGCAGACCACCTGCAATTTCAGATGCATTCCCAGAAATCTATTCTATATTCCTTATTTTCAATAGCTGCTGCTGTTGGTGGCAGTGGTCCTTTGTTCCTCTGAAATTTGTGTCATGCTCTTTCCTGATGCGTGGGTTCATCTTTTCAAAGGCTTCACGATTTCACAGTAAAAAGGTTTTATCAGATCAATATGAGTGCCAGCAGTGGTACGTAATTTTTCTTACGGCCGCAGCTGTGGATGGTTATTTCACAGGTCATTTGGCATACGCCACACAATTTTATGGGCTTTCAAAAGCATTTTCAAGGGAAAGAAAAAGTAGAGACCTTTTCTGTAGGTACCTTTCCAGTAAGCTTTGTCCTCCCCGCTTCTACCTCTGAGCTTCCATAGACCTAATGGCTTTCCATGAGGGAAGTTATTACTTCTAAAAAGAAGTAGCGTTCCAGTGCTACCATGTGCAACAGGTTGATTACAGCCTATGGGATGCATAAATCAATATGTGTTTGAGGACTGGTTGCCCTAATGTCAAGTCCAATCACTTGGTAGCATGAAAGTAATTCCTTATTAAGGAATTTTGTAAATTTATATGGTATATCCAAAGAGAGAAATGCATTAGACAAACCTCCAAGGGGAAGAAGTAAGGAGTGAAAAAACAACCTTGGAAGCAGAAAATTTAACACTGACTACTGAGACTGAAGTAACTTTTACCCAACTTGCTGTAAGCTGGGAGCATTTCAGGACAGCTTCATTGTGTATGTGAGAGTATTCAGTTACAATTTTATCTCTTTGGGCTGTGATGGTGTTGATTTGGCAAGCAGTGGGTCATTGTTATTCCAGCTGGGTAACTTTTAATAACAATAGGAATCCCGAGCTATTTGTCAGATACTTGAATCGACTAGTACTTCTTATTTTAAGGTATTAAGGTATAAACAAATTTGGAAAAAGGATTTTGCAGAATCAAGGAATGGGAGACACAATACCGACTGTAAACATTTTGTAAATGCACGGTTGGCAGAGTTTCTCATTATCTTTTTACTTTACTGTTTTCAAGCAAAATAGTAAAAGCAAGCAGCTAAATTCAATGCTTCTCTTCAACCCCTTCAGTATAGCACATCCAATTGCACAAATGTCAATGCTTCGGATATATGATTCCTTACCTTTCCATCTTTTCTCTTTTTTACAGACATAACTTCAATATTTTGGGATTTCTGCCCAAAATAGTAGCCCTAACCTACATTAAGAAACTTCCTGTAGTTCACAGAGCTCGTGGCTGTTTTCTTGTGGTAAAGGTTAGGTTCTAATTTCTATTATCAAAACAGATTATGCCACTCATGTGACTGTCTATCCTGAAATGTATCTGGAGGGCTGATATTTTGGGATTGTTGTGCAGGGAACACTTCAGAGTCTCAACAGTGCTGGGTCCAAAATAATCCTCTGTTCAGGGTAGTCACAACACAGAGAAAGAAATTTCTGGGTCATTTGCTGTAAATTTTGTTTTAAGTAATCTGAGAAGTACTAGAACTGAATCCTGTGCCCACTAGTAAGCACCGGGTTAATCTACAAGGGAAACCTCCACCTTATGAAGAGCCTTGGTTTTACTGCCTTCCCAAAAGCAACACCATCAAGGTGAAACATTAGACCACCACAAGCAGCAGAGAGGGACTATTGTAAATCTTTTCTGAAAACACCCTTCCAAATACAGTGTTTCATTTACATTTCTGGACATACATTGTTAACTTTTTGGGAAATATTCCAAAGGACAAGTTTGGAGTCAGCAATATTTTTTGAAAAAGGTTATTTCAAGGAGTAATCTCACTTACTGATGTGAGCATTCCCACTTAAAAACTCCTCTGTGTGAGTTACTCCCCTCCTACTAGGAAATACTGTGCAACCTGTGAGTTTAGGAAATCTGCCCACCATAATTTGAAAATCAGACGCCAAATAAGGAGCTGTTCATGAATCAAACTGCATGAAAGAATATTATTTCCTGAACCTTTTAACAAAAAAAAAGCCAATCAACCAACCCCTCACAAAACCACAGAGGTGTTTGAGCATATGGATGGATCACATCAAAGCATCAGAGACTTTTCTTATTAGACCCTCATCTGCCACATCCTTTTGTTCCCTGCCTGCAAATTTTACCCTTAGACTTTTATTTGCAGTGCTTGAAGTTCAACCTGTTATTTTATCACTTTTATATTGAGGCGAGAGCATGGAAGAAATGGCCCAGCTACTAAAACGTCCTGAATATCAATGAGGAAATTAATAATTCAATTCAATTCAATTGATGAAAGTTATGACCTTATTGTCACAATAATGATTCAGGCTCACAATCCTGGTTCTTTCCTACTCTTAAATGCCTGCTGAACCGATATTGATGAGACCCTGGCAACCCAAGTTTCTTCTGGTGATTGCAACAAGTTAACTTACAATTAAATAACTACACCAGTTTGAACATGCTACTTTCCTGGTCTTTCAAAAGAGACTTCTGTAAATCTGAAAATTATTCATTCAGTCAGATACATCACATCCACTGTAATGTTCTCAATAGAAACTATAAAATAAAATTCTAGCCTTAGAACAAAATGAGCTTAGGCTTAGCTCATATGAATTCAGGGGGAAAATGGTAAGAGGTGTTCACAAGACAGAACTAGTCCTAAAACAATAGACTCAATCTTCTAAGGGCTTTCTTCATAAAGAACAAAACAAAATCACTTTGCCTTTCCTCTCCAGAGGATTCACTTGGAAGAATCCATGTTGTCCCAGACATGGATCTCCAAGGCAGATTTTCTAGCACTGTGATGGTCTGATACCTTATTAAAAGTTAGGCTAATGCTCCATATCCATTAACAAGTATTCACTCTGAAGACACACTCAGAGGTCTAAAGAGAAGCAAGGCCTTAGTAGAGTAGGAGAAATGGCCAAGAGGTGTATTTTTCCCCTTGGTTGTGGTGTCTCAGCCATGACAGGGGGAACATTTAAATCTTTTTATGCTGAGTTTGCTGTGACTCCTTGCAATGAAAGTTCACAGGAACCTAAGAAGCAGAGGTTTCTTTAGGAAGTTCAGGGTAGGTGGAATTGCTTTTCTTCTGCATCTGAATGAAATTCTGCCAGAAATGTGCAAGTATTGGAATATTTTCTTTATTTTCATTACACAGTCATTATTTTACTTACAATGTGGTTCCAAAGGCCTTTAGGGTCTTTCAGCCCCTCTGGTCACCAGTTAATGGCTGGCAAAGTTTAAACTGGTATTTGGTTATTCTCCATGTTGTCTCTCCAAAACATTCCCATTGGAGGAGGCTGTTGCCATGAGTTCACCTCAGCCATCCTCAGCTACAGTTCAAAAATGGCAGCAAAGGAGCCGTAAAAGTCTGATGTGCTACTTCCACTTAGTCAAACAAACACTTCAGGCAAATGAAGGTGTGTTCCTAAAAAAAAGTGAATACGTAAATTGATGTTGCAGTTTAGGCACCATTGGCAAGTCCAATTTACCTACCTGGGCCCTGGGAAAAAAAAAAAAAAGAAAGAACTGAAGAATTTAAATGCAAAAAATAACAGGTCCCAGCTGGATATGTGGTCCTCAGTGATTTGGGAGTTCAATTCTGATGAGAAATTCTTACCTCAAAATGACTTTTAGTCTGTAAAAAAAACCAATTATTATATTCTCTTACAGAACAACCACTTCCAACAAAAATCATATGTGTATTTGGGATTATTTGCTTGATACAAGGAATTGAAGCTCTCCTTTTCCTTGTGTATGGACACTTTAGTGAACTATGGGCACAGTGGGAAGAAACTATGAGCCTCCGTGCTCTGACCAGGGGTCCCACATGTTGTTTGAAGTGTAACTGCTTCCCTGTGTATCCCATCCTCACATGGTTTCTTTTTTCTTAAATAGTCCAACAGGCTGAGTAACACAGTAATGAGCAATGTCAAAAAATTCTAGAACGACAAAAAAAAAAATCTGGTTTTCTCCTGGTTTGGGATTGCCAAGCGACTTTTCTGACATTTAAAAAGGTAAAAAAGCTTGCCCTCTGAATGAGCTGTTATTTACATCTCTCTCCTGAGGAGACATTCCCCAAACCCACAATAATTAGAGAGATGTAGCACCTCTCCTAGGAGGAAAGGCTGAGAGAATTGTGATTTTTCATCCTGGAAGAGAGGTTTTGGGGTGACCTAACTGCAGCCTTCTAGGATTTGAAGGGACCCTACAAGAAAGATGAAGAGAGACAATTGACAAGAGCATGTAGTGAGAGGACAAGGGGGAATGGCTTCAAACTGAAAGACAGTAGGTCTACATTAGATATTGCAAAGAAATTTTTTACTGTGAGGGTGCTGAGGCACTGGAACAGGTTGCCCAGAGAAGATGTGGATGCTCCATCCCTGGAAGTGTTCAAGTCCAAGCTGGAAGGGGCTTTGAGCAACTGGGTCTGGTGGAAGGTGTCCCTGCCCACGGCCAGGGGCTTGGAACAAGATGATCTTTAAGGTCCCTTCCAACCCAAACCATTCTGTGATTCTATGAAATGATATACCTGGAAGGGATGAATAAGGTTGTGCTGGTGCCTCTTTCCTCAGAGAGGATCACAGCAGGATCTCCTTAGCCATGGAATTGAAAGGCAATCACTTTGACCTGCTTTGAAACTTGCCAATGGAGTCAGGGAGGAATAGAGAGAGAGAAAGAGAGAGAAGAGTGTCTTACACACAGACACAGACGCCAAGTATGTCTTATTTCCTTGCAATGTATGGGTGAAATCCTATCTGTTATAATAAATAAAGCCTAATGGTTGACCTTTTACCTCTATCCTTTTCTCATATACAAATTTTTGTCTCTGCATACACACCTAGAACTAATAATTGCCCACATTTTCTTTCATCAAAGGAAAAACTTGTGTTATAAATAATATCTAGATTTAAACCTGCTGCTTAAAAAAAAAAACAGCAGAAGTCCTACACAAATTTTGGATTAATTGTCTAAGTAATGGTTGTGAGTTTCTAAATCCTGACCATAATAACACATCTTCATCATTCATGCCCAATCCACTAACAATGCTATTTGAATAAATCCATCTACTAGTGGAAATACCAGTATACCAAAATTCGAGAAGGCAACAATCAGTTAATCACTAACCACAAGTCACCTTACTGGGTATACTGAGAGGCAGTTATCAAAGTTTATATCACAAAGATATATTATAGTGTTTGCCTATGAGCACCTTAGAGTTGTCTCAAGCGATTCAGATTAATATCTTATACATTTTCTAAAAAATACATTGGTCTGAAAGTCGCTTCTAAGAAGCTACCGGAAAGAGAGAGAGAAAGAATATTTTTACGTTTGTTGGTTTACTCATACTGAAGTGCTTCTGAAAAGCACTACAAGGGCATGAACAGAACAGTTTTTAAGACAGATTTCTAGAAATCTGCCAGTGAACCTACCTGTAGCAATCGTAAATGAAAGCAGAAAGAATAAAACAGTGAAATAATTTGTTTCACTGAGCTTTTTCATGTCTATTCCTTTGTTTCACTAAGACTTTTGACTCAGGCTTCTGGAAAACAAAGACTAAATTGCATGATATAAAATTCTAACATAAAAAATTAAACTGAAAAATATTGACTGAGGTAACTGACAGGAGAATACTAGTTGCAGGCAAAAGCCAAAAAAAAAAAAAGCCGGTTTTGATTTATATTCAGGTAATTTTGGGCTTATGTGTGGACCACACAATGCGTGTGTTTGTTCTATACAGAAAGAAACAGACCACCAGGGAGTTTTAATCTCAAAAAAAAAATACAGAAAAATACTCCATGTAGAGGTACTTTGCAACTGAGTTCACTGAAAAACACATTGCTTTATCCACAGAAATAGAACTACTCTTTGTAACTTTGTCTTATTTATAGGTCTGGCATCTGGACCATGTTTCTGCTAAGCAACCAGTCATTCATACATCATTTATGAAAACAGTGCCATTAACTTATAAATAACACACACAGCATTTCTAATGCCCACTCACAAATCCCATCATTTGCACCTCAGATACTGTAGCTCTGACTCTTGCACCAGCTGCTGAAGATGTAATGAAAGCTGTGGGCACACGGATTGGAAGTCTCTCTAGGTCAAAGAATATTTTTCACACTCATCAAGAGAGCACATGCTTCCAAGTGCAAGACTGGTAGCTCCAAAGGCTGAAAAGCCAGAGGAGTAATTCCCTTCATACCATAAAAGCCCCAAGTGCCTCCCAATAAACACAAAGACACAATTCCTGTAAGGAGCCTGCATAGCAATGGCATAACCCTGGATTTGGGAAGGGATCAAGGTAATATTAAGCACTGAGCACTTCCATCAGAGCACTTCCCCCAGTATCTACCCCAAGTCCGCATTGCTGCTCCCTGCAAAGCCAGGCTGGAAGTAGCAAGTGTCTTTGGGCATTTCTGGTAAGTCTTTTGACAAAACCATGATTTCTCTTCTAGGGTGCACCCTATGTACTAGTCCCCCAGCTAACCTGGATGGGAATCAGCCAGGAGAAAGCAGCTCCTATCCATGCCCAAGTTTCCTAGGAAGGAAATTAGGATAGGACATATGGAAGAAAACCTTACATCCACCTGGCCACATGCTGCTGCTGTACCCCAGACTGATCTCTGAGGAAGCACAAACTGTTCCATAATGGTTATGGAGATCCCCCTTTCTTTTACTGTTTTGGTCCATGATCCCTTCAATCCTCCAGCTGGGCATGGGTCGAGTGACGGGGAAAGCAGACCCTTGCGCAAAGCAGTCCTCCAGTTGCTTTCCCCACTTCTGGCTCCTCTCTGCAGCAGCAGACGGGAAATACCTGTTATCCAAGCCCAAAATTTTGTCATAAAATTATTGTTTAGTTATTATTTCCCTGATGTTGACTTATGCTTTACATATTTCAAACTGAGAAAACTGTGAAAAATTGCCTTGCACAGAGAATACCTTCTATTGTCAAGACATCCTGCAGTTCTGAAAGCTTTTCCTTTTATCCAGGATTTGAAATCTAAGTGAAAAATAGTTATGCTAAAGTCATCTTTTTCTCCTCAAAGAACACAGCATTGATATTTATTTCAGTTTCCCTGGTATTAGTAAAAGTCTAAGAGGTTATAATTTAACCTTACTGCCTTTCTGATAGAATAAAAATCCTTGAGGGAGGCAGAGGTTTTCCAAAGTGTTTTTTTAAAGCTATTGATCGTTCAGACTGCTAAATATGCTTTGACATAGCTGTGAGATGCTTTGGAAAGTATTCTATAATGACACTGGTTGATTCTCCTCAGTAACTGCACATATAACAGATAAATTTGCTCTTGCTCACACAGTGTAAACATGGGAAAGATTAAAAAAAAAAAAAAAAGAATAAGTAAAAACTGGAAGATTCGATTTTTAAGAAGGAATTCTACCCTAGATCTAAGAGCTCTGTCATCGGCTCTATCCATGCATCTGTTTTAATTATTTAGTCACACTTTGCCGTCTATATATTAAGATGCCACTATCTATTATAAATGGATATATTTATATCTAGCAGAATAAGCTTTCACTTGTTAATTTTATTACACCAAAGATCAAATTTGCTTTCAGCCTCCTGTGCCAGAAGATCTTGGCTGTTTATTCTGTTTGGAGAACACGACAGTCAGTGCTACTTAAAAGGGATCATTTTTTATTCCATCCAAGTGATAAATGTTTTTAAACATTTAAGCACTCAAAGCCATGTGCTATAAGGAAGAAAAATTAATGTTGGCACTGCTGGGAGTTACTATTGTATTTAAAGCCATACTATTATCCAGCCTCCAGCTGTCTGGGAACACAAATGAGGAAAGAACATCTAGATATTTTTACCACGTATGATGCATAACTCGCAACATATAAAGTTGATCAGAGGGTTGTGCATAGTACCTACCAAAAATCATGTTGTCAGGTTGCTCTTGCTTTGTTTTTAAAGGGCTATTTCTAAACTACAGCTGTCAGGTTCTTACACAGTTTTCTCTTCATCATGGAAAAGCAGTATGTTCTATATTATTCTTCAGATAGTAGTAAGGAAATTAAATGGTAATGAAGAATCCTCCTCAGTTTTGCTGCTTGCCATGGCTTGGCTTTATCTGCCCACACTAAACATGCACTGGGAAAAAGAGCTGCCAGGGTTTTAGCAACTTGAGCAGTAACAAATCACAGGAGCTCCTATTATAATACTGGTGCAATAAGATGAATGAGAAGGTGTTGGTTTCAAAAAGAATGGATTTCTGAATACATGCCAAGTCTTATGTGACATAGCTATGAGAGAAACACTTCCAGACCTCATGGTTTGACCTGAATCTAAGGGCAAAATTACACTTGCCTACAACTGGTGTGAAATGAGGGTGGTTTTTAAGTGTATTCTCCTTCATTGATCACTGAGATCAAGACACCACATTGTCCCAAACTGGTCACTTAAATCAAGCAGCAGTGCTCACATAACTTGCAGTAATTCAATTCAGAGTTCAAATGATGCAAAAAAGGAGAAGGGGAAGCAAACAAAAAAGTCAAACAAACCAACCCAAAAACAAGGGGAAAGGAAATCTTGCCTGGAGCTATGTCTAGACTGTGGGATCCAAGAGTACTTCACACTCTCAGATCCTAGTGCGAACTCTTGCTGAATCCTGACTCCCTGTCTGGATGAGGTCTGGGCACATCACCCAAAAAGTCACAGAAGACTGAAAGTATCCTGGGAAAGTGAAGCAAAGGTCAAAGCAAAGTTATTGGTCTTGATGCAACCTTTTACTTACTTCTTCTCTGAGGGAGAACACCTTGCTTGATGATTAAGAAAGCTCCTCCAGATCTCAAATTTGAGAACTTCTCCTCATTTCAGTTCAGTGGAACACCTCTTTAAAAGCCAAAGCCGATTGAGGGTAAGAGAGCACAAGTCACCAGTGTAGGTGTTATTCAAAGAGCCTGGAGTTGTGATTTTTTTTTGTTGTCCTCTTCTGTCTCAGCTTCAGTCCATTTGCTACATCAATTACCAACACCAGAGCCTGGTTCTCATAGTGAAGACAGCAAATTGAGGGGGTTGTCTATATATCTGCCTGACGTCTCCTCTTAATAGTTGAACAAGAATAACATCTCTCACACACATATATCTGTTCACTCAAAATTTACTGCTTAGTATGAAAACAGAAGGAATGAGCAACTGCATCATTACTTTTAATAAGAAAAATAGTCCAATCTTATCCCAAGAAACTGAATATATTCCCACTGCAGTTACCAGATTCAGGGTTACACAATCTGGACCAGCGTGATTCTTTATTACTTTGGGACCCCCCACATAGGTGCTGAGAGCTTCTGGTTATACACTTATGCTTTCCAACAGGGTAGACAAATCCTTCAGAAGTCCTGATTATGTTGGATCATGAATGGAGCAAACAGTCCTGTCAGGGTGCCCCAGATTTGCACTGAAGTGGATCTGCTCTGAACAGCACAAGCAGCTAAGGCATATTTTGGAGGACAAAGTATGTCAGTCTCAGTCAACTAACCTTTCCTTCCTCTCACATTTAACCACCTTCATTGAATGATATGTTTTCTCCCCATTCTGCCTGTTTTCTGGATGGTCTGGAAATCCCCAAGGTTTGGAGTATGGAAGAGTAAGAGGAACATCCGACACCAAGAGGCTGAAGAAAAAGCAGGAGGTTGCACTGTCCCCAATTCCTCTCTTCTAGCATCTCTGCAAGGGAGAGCTTGCACACTGCCAAGAGAGAGTCAGCATGCATGACTTCTGTCTGTGTGTTTGGAATATGTGTTGGAGTCAGCAGTAGAAAGAGTGGGATGCTTCAGTCCCCATGTAGGCAGCTGGCTTGTGAGTCATCTCAACCTAAGGGGGCCATCCAGAAAAATGTGGGCTGTGCTCTAGAAGGTGGCTTTTTCCATGGGTGACTGGTGCCTGGATGACTAGTTTCTGCTGTAGGTGCCCAAAAAGTAAACACTTGCTTTTGGGTAGACCAGTTCCATTACCAGTTTCTCATTTGTAATCCCTGAAGCTGTGACCTCCTTATACCCTGCACCAAGGCCCGCATCATTTCTTCCAAGATTCACAGGAGATCTCTCTATTTCAGGAGAAAATTGTAAAAAGACATTGACATCTCAAAACACCATAGAAAAAGATAAGGCATGGGAGATTTAGAACAACTAAGATTCACTACTGGTCATTTTACCCATCAACAGAGGGGCTTTTGCTCCTTTGTTAACCTACAAAGAGTAAAGAAACAAGTATCTATGAAGAGTGCTCTGAGAGCACCTGTGTTATCCAATGATCCAGTGCCCAACCACAGTTTTCCAATTTGAAAGGAGCTGGCCCAGCCATGCCCAGTGTAATTACATGCTCTGATTTCCAATCCACCTCACTATTTGCGTGTCACACAGGCAGTTTGCTACTCAGGGGCCCCAAAGGAAAAAATTCCACTTCTTTATTGTAAGAAGATGCTGCTGACAGAGCTTGAAAAGCTTTTGCCCTGTATAATAGGGCAAAAATACACTAAAAATAGCTCACAGTGACATCATTCACATCTTCAGGAAACCCCTCTAATTAGTAGATTTCAGCATGCAAAACCTAATTAAGACTTTCTCCCCAACAAATTGTGGGAATTTTTTTTTCTTTTTCAGCTCAGTTGTGATTTGGGATGAGGTATTTAGTATGGGATGTTGAAAAATGAGTCACAAGATACCCACCCTGGGCTCCAGTAATAGGAAAGCACAGATCATTTTGGAAAATTAATGATTTGGAAATCTTAAAGGCTTCTTCAGAAATAGTACCTAAAATGATCCTTTGAATAGAGGCTTATGTATTCTAAGGATAAAATAAAGCAAGCTTATGCAATTTTAACTGATTGTTTTTCTGTATGACAGTGCATTTCTAAAGATTGTTTTACCAAATTGTCCCAACAGTTTTAGCACAATCTTACAAGTACACTAGAACTTGCTAACCATTACTTACATCCCTGTTATCACTGGCAATACACTAAAACTAAAGGATCTACTCAGATCAGATGGATCCTCAATATTAAAACACAGAATTATTTTCCCTTCTCTCTCTTCAATGCACTACTCTCCTTCCAGAAAGCAATGTCATGACCTATTAAACAGTCTTAAAAGTGAATGGGAAAAAAACAGCAAAATATTATTAAAATAATGGCTGTTTTTTTCTGAAGACTTTCTCCATCAGAGGATAACCAACGCCCATCATTTATGTGTGAACATTGTGCATATGTCCTCCTGTAGAAATGCATGCACTGAGTCTTAATATCATGGGCTAAAAGTGACATGCTTAAAGCTCTGAGCTACATATTCCCCAGGCCATCTCAAAAGATACTCTGTTTCCCTTTCCTCCATTATATATGTACATATGGATTTACCAGCGCAGCTGGGATTCTTTTGTCAGCACTACCTGGTGGGAAATGCACGCTCCAGATAACGTGATGGAGTTGCCATTCCTTCCATGTGCGTGTGGGCACATGCACACCCCACCCAAACAATATGTGCAGCTCGATTTGGGGAACAGAGAGCCCAGAGGAAAAAAAAAGACTGGCAGACTTCATCCTGCTGTTTTCATGTTTTCAGTGCAACAGCCAAACCTGTGCCTGCTGCAACATGTCTTTCCTTCTCTGTTGAAAAGCAGTAAGATTTATGGAAAGAAAAAAAACCAACAGAACTTTTAATTCAATAGCTCTTCAGTAGCAGGAGTAGCTGGTTGACAACACTGTTTCTTCTTGTATTTCTAAGCAGTGTCTGTCCCTGAAAACAAACTCCTGCCAGCTGCACTCACCCAAAGGTTTCCACAATGTTTGCCTTTGCAAGACATTTTGAAAAATGCATTGATTCCAGTGAGAACACTTTTAAAAGAGAAACATTATGACTATTTTATTTCAGAAAATTTTCCGATTCTAAGGGTATTTTGTTTTGGGAGGATTCTTTATGTTATTTGCATGCTATATCATGACATCTCAGATAAATATTCCTTTTATAATAGGAAAAAATATTAAAAGAAACTCTCAAAACACACTGTTTAATCTGTATTGAAATGCCTGCATTTCAAAACAAATGATTGCTTACTTATACATCCTAATATTCTGAAGCAATTTGTTTTACATGAAATCATAAAGCAATGTGTTTTCATTTTGAGTCAAACCAAAATGGATTTCCAAATGCTGATGTATCTAGGAAGATAAAAATGACTGATTTCAACCAGATCTTGTTACCAGCTCACTCCTCCAGGAAGCACAACAGAGTGTGTCTTTACCCCAGCCGGCAAAAAAATGGGCAACATCTGATCATACAAGTCTCAGCACAGCACATAATTAATACTGGCCAAGAAATCCAGACTCAGAAGCAGGAGAAACATTTTAAACTCTTATGTTACAGATGAGATTCCAACAGAGATAAAAATTATGCTTTCATATACAGGAAAGAGAATTAAGTGTGTAGTCATCACTGTTAACCACAAACTGGCATTCAGAGACTCTCATAATGGGCACAGCAATAGGACAGCACAGATTCTCTTAACTCACAGACATCCAAAAAAAAAAAAAAAAATCAGATTTTTCTATCCATCTCAACTACTTGTCCACCAAAAGGGAGAAAGGTTTATTCTACTTGTTCAAGACACTCATATCACTCATAATGTTCTAATTACTATGATGTTTTCAGGCCAGTGTTTTGTGAAATAAGTCCTTTGCATTGAGGTAAAATATAAAATAGCTCTCAGAACCTGAATGGCAATAAATTGTTATTACTTACATTTCCCTACAACTATGGCTATCATTTCTTTATTCTCTTGCTAACAATGGTGTTTATTGTAAGCATGAGGAGGGGTATTTTTAAGTTGGGGGTGGCTTTAAGTGGTTTAGATGTCACTAGAAAATTGTGAGCTTGTATGGTGAAACATACTGGAACTGATTTCCCAATGAGAATGGTTCATTCAAAATTGTAAATATGAATGGTAGTGTGGGGAGACTATTTCACCAGCTCACATGACTGCACTTTGGATAGGATTATCCTGTGATTATCCTGATGGTGGTCTAGAACAAGAGGAGAATCTCAGAAGCACAGTGTTGTTTTCTGCATTATTTCCTTTAAGTCACTACAATTTTCTTAGCACTGTTGAATTTCCTGGCTCTAGAATAGGAAATACAAGAATAATGTATAATAAAAGAAATGATGGACTATGGCCTGTTCTCCAGGTAAATGGACAGTTGAAGTCATTAGCTCGGTACAAGCAACCATACAGAGACCTCTGGAGAAGGTTTTCCCTTTTGGCCTGCCTCCTTTGACTGGACTGAATTAGCTTTCAAAGTTGTCCTCTCTTCACTGGCAATAAAGGGAGCCTTGATAACCAGCCTCACCTAGATCCACACATCTACAGGTTTTAGGTGGTCAGGCTGAAATTAGGCAGGCCATGCAACTTCTATCTTTGAAGTAAGTAAAGCAAAAAGCTCAGAGGTAGAACTGAAGCACCCAGTTTCCAATTCTGCAGGCAACCTAGTAGGATAATCTTGTAAAAATAATTTTTTCCTCGTTGGTACTTTGTGTAACCCACTGCAGATTCAACAGGGATTATGTCACAGGCTTATTATGACACTTCTTTAACAGTTATTTGATTTTCAGATGAAGGATGAAGGCAAAGCCCCAGTGTCCACATGGAGAAGTTTGCTTAGAGAGGTATGGCACTTGCTTGACTTAAGACTCTGTTATCAGTATTTGGACTAATAGAATAATCCACTACCTAAAGTTTCATATTATTTTTTCATTAAAAAAAAAAAGTAAAAAACCACAAACAAATAAAAAGCACTATACTTGTTATGTAGGACAGCATCTGAAACAAAGATGCACATTTTATTTGGTATGTGTGAGTCATCAGGATGCAGATAGCATGGCATTACAGATATTTTTATTCTTGTTTGAATCAACCCAGAGGCATATCTAAGAAAGAGTTCTGCTATTCCTGGTTGTACATGTTAATGTATACCACATACACCAGATTGTACTGTGTGCTGGCAGAAGAGCCACTCTGAGCAAGGGAAAAAAAAGAATAAGGAAAATAGTATTATCAAGCCTTTTGAAAGAAAACTTCTAAAGCACCTTTAAATTGTAACATCTTGAGCAAAGAAAAGCCTGAATTATGTAAAAGTGGGCAGGAAGCCAACATCTGGCAGTAATAAGATTGTTTTGTAAGCAAGCAGTTTTCCACACAGCACGCAGCTCTTGGTCCCCATTAGAGCTAATGGTGAGTCTGTGAAGATGTGCATGGTCTCTGGCTGCCAGGAGGATACCCTAGGCTTTGAGTGAAAATTTTTGTGTCATTTGATCTCCTAAAACAGCCAGCTGAGATGAGTTATATTCCCCCTGCCAGGAACCTCGAAAGAATTGTTCAAACCATACGCTCATTCCCGTTGAATTGAAAACAAATGCCATAGCTGCATTGTTAGACTTTGAAATTAAACTCTCCCTGATTCTTCCCAGCATTCCTGAGAACAAACAAAACTCCTCCCTGTGTCTGCCACTTTTGTCTCTGCAGAGGGACCTTCTTGCCTCCGCTCCCTGTACTCCGCATCCTTTCTGTCCTCCTCCAGCAACTGCAATCTCTCATTCCAGAAAGCCACATCACAGGCTTGCTCCATGTGTTAGTGATCTTCTGTTTGCTGCCATTAGACTTCGCCATCGCCTGTAGAAATGGAGTTGCTTAATTAGGTCCAGAGAGCTGGAGAACAACGAGGCCATTCAGGGTGGCACCCAGCCAGCAGCTTCTTCCCTTTGCTCTTTGTTTTGCTTTGCTTTGTTTTTCCTCTTTTTCTTAGAAGGGAAATATCTCAAGCCCTTCCCTGCTTCTTCCCACCTGTATAATCTACAGCACAGCTGAGTACGTTCAGGTCTCCAGCCAGACTCTGCACACAGGGGTTGTCTTTCAAAGCCAGCCCCAAAAGAAACAACAGAAATAAATAAAAGGGAAAAAAAAAGGAAAAAAAAAAGAAAACCACAGAAACACCTAAATTAGACATGCAGCAGGACCTTAAGTCTCCAAAAGCTTACAGTGTACTTCAGAAAGAGTAGGTAGCTAATGATAGTCACTCCCCAAGCCATGTAGGGCATTGATAGTCACAGCCACTCATCAGCACACTAGGGAAAAGTCCTTGGAGGCCATCCTCTCAGTGCTCAGAGCTGCATCTGGGTATGGTTTAGATTTTATTTCAGCCTTCATAGAAGTACAGTTGCTTCCTGTTACCAACAATGGTAGAACTCCATCTCAGATATTTAACTCTCCCAGCATTGTTGCTGACAATGAAGTATGCATGAGTGCTTTATTTCAAACTGCCAGACTGCCCTCCTTTTTTCCCAGCTCCCCCAAAGGGCATCCAAGAGCACGAGCACTCATAGATTTAACATTTCAAGGATATTGTGCTGCAGATTGGACACTCACCTACTGAATAATTTAATCATCATATCATCACATTTCTTAAATTTTCTTACTTGACTTGTAGTATTCACTTCATAGCAAGATGTCACCAGAGACCTAAACGAAGCTGTAAATCACCACTGCTGCATATCAGACCAGCTATTTGCTGGCATTGTCTAGGCTTTCATGTGTTTTCTCAGTAATATGTAGCAGTCTGACACACAAACATAGAAGTGATGGGTTTCCTCTAGAAAAAAAATAAACCTTTCTAGGTACTATTTTTAATTATTTTCACTGCTCTAAAAAGGCCTATATAAGTTGTCTGAGGCTCATCAACAGCTGTTTGAACCATGTATTTCGGCCAGCCCTGATGAAGGAATGCCATCGGGTTCTCTTTGGAAATTTAGTGCAAAAAGAGAAGAAAAGCAAAGATCCAATTCTCTAGCTGGAATTCTCAGCTCATTCCGAGCAAAGATTCAGTTCTCTAGTTCATTCTTTTTATACCTGGAAGCTAATAGGTTTCTTCTGAAATGACAGGCTATACCACAGCCCCTTGTGTTTCAAAGGCCTTGCATATTGACATATATAGCCTGGAAGCACTGCTAAGGCAAGGTGAAATCTGACAGGCTGTGGTACAAATGGAATACCATAACCGGTAAGGGTCTCCTATACAAAATATGGGAAGATTTTCCTTCTAGAGGATGAAAATGAGTCCAAAAGAACTATGTGGAAGCATGAAATACCCAAGTCTGGAGCTTAGTTTATCCTTTTATCTTGTGGTTTTACAAAAATATTCTACACAGATCTTAATCCCTCTCACCAACATGTGCCTGCAAAAACAGCATGTCTCCATGTGCATGCTGCCAGCCCTTAAGGGGAGAGCTTGATGCGTGCTCAGGAGCAGCACCTGGCTCTTGGGAAGGGTCTCCAGAGGAAGTGACAGAAGAGGCCTTCCTCTCCCAATTCAAAACAAAGCTTCACCAAACAGAAAATTCCTGGAAGCTACATTCATAAGCCCAAGGACAGATTTTTTCAAAGGAAGTTAAAGTAAGGGGAAGATCAAAGACCAGATAGGAAGAAGCAGGTTGTAGCAGTGGAAGATTCAATCAGGCAAATAAACAACAGGGTGCATGACCTTGGACAGGACCACGGGGGAGCTTGTCTTACAAGAAGAAAGGTGGTGGACTTCAGCGGAAACCTGGGCAGGGTCTGAGGAAGCCTGGGGAAAGTGCGTGCAGTGGTGATTTGCCTGGGCATCAGTGATACTGATGACAGATGGACACTCTGGAGGTAACATTTAGGTACACAGAAAGGAAGATACAGACCAAGATTTCTACAGTTTTTTTAGCTAGGCATGACAGGGGAAGCGAAGTGATGGTAGGATAAGGAGAGTCCTTGTGAGAATAAATCAATTAAAAGATGGAAAATGGAGTATAAGTAAGTGGTCACTTCTCACAACAGAGGGAGGTCACCAGTTCAGTTTTACTGGCACTGGTGCTGAGAAATGATCCATTTAATAAACATACACATCACTGGAAAAAGGAACAAGGCCTGAGGTAAAGATTGTTGATGACACTAAGTTATGCAGAAGAACAGGAACGTGAGCAGGCTGTGGAGAATTACAAAAGAGTCTGACAAGACTGAATGGCTGAGCAATAGCACAGCAGCTGAAATTCATTGTCTATGACTGTGAAGTGATGCATGTGGGGAAAGACAGTCCTGGATCTGCATAGACAGCGGTAGTTTCTGAAATAACATCTAGCATTCTGGAGCAAGACCTCAGTGTTATGATAGATGGTTCCATAAAAGCAAAGTGAAAATGTCAGGAACAATCAGAAAAGGAAGAGAGAACAAAGCTAAATCACTGCTGTTGTATTAACCCTTGGTTCACACTCTTCAAATTGCACACAGCTCTTTTGGAGAGAAAGGAACAGCACTGAAGGCACAAAGGGCTACAAGAGGTGTGGAAAGATTTCAAAAGGGAGAGGGTAGGTAGTATTAAAGATTTGTGCCCAGGGCCTACTTGTCCTAATGTCCCTGCTTATCATCACTGCCAGAGACACCCTTGGGAGAGGTGGACTTTAGGTCCAGACTGGCACTGCCGCTCTTCTTGGTATTGTGGTAGTGTCTCAGACCCAGGCAGATTGATTTCCCCTCTGACACTCATTAGTCCTCTTCTCAACCAGCAAACAAATGGAGGGCGAGAAGGGAGTGTTACCAGAGAAAAATATCAATAGTCAGGTTACCCCAGACACTGTCACTCACCACTTGAAGTAACTTAACATTTTCAATAACAGATTCAAATATTAATGCCATTTTTTTTCCTCCTCAGTGGCATTGCAGTATTTCTTCAGCTCATTTGGAACAGGTACCTTGAGTGAAACAACAGGAAAATGGAGTGCAACCAGAAAATTAAACCCAGATTTTTAATAGCAATTGTTCATACCAGTAGTTGATTTCATGAGTGAAATAAGGATAATCACAGAAAGAAAGGGTACTTTTAATTCATAGCAGAAGAAAAATGTCTTGGTTTTCCTATTTTACATATCTGTCTAGGAATTATTCCTCTGCATTTTTAATTGTTAACTTATAATAGCAAAAACATTTTAAAGGGGAAAAAAATTGGGGAGCAGGAGGGGTAGAACACATTAAAAAAAAAAAAATTTCTGCTTACTGTTCACCTGTATTACCCTTCCTAATAAGCTTTAAAAAAATTAAGTGTATATATATACACACACATTACTGACCACTAGAAGATCACCAGTTTAGAAGGGTGACCCTTAGGGTCTACTAGTGCCTGTAACTACTGAATCCAGGGGCCTGGCTGCGCATGACCTGCAGGAGAAACGTCAATTTGTAGTTCTGGGAGTTGAAGAGCTTATTTAAAAGACAAATTTATCAAAACGATAATTAAGGAGGAAAGATTATATCAGGCCAGTGTTCAGAAGTAGCACATGTAACGAAAATTTAAAACTTACTTCTTGCATGGTGCTGAAACAGAAAATATAGCCCTTTATGAAGGGAGATCAGAGGCCTAGCTCACCAAAACAATTCAAGCATTCCTTTAAAAGCGTACTTCAATAAATGGGGTTTTTTTTTAAGTAGGAAATCACTGAACTTATGGTTATAATTTTAAAAATACCTTTAACACCTTCAGTTGTTCCTGTCTGACCATCAGTTTTAAGCTCTTCCGAATGTACTCTCCACTGCTCAAAATGAATGTGCTTTATTTTAAAAGTACTGAAAGCATTTGATGCCCACCTCAAAAAATCCCCATGAGAACTGCACCATTAAAATACACATTAATTTCAAGTTTCTCTTACACCTCTCAAAGCTCAGTTAATATCAAAGGGAAAATAGTGCACAAGACAGTGCAAAACCATCACACACCTCTTGATTTTAATATATTAACATTTCTCACAGAAATAGCTCAAATTCCAAAACAGTAGGAGATGTCATTCTACCCACAGTGTGACCCCTTCCATAACCTTATAATTATCATTGTAAATTATGGACTTGCTTGATTAGAGAAAGATAAGAAGGAAAAATCACAGGACAAAAAAAACCCTGCCTGCATTAAATGTCTTTTTTGCAAACACCATTTTTCTCAGTCCTTTCCCACTTCCTGTCAGAGTGACGGATTTTGGAAATTAAACACAAAATCAAGACGTGTTCAATTAAGCTCAGTTAGAAATAGCTGAAACATGGTCTCAAGAATTCTGCCCACTCCTAAAACTACAGAAGTTGGCAGGGATGTTTGGGGGTTTGGGGGTTTTTACACTATATATATATATATACACATACACACATATATAGTTTCTCATTTCCTTTTTTTGTGTGTATGGAAGGCTCACATTCACAACAGATGGAGAAAGCATCTGATTTAACTGAAGTAAGAGCAGCTACAAAGTGTTGTCAAAGAAGTGTTGTAAACTGCCTAAAAGAACAAATATCAGTTTCTTCCCCTAACTTTCCACTCACAAGGGGTTATTTCAGACATGCAAATTGTTGTGCATTCACTGACCAAAACATTGATCCAAACTGTTTGTGCCTGTTTAGGACAGGTGTTTTTCCACATGCAATCCCATGCCACATTTACCTGACTACCAAAAAAAAGAAAAAAGAGAATATACAATAAAATAGAATTAATTTTTTTCATGCTCAAAAAAGCTTTTGCTTCTTTGTATTAATGTTCTTCCTATATCAGTACTTTTAGCTAAGAGGTAGCCAACAGAGGAAAGATTATTACTGCATCTATAGTGGCAAACAGATACTAGCGCTGTCTTCTAATGACACTATAAGCTGCTCTGGCAACTTAACGAAACCCCCATGTTTTAACAAATCCAGCTTATAACAATTTTTCAAACCAAATTAATTTGCTTTGTAACCATGGAATAGCCCTGTGAGACCACAGAAAAAAACATTCTCATTGTGAATGCTCTGATTCTGCAGCTTGTGTACATGCTGGGGCAGCAGGGAGGCTGCTCCAGGCAGATGGCCGTACTTTCTCATGCAGATTAAAAAATAAGAGAAAAAAACACTCTGTCTTTCTCTTTTTAGCAAGGTATAACATATTCACTTGCGATGGGCAGATATTTATCTCCAGTTTATCAGTGAAGATGAAAAGTGGGAAACAAGCAGTATTAGCACAGCCTTCGACCTGTCCCAGTTTCAGCTGTATAAATGTCCTGTCACAAGGATCATTAACAGCAGCAGCCCCACACGTGCACTTTGTAGGCCCACACTGCACTGACTTCAGTTGCAACATTTCTCCATACGTCCTAGAAGCCTTCCAAACCTCAAATATGCCAGTCAGTCAGTATGTTTCACTCTTGAATCCTCAGAGGAACTGTCTAAGAGGGGTGCCAGACCCCAGCATTTCTCTTCAATGGGACATTAAAAAATATTCCTGGAATCTTGGCATGACAATGGAACAGGAAAATGAAGTGTTGAAGCCCTGCAGTGAAGGGGAACCCCCCACCAGTTTTCTGAAGCTGCCCAAGTTTTCTGGAGCTGCCAGAGGTAGATTAAGGAGCCATGCACCTTGGGAAACTTAAGATCATCCACAGCAAGCCTGGGAGAAGCAAGTATATGGGAATCAATTCATCATTAAAACACTGAAGGTGCTCACCCCTGGCAACGGAAGCTCTGGCTTCTCTAGACCTCCTTGGGCTCCTATCATCAGTCAGGTAGCTGCTGGTCAGGAAGCCAGAAGGTCAAGTTGTCAAGAAGGAACTCAAACGCCCATCAGAACTTGACACTGTTGGGTCATGCTCATTTCAGTGAATAAATACTTCACAAGGATGAAACGCACAATCAAAAAAAAAAAATCTAAGATGTCTTATTGAGTCAGAAACAATTGCCCCATTTGATCCTAGAAGAGAAAGCAAACAAATGGACGTATTTTTAGGAATCGGTTGCTATTAGTGGTTTTCTCGGGTTGCTGTGCCTTCTGATGGCTGCAATCACCCACTGAGGCAACAAGATTTTCTCACTCCCCAAACATGTAGACAAACCAGTACCTCAAGCCCCTTATCCTTTTAGGGTATGGGATTAAAACCACATCAAACCATTAAGGAAGCAATTCTTTTCAAGACAGACAATTCCCAGTCTCTTCTTTCCTTGTAACTTTTGCAGACCTCTTCTGTTCTCTGAGTCCTGGGAATTCACCTCTTCCTTGATGGATGACTAGAAAACGTGGGAGGAGAACTGCTAAACTTTCCCCCTTTCCTTCTAACCAATACCTCCTTCCTTCCCTTCTCAAGCTAGCTGCAGGTCCTCAGCTTGTTAACTAGGTCTCCCTAAGGTATGCAATTCCCACAGCAGTTCAGGACCTCTATAGCATCCTTTTGCCAAAGCACACCATACGAAGGTACAGGAAAAAGGCAAAAACATCCAAGAAGGAAACTATGAAGAGCAGTCTGAGTAAATAAAGACTCTTAAACTTCCTGTATGAAATTAGACAACCAGACCCAGACTAAAATCACTTCCAAATCACCTCCAAATTTTGACAGAAGTAAGAAAAATCAGTGAGATTGGAATACAAATCACCCGGATGTGATCAAAGTCCTACTGATGGAAGAGTGAACTATAGTAAATCTGGAATCAGTCAATAGGCAAATGAAAAGTCAGATGCCTCAGCCACAAGATCCACCTGTATTAAAAGTTACCCAGAATATTCTAATAATCATGGGAGACTTTGGTTACTCCCATGCAAACCAGAAAACTGAAACAGTGGGTTGTGAGGCAAAAAGCTAATTGATTTGTTTATTTTTCACATAGTATAAATTACTGCCTCCTGGAGCAACCAGTCAGAGAGGCTGCAGGATGAGGAGCATTTTTATACCTAGTTCCAAGCAATCCACAGGACTCAGTTCAAAATTTGTTGCAAAGGATCTCCATGATTTCTATTCATCATAACATATTCAAATTCAAGATCCTTGTAGGAACAAGGTAGGGAGAAGGAGGAACATGCTCCATTATTAATAAGAAACTGTATAAAAGTGGGAGAGTAAAAGGAAAACAAGGTAAGTTGCTAAAAGGGTAATGCACCTGAAGTCATCTAGGACACTATCTAAAAAGATTTTACTAGGGTTTCAGTGTAAACATGTACCACCTCTTCAAAAACATTTTGAACAGGACCATAGCAATCTAGCATTGTTAATGTCAGACTACAGGAGGCTTTTAAAAGTAAAAAGATAATATTCAGAAGTGGAGGCCATGTCCAAGTGAAGAAAACAAAAATAGTACAAAAGTTTATATATAAAATGCAAAAACATAATGAGACACAAAAACATTTTGAAGTACAACTTGCTACAGGCATCCCAATTAATCACAGAAGTCTTGCAAACACAGCCAGAGTTTGCGTGACTAATAAATAACAGAGGTGTAAAAGAAAAGTTCAAGGCTGTATCAGAAAAGCTAATTGAATTATCTGAGTTGGTGTTTATAAGGGAAAAGCTCAGACAGGTTTTATGTGTGAAGCAAGTCTGAAATCTCTAAGTGAAGTGTCAGTGGCAGGGGATTAGAGCAGGTCAATAAAACAGTAGCAAATCTCTAAGACCAGATGCCATTCACCCAGCAGCCCTAGAGGAACTAATATACAAAATCCTAAGTATGTGATTTATCACTTCAATGGCTTCAAAGGGCTCCCAGTCCAGAAAAAAAGGAAGGCTGCACAGATGACAAAACTTATAAACAGGTCTCAGGAGCAAGGAAATAGAGGATACTACAGACCATTAGTTAGGTTAGGTTTCTATATCAGGCAGATTGGTTGGAATTTTAATAGCAGATATACCCATAAATACCTCACAACAGAGAAGAAGAAAGTGGTTTTTATCGAGGCCTATCATACTTCCTAGATGCATTGCAGTTTTTTGAAGACAACAATTACATGTGAATAAAATGATTCATTTAATTTATTATATTTTTATTCCCAAAAAGCCTTTAACATGTTAAGAGAAACATAAAGAAGCTCAGTTGTCATGGAAAATGAGAAATTTATTAAATCTGGAGAGAATCTAATTACAGATTTTTTTTTTTTAAAGAAAGAAAAGCTGAAATAAACAGCCACTCTCAAGGAGAAGGATTTGCTCTGTGAGCCCTACTTCTCAACCTATCCAAAACAGATCTATAGCAGAGGACAAAGAGTTAGTAAATGTTACTCATAATACAAAATGTCTTACCATCATATAAATTAAAATGCATCACAGCAAGTTACAGAAAGATTCCTGTGTGACTGATCAATAAGATGTCAGGTAGTTGTACACACCATTAAAGATAAAATAACATGTATCAGTAATACTAACTTCAGCTCTACAAGCAGAATGATCAGCTAATTATCATTCAAGAAGGATCTAGGAAAGAAATTTGGAATATGTAACAAAAGTATGATTTTAAGAATATTAGCTTATTAGAGGCTACCAAACTTATAGGAGAAGAATAGAGAAGTTAGAAATATAAGACATCTCTGTCAATGACTTTATAGTGGTATGGTGATGGGTCTGTGGCTTGATTGATGAGGACAGAGCTTGTCACTGAAAGGAGATATATTAAAATAGAAAAGGTACAAAAAACCCCATTAGGATAGAAGGAAGTGCAGAATAATTTCTCCACAAGGGAAAAAATTAAATAAGCCTGGAAAAGAGACAGTAAGTGACAGATATGAGAAATCTGCAATTTCTGAAGAGGACGGAGAATGTGAATAGAGAAATGTTAAACTTTACATGATCCCACCAAGCAACAGAGTTAACACAAGCTGCTGAAGTCCTTTTTCACACAGCAGATGACAAAATTGTGTGACTCTTTGATATGCAGTATTATGGGTACTAAAAGCAAAAGGGTCCCAAGAACAATCAGACCAACATGCAGAGAAGTCCATAAAAGATGCTTAAACACAACAAGAAAGGAGCCTCAAGAAGAAGCTACTGAAACAGAGGGATGAGAAAGACTGAGAAGAAATCAAACCGTGCACTTGCAAACATATTTTGCATCCACTGTCTTTCCAGTTCTCACATCTGGCTGAGAACATTTCAAATGGCTTAGGCCACATTAAGCAGGCACTGGGAAAAAACAAGAGTGATCTAGGCCCAATATAAAATTACAGCTGCTCTTACGAATTGTGTGTATGTTAATTCTCCAAATATTATGCAGTTCCACTTTCAGGTAAGGCAGGAGTATGATTTAAAAACAATCTGTTGGGGTTTTAGTTATCCTCCTGCTTTCTTTTTCTCTTAAAGGAATTTTCCCCATACATGTTGCCAGGGGGACAAATTACTGGGTACTTCAGAAAAACAAAAGACCTGGCCATACAGGTGGGGTGCATCTGACTACTCTTTTTCACCTGGGTTTGTGGACAGTCAGTTCCCAGCATTTGGACGGAGAGAGAGGCTGCTTCTTTGGCGGCCTTCCTTCTACTGGAGAGGCCTCAGGATCTAAGCCCGCCTTCCCTGCCCCACTGGGAGCCGGGCCTTGGCCACCCTGCCCCGCTGCTGCTTCGAGCCTTCGCTGCATTGTAGCCGTGCTCACCCTGCCTGCCCAGACCTCCGGGGGGTTCCCACCGCAGCTCCTGAGTTTGGATACATCTCGTCTGCCACCCGGGATTTGTGCTCGTCCTTGCTGTTCCAGCCTGCTGTCCCCGAGGGTCCGGCCAGACACCGGGATCAGCTGCCCAGGGCTTTGTGAAGCCTTTATCCCATCGCTTCCCGGGATCCCAGGGCACCAGAGCCGCGGGTTTCCCGAGCTCGCTCCGGAGCGCCCCCTGCAGCCGCGGGGGAACCATCGCACCTGCCCTGCTCACCGGGAGCCGCCAGCGCCCCTGCCGGCTGCGAGCGGAACTGCACCTGAGGGGAAAGGGCCCGACAGCCGAGAAGGCTGGCACTGGGTTTGTGATTGTTTGCTGTTACTGCCAGAGTTATTGCTGTTTGTTTGATTGGTTATACACATACAGATATATAATAGTAAAGAACTGTTATTCCTATTTCCCACATCTTTGCCTCAAAGCCCCTTGATTTCAAAATTATAACAACTCAGAGGGAAGGGGGGTTGCATTTGCCATTCCAAGGGAGGCTCCTGCCTTCCTTAGCAGACACCTGTCTTTCAAACCAAGACACAATCAAACCTCCTACCCCCAAAACAGCTGCTCTGTTAATTTTCAGATAACTTGTTCTGCATCTCCTTTTTACAGCTTAACAAATGGACTTTCCAAAACTAGACCATGGTACTAATGATTTCTCATTGGAATGTACTGCATTTCACACACTAGATTAAAAAAGAATTGCTACAAAAAAAGTTGAAGTAATATTACAGACAATGCCTTGACACTGGTTTAGTGGTAAAGTGAATACCAGTGTGGAAAATACAAGCCCTAACTTATCATTTAATAATAACCTCTTCAAGCTAAATTATGAACACAGTAAAGGCTCACAGTCAGTTACAGTAGATTTGTCTTTGCTGACACCACAAATTATATCAACTTTTCAACAAAATGCTCACCAGAGCAACATACTAAAAAAACCAAACCAAATTCATTTTAACCAGCAACAATGACTTTATTTAGAAGAGGCAGAATTCCTGCTAGTTGAGTTGCAGGGCACCTTGACTTGGAATTAAGGGCTAGCAGGTCAAAGCATCTTTAATTCTGCCAGCCCCAAAAGACTGCAATAGTGGTTTCTACAGTCCTAGTGTGAAACCTAATTTGTATTTGTAATATCTTTCAGAGCCATTGGAAAGGCACAATCTAAATGCAAATTAATCTGATAGTACAAGTTGGTCTGTTCCAGAGTCTTATCTATGTAAACAACTGAATTTTTCATAGGGGTTTGAAATTGCTTGTGAAGATCAAAATCTCTGAAAATGAACAGACCCCACCATAGATAAATTTTACTAAGGGAAAATTTGCAGCCGCCTTTTTGGAAACATTCCTAGGCGAGTACGTCATGCAGTAGGAAATCTATTCTGGATAAGGCCATAAAAGTGCTCACCTTAATTCATATGCCAAATTCTTCTCTATTGAATAACAATTATTGTGTACTTCAGCATCTGCCAGAAACTGCTGAATGAGAGCCATGGCTGTGTCTGTTATTGGGCAGAAGCTACAATGTTGCTGAGGCATTTATTCCATGTATGAATGAGTTCCCTGAAACTTTTTCAGTAACCATCTAGATGCCAGGTTTTGGGGGGGCAGTTTCGAGTATTCTGCAAGAGCTATTCCTGGCCACAGGCACACTTTCCATGCAGGCAACAAATTCGGGAGCAAAATGAAATGCTTAATCAGAAGTTTTTTTCTGGAACCGTGAAGGGACCATGTGCTGGAGAATGTCTAGAGAGCTAATATGTTGCTAATAGCCTCTTTGGCAGCTCAGCACATGGCTGAGCACACCAGCTGGGCTATCCTCAGCTTTCCTGGAGAGGATTTTGTGTAAAGCAGCAGCACTGAGACCTGGAGTTTACTGCTTTTGAGGTCGTTATCAAAACTGTACAGGGTGGAGTATGTTCCCTACGGATGCTGTAGGTATAACCTGAGAGCAGCAACTGCTCTCACTTGGTCAACTAAGTGGTACCCTACCTTGTTGCAGAGCAAAATTCCTCCTCTGTAAAAGTTCAGTTCTGACTAGAAGCAAAATTCCAAGAGAAAAATCAAAACCCCGAAAAATTTTCAGATGCATATCTGCCAGAAAAATGTCAGGCAAATCTCAAATGAGTCAGTTCAGGCTGGCAATAAGAGACCACAGAAATTCAAATTGCACCAAAAGTAGAATGTCTAAGAAATTTATTGCCCTTTTCAGATTATTCATTGCCCAGTTTAAATATTAGCTTAAAAAGTCAGCTGTCACCTTTGCATTTGCTCAGCTCCATTGATCACAGACACCCAGAGATGCATAAACAGTAGACTGGACAATTAGAAGTAACTTCAGTTAATATATTTTAAAGAAAAAGTTGGAAGAAAATTGTGATTTAGTGAAAGAGACAAAGCATTCATGTTGGCATTTGGATCTGAAAGCATTAAATTTTAGTCCTGAATAAAGCAGGGGTAGATTAAGTCACCCTGGGAATATGTTATCTTATTTGTCAAGAAAGACACTTTTATTTTCAAGCTAAAACCAGGGTGATGCAATCATAAGATCTGGGCTTTGCAGCAATTGCCAACATATGAATCCAGCTTTGATTAAAGAAGAAATCAAACACGTCAGCGAGAAGATTTCAAACAGCTCATTAGACATCCCTGACTAATCACTTTTAACATTCCTTGCGTTTGGCAAAACAGCGAAGAGCTCCAAGCAGAGGAATGGTACAAAGATGTATTCAGTCCACACTGAAGGGAAACCAAAAGTGTGGTGAGGAGATGCTCCAGCCCTTGAGACTGGTCCCTCTCCTCTTGTGCCCCCCCGACCTGCAGCACCGCTCCTGCAGGTGCAGCAGCTGGTGGCTCAGATGTCCTGTCCCGGATTCGATTAAAACCTTGAATGATGCTCAGAAGCTGTTGGGTGTCATCAATTGGTTACGACCTTATTTAGGTCTAACTGCAAAGCAGCTTTCCCCTCTTTTTAATACATTAAAAGGGGATCCTGATCTGAA
The DNA here is from genome assembly GCF_017639235.1 of Corvus kubaryi. NCBI lineage: Eukaryota > Metazoa > Chordata > Aves > Passeriformes > Corvidae > Corvus > Corvus kubaryi. The sequence continues at coordinate 7,543,023 of NW_024580666.1, read as the reverse complement.
TTCACCTCGGGAGTTGACTCCGGAAGCGCGACAAGCGCTGCAGGAGGTCCAACGGGCTGTTTCCGCTCGTCAGGTTTATCGAGTGGATCCCTCCATTGCTATCACTGTTTTCATTACTATTCCAGACCTCCATCCTACAAGTATCATTGGCCAGTGGAATGCACAATGGCCTGATCCTTTGCATATCCTAGAATGGGTCTTTTTGCCTCACCAGCCAAAAAGGACGGTGACCACAGTGTTTGAATTGGTCACTTCTCTGATAATCAAATGCCGTCAATGGTGTTTGCAACTGATAGCTGCGGATCCTGCAGTAATTGTCATTCCGATCTCAAAGGAATACTTTGAGTGGAGCCTCATCCACAGTGCTCCTTTGCAAAGCGCGCTGCAAAACTTTTCAGGGCAGATCACTTACCATCTGCCCAGCCATAAATTACTGCAGTTGGCAAAATCGACCGTGCTTTCCTTGCGGCCGAGAAATAGCCAAGTACCGGTACAAGGACCCACTGTCTTTACAGATGGTTCAGGGAAAACTGGGAAAGCCATTGTTACCTGGAAGGAGGGATCGGAATGGCAGGTGCTGAAGGAACACGAGTCAGGCTCTGCTCAGTTAGTTGTGTTAAGGGCTGTTACCATGGCTTTTCAGCGATTCTCACAGGAACCTTTGAATTTGGTTACTGACTCTGCTTATGTAGCAGATATCACCCAACGCTTAGATTGTTCACTTCTGAAGGAGGTGAACAATGCGGCTCTGTTTTCACTGTTGCAAACCTTGTGGTCTGCAATCCAAGCTCGAGTGCATCCGTATTACATTCTGCACATTCGAAGCCACACCAATTTACCAGGGTTTCTCACAGAAGGCAATGCCAGGGCTGACATGCTGGCCAACCCTGCGTGGGTAGGGCCTCAGCCTGACAAAATTGCACAAGCCGAGGCATCGCACGGTTTCTTCCATCAAAGTGCACATACCCTGCAGAAGCAGTTTCATTTAACGCCAACCGAGGCACGCAACATTGTCAGCGCTTGTGCTGACTGTCACGGACTCGCTGTGCCTTTGCCAGCGGGTGTAAACCCCAGAGGGCTAAAAGCCTTGCAGATTTGGCAAATGGATGTAACTCACATCCCAGAATTTGGTTGGCTGAAATATGGGCACGTGTCTATTGACACGTTCTCCTCGTCTATGTGGGCTACTGCTCACACTGGAGAGAAGGGCCGTGATGTCATTGCCCATTGGAAATTGGCTTTCTCAGTCCTGGGCGTGCCAGCTTCTGTGAAAACCGATAATGGTCCTGCCTACGCCTCGGAGAAGACGCGGCAGTTTTTACACCTATGGGTTGTAGACCATACCTTTGGTATCCCACATTCTCCTACTGGCCAAGCCATTGTCGAACGTGCTCATGGTACCTTGAAGAATGTTTTGGACAAACAGAAAAGGGGAATGCATGGAGAAACCCCACAGAGCTGACTAGCAAAAGCTTTGTATACAATTAATCACCTTACAGTACCACAAAATTCAAATAATCCTGTTATTCTGAATTATTTTCTCTCATTGCAGTCTGCAGGCGACATACAATTGCCCCGGGCAAAAGTCTGGGTATGGAATTTACTCACTAACCAGTGGGAAGGCCCTCATGAGCTTATCGTTTGGGGTCGTGGGTACGCTTGTGTTTCCACAGATACTGGGATACGGTGGCTACCTTCAAAATGCGTTCGCCCTGACCTGCGGCACCAGAGGCAGAACAGGCAACCTCCAAATGATGACCAGAACGCCAACCATCCAAATGGTGACCAGAATGTAGATCATCAGCCTAATGACTCTTCTGATGATGACCGGGATGTTAACCAAGCAGAGACTGGGATGGTCCTTCTACAAGCAGAGACTGAACTTTAAATTTCTTGTTATGGAGTCAGATAGTTAAAGCCTTAAGGACATATTTAGAATTAATAACTGATGTACATTTCTAGTTAGGATTAATAGTAGGGTTGTTATCTTATAAAACAAAAAGGGGGACCTTGTAGGTACAAAAATGCTGTTAGTGAGGACTTCTTGTTATTTTTCTAAGTCCGTGAGAGATTTTTCTCTCTCACAGAAGAGGTAGCAGGGAATGTAAACAACCAAGCCACCTGCAACCTTGGAAAGTCTTGTTTATGGTATAGTAGAAAATATTTTGATAATGGATGTTCTAGGATTTTGGCCAATCACCCCCAAGGGGTGGCTGGTCCTTTGCCCAATTAGACTATGAAGAAAAAAGTCTATAAAGGGTTTGTAAAATAATTAAATAAATCAATCTTGCTGCACAATTCCTGCCTGCTGGATCTTCTCCTCCTCCTCCTTCCTATGGCTGCGGGACACGGTGATATACCGTAGGAACCAGGCCTGCGGTAATAGTTCTGCACTCATCAGTGCCCTTTTAGAGCTACACTTATCACAGCATTTGAACAGAACATTGCCATGCTATGTCTCCTCAGCAGTTTTCTCTCAAGAGTATTGCACATAATACAGGTCTGACCAGAGGAAAATCATGAGTGATTTAAAGGAGTTGTATCACTCAAGAGAATGGCTCACACTCGTGGATGGCTCCAAAACTGCAATTATGGAGCCTTTAAAATCCAAAAGCTACAGTTGGCTCCCTCTCCCCTTCACCTCAGAAACTGGAAACCTAGACTATTTCCAGTTCATGCATCACACTCAGCAATTCTCTTACATGCACTCAAAGGCAATGTGTCTGCTCAACAGGTAAAAATACTACCATGCAAAATAAACTCCACTATAGCATGTTATAACAACCTCAACCCCTTGGAGTTTTCAAGACCTTATTCCTGAGAGTAGCCTTGACTTATCTCAGAGCTGACCTGGCTTCAAGCAGGAGGCTGAATTTGAGACCAACCAAAATCATCATATGACCTTAGTGTTAACTGCAGACAGTTTCTATCATTAGTTTTACTGACTTGCAAAAACTTCCACCAGCTTCCTTCAGGGTTGTTTTGTTAATGAAGGAGATTCTGCCAAGTGAAGCTTCCAATTCAGCATTGTTCAACTCTTTTTGAAGACAGCTATTGCAGCCTAATACCTGAAACCTAAACCAATCGTGTAGCATTATCCAGGCTTCTTTGGGGGAATGTTACCAGGATCAGTTAAAGGCTACATTATGTTTCCAGTTTCCTAACAAAATACGGGAAGAGATTCCCTGTAGCCCAAGTGATTCTTTTGAAGGATTTTATTGAAACCAGGATTTCAATTGTCTTCTCAAGTGTTTGCATGATCATTTTGCAGGCTTTTGTTTCTTCTTCCTCTTCCCCACCCTCCAGCAGAGAAAAATGAGCAAAGAAGAATTTCTAGTTTACATACTGAGCTTCTCATAAGCTTTCCATTATGTTTTCAGCTCAGACCTCAGAATTCAAAGCTCATTCTTTGGGGATGAAACTGGATATATACGAAGCCTGCAGTCACTTGGAATACTTTCAGCACAGAGATGGTGAGAACCCCAGTTATCCCATAACCACATGTACATTCTCAATACTCTACAGGTCTGAATCAAAATCCTCATCCAGTTTTTTTCCAAAATATTAGGAAAGGTTAAAATCTGTTTTTCTGTTTGTGTGATCTCTGTCAGTGAGCAACTAATTGGTCACAGAAAGATCAGAATGGCTGAGATTACTGAAACAGAAACAAAAAGGAGAATCATGCAGGAAACAGAAAGTGTGGTATAGATAACAAGCTTTGTACCTTTACAAATTTCCATCAAACAGAGCCATAAAGACTTTCAAGAGAATTGAGAGGAATATAGCAACAGTTAACAAAAATTAGTAGCAATTACTATTTTACAGTAGATGTTGCATGACACTACATGAAGTGAAATTCATGATTTTTTGAAATCAAAGAATCACAATAACCACAATAAATAACACTTCTAAGCAATCAGAAAGAGTAAATTCAAAAAGTTATGCAGAACATTTCAGGCCAACCCTCAACTCTTTGGGTTGTGAACCCCCACTAGTTCTTACAAATTTGGAAGTTCTGCCTATATAAAATGGATTAATCATATACTGTTGACTACACTTTTTGTGTAAGTTTTCTTTCAGGAAAAAGATGCCTCAGCATCACTAGAAATCCACAGTGCAGGGGCATCAAACCAGGTGAAGATAGCTGGTGAAGGATGCTAATCACAGTTTCTTAGCCTGCGCTGGCATCAATGAACAAGCTATGTGAAAAAAAGGGTGAAGTCCCAATATGGAAGGGCTTTGTCACGCATGGAAGCAAGTGAAAAGAGACAACACACTACCAATCATTTCCAAAACACAGCTTTAACAGAACAGGTTTAGTTCCCAGACTCATATATGGTCAACTTTCCTTCCATTAGGGATTAGGTTCAGGGAGGAGTGATCTTAGTGATCCCGATAAGGAAGGATCAAGATTTTGGCTGAAGTAATAAGGACTTGGGTTAGGTGTGCACCTGCACTCTGAGGTCTCACCAGTTCAACCAACAAAACAAGAAAAGAAATGAAGATCTGTTTATATTTTAATTAAGCTGATGTGTTGGGCATTTGCTCCTGTAATTGTAGAGTGGCCAGAACTGCTTGTGAGAGATGATCCAACTGTTTCATGCTGCCTAACCTGTTTGTGGCATTTATAATGATTTCTATCCATTCAAAAGAAAACCAAGAAACCCACACAGAATCTGTCTTGCTGACGTGCATCTCAAGGAACACTTCATAAAAGGAAATTCATCAATTTTAGTAGTTTGTGGGTTTGTTAAGAGTATGTTACTATATTGCCATTATCTCCTGTATTATTTCCTGCTGTTCACCACCAAAGCTGAGATGTTGCAAACTACAAGAAGCAAAAAAAAAAAAAAAAACAAGACAAAACAACAACAAACAAAACAACAACAACAAAAACTCTGATGGCTCCCTAATATCCTTAGGTTTTCAAAATCCACATTTAAATTTGTTCTCTAAATGTCTCCAAATCTTGAATGTCTTAGCTTTTCATAGATTCTGTCTAAGCTTTCAGTGACTTTTTATCACCTTTTCCTGAAGTCTCTCAAAGCTCTTGCATGTCACTGAACCAAACCCCGAAATTCTTGCTGCTCTTCCTTGTCTAGAACATGCTGTCCTATAACAGAGTTTGTTCAAACAGGGACAAAGCAGGACCTGCAAATTCAGCCCACCAAGCAGCCTCTGAGTGGATGGACAGCACCGCTGTCAACCTTTCAAATCTGTGATCTGAGATATGCAGCTCCCTAGCTGCATATCTCGTCACTTCAGTCCATTTTCCTAGATGAGATGGGAGAGTCTGGGAGATAACATCACTTGAAAAATGCCTAAAATTATTCCTTTACCCAGAGGATTTATTTGACCTGATAATGAGGTGTTTCCTTTCTACACAGTTGCAGTAATATGCTTCTGCAAGGCAGTAATCTCAGCTTTAGAGTGTTCTTGGAGCCAAAGCAGTGCAGCTTCAGACCTGTAAGTGTTTATCCTTATTGGAATACCATTCGTCAATTCATCTCCATTATCACATGCATCTTTACTTTGGTTTCCTTGACAAATCAAGCATGTTTTATTTCCAGGCACAAGAAGGATATCCTAGTGTTTCTCTTGTGCAGAGCACAGCTCATAATGTTACCACGTCTCAAGGATGTCATAAACATGGAATCTCTCTCAAACCATGGAGCAGAGACGAGCCAAGATCAGAGCCGCAGCAGCAGCCAATTCCGTATGCTCCAATTTCCAACTAATCAACATTTTTACTCTGGTAAATCTCTAATTCAAGAGCTTATTAAGTGAAAATTTGTTCCAGAACAGATATTAATGATCACTCTTTTAAATACATTTGTATTGCAAGGAAGTTTAATTAACATAGTCATTTTTTCAAACCCCTTCAACTGAAACTTTGTGTTACATATCTTCACTTTTATTATTCTATTATTTAATTAGGGAAAGATGCCTGATTTCATGGTGATTAGAGAGATAGTGGCATTTTAATGTACCTAGTAATATGGTACTGTTGTATATCATTTGTAAAGGTCCGTAAGATTTTCCATAGATAAAAAGGACTGTTTAAAAAAAGAATGTAAGCAAAGATTTTAATCAAAGCTGAGTGATACTGAAATTCTGTTGAATGACCCTCTCTGTTTATGCTTTCGGCAGATGAAAACACTCAGATGAAAAGTGTAAAGTGACATCTGAACCATGTATTTTTTTTCCACTTATCTGTGAAGCAGATCTATAATGTTTCTAACCAATGAACAAAATAAACACATTTTTGACACTCAATGAAAAATCATAACACTAAAAAACCTATTTTAAAAAACTGATTATTATGCCTGCCTTTGCTAAGTTATTGCTAATTTGTTGGGAAGTTCCATTTGTGCTGTCTACGTTGCTTCAGGACAGAGATCAGGACTGGGGGCTGAGATGAGGGGAAATGGAAATCAGGCTTATAAGCCTAATAGAGAGATTCTTCTCTAGAAGGAGAGATCAACAGCATGGAGTTATTTTAGACATTATCAACTTCTTGGACAATCTCATTTCCCACCAAGGACAGAAGAAACCACAATTACCCTTCCTGGGCTGAAGCCCTGTCTTCTGTAAGGACCCATCAGGTCCCAGACCTGAGTCTGAGACCAACATTTCTACTGAACTTAGCGCTAAAATTCTTCAACATTTTCCAGCTACATAAGAGAAGAGTATCTGATTTTAATATCATCCCAACCCACAGAAATCTTGACAGTGTCTTCAGTGCAAGGAGAGGTACATATATCAGGCAGTGACAATAAAACTTTGATTAGTTGGAGATCTGAAAAGTAAAAAGTACAGGGGCACAGGTATACTTAAGCCATTATACCTGTAGGGCTTTATTAACAAAACTTTAAAGAAAATTTATGCAATTTTACTGCAATTTCCTTTTTATCCAACACTCATTTCCAAACCTTTTGAAATATGTTATGTTCAATTAAATTCTTTACTATCTTGCTCCTTAAAATTAACTAGGATTGAATTTTCACTGTGTTATGCCTGCCCCTACTTCTAATTATCCTCACTTAGACACCATGCTGATTTCTGTCTAGAGGAAATGACCTAGGATCATTCGAAGCATATGAAGTTCATTTTAAGATGAAGCAATAACTTATATTAGAGGATGTAAAAGGTCTTAACCTCCAGTCCTTCAACATACAGCAGCAAAAAGCTCCTGTTTTTTTTTAATTAAAAAAAAAAAAAAGACATCTGCAATGCATTTTTCTCCCAAATTCACTTAACAGTCTTTAAAACAACGGTATCCCTGACTAAATGGCTGTGCTTGAGCATACACGTAAGAAGCATCACCCAACTCAGCTGGCCAGCTTTGATGGTTGTTTGGGGCATTAGGTTTCTGACTGTAAACCCTGGGTTACAGTCATTCAACATGCACCTGGAGCACAATATTTATCTCCTTTAATGTTTCATTTTAAAAAGAAAATGCTATCAGTCTCACTCACACACTCAAATATTCCCTAGCCTCTCCTGAGCTTCATCTCGCTTGAAATTCACTGCTGAAAATGTCTGGCAGTTTATGGAAGCACAGCTAGAGATTTGGTTGGCAGCTGCTGGTTCATACAAATATGGTACCTCCCTCTCAAAACACAGAAATAAATGTATGCTTCAGGAAATAAAGGCCGACTCACATATTAATCTTGTCCAGTCGTTATAGTCTAACTAAAAGCTGAGGAAATTAGGCTTTCCATTAAGTGCACTCTTTCTGGAATTGACACAATTCTTGCAAGAGGTGATCCTGACACTGCTATAACCTTTCCTAAAATAACAAAATTAATTTTAAAGGCAGAGGGAATTGTATTTTGTCTTTGAATTATCAGGCCAGGATGTTATAACACAGATGATTATTTTAGGCAGATTAGTCAACCTAAATCTAAGGGAGTGAACCTCTACCTTGCAAGCAACATTGGTCTCCACTGAGAGTGCCTGCTGCCAGCTCTGCAACAAGGAAATCTGAAGCAAGTTATCATTGGAAGCACTGTAAAAGGACTCCAAGGATAACAGATTTCAAACAACATAAAGCGTAAGAGTTTAACACTCGCACCTTAATTTGGCTTTGCAAACATCTAACTAGACAGCATAGAAACAAGTTATCACGTGGGCTGCTGTAAGAAATCTCTCATTAGAGTAAGGAGAGAAAAAATTCCAATATCTCAATAGCCAGAATTCCTGGCCCCATATCTCCTATTTCCTTTATCCTTCTAATGTGGATCCCCCACTTCAGACCTCTGTTCCTCGTCATTGTTATGCTCTCATCTTCTTACCGTAGCTCCACATTCTCCAACCCAAGGCTGGTAATGGCTAGTTCATAGAAATATGGAACCTTGCTCTTTTAAAAAAAAAAAAAATAGTTGAGATCTTCTGCGCCACAAATATCCCAGCCCATCAGTGGTATTCCCATTGGAAAGCAAATTTCCTCCTGACTTCAAAGACTGTCTGCGGGAGTTGCAAAACGACGGTTCTAGACACGCTGGTGTTTTTTCCACCACTCAGAGTATGAAAGGAGACGGCCAAATGCGTGAGGCTGCTTCTACCTCTCAAGGTCTTCTATGGCTTCTTCTGGGCTCTTTCGTACATTGACCCAGATGCTGGTGGGTGCTCCTTGCTGTGCAGGTATGTGACTACATTCCAAGCATGGGCCAGTGTAAAGCTGAACAGGCCGAACACATTACCTTACCCATAACACATACTGGGCCCAAAATATTAAGAGCAGTTTGCAATTCAATTATAGGCCAGCCATAAAACAGGGTCTCAGGATGGCCATTTCCACCCATGGCAGAGGTATGTGAAACACAATGGTTTAAATTTGAAGTAGTCCATGCTCAGTTTCCATTAATTTGTCCTGCATTGAAAGTTTTGAAGAGCCCAGCAGGTGCCACTGACTTTTGTGAATGCTTTCTTGTAATTTCTAACCAAACTCATCTGACATAATTACTACTAAACGCCATCTGTCATTTTCAAACACTGTTCAGGCTATTCTCCAATTTTTTCCAGACTCACAAATTTCTCTCTGTGTCTGCTGCAAGTGCCAGTCTTTACCAAATTTCTTGCAGTCTTGACTGAGAAGGATTATATAAACAAGCAAAACTTATTTCAAAGTTCCAAAGAACAATTTATGTCCAGTCTGTGGTTTGGGCAAAGTTTCAGGTCAGCTCTTTATTTTACCTCTGCTGGTTCCCACATTGCAGTTTATGATGGAAACCTGAACCAAGGAATGCTCTCAGAATGGCTACAGTCAGCCAGGACACACAACATTATAAACCAGGCTCTGAGATTTGTTTGTTCAAGAGCACTGACCAAGCACCTTTACCATGCATTAAATACAAGTTATTTGAAAGGTATTTGAGAGCTAAATTGGGCTTAGTATTACCTTTTATGTTTTATGGGTTGTGGAAATTTTCCCTGCTTAATTATCAAAGCATTTTATGGTCTTCTACAATCCCCAGGAAAAGAGGGACAGAAGAGAAAGGTGGGGGAGGCAGTCTGATCCATCAAGGCATCCAGATGAAAGACTGACCTCCAGAGCTCCTGGGGAATGGTAAAGTTTGTTAACCTCCCAAAGCAAGAGAGTGCCTGCCCTTCCCCAGGAGGGCTGGAGGCTTTGAAATTGGAAGCTGACACCCAACAGCTGTAGTCGTTTGTGTGGCATGAGCACGTCTGCCTTAGACAATGCACCAAATTCAGCTCCTCAGTACTCAGAGAGGGTGGTCAAGGCTTGCTGTGATTACAGCTTCTACAACAGGCAGCTCCTCCTCTGGGTGATGGTCATGGAGAGCAGGAAAACAAGCCTGGTGGCTACAATTTACCACAGTCTCTGCTCACCTGGTGCAGACCAAGGAAAATGGCTTTTTTTAATCCACCTGACGGAATAGCTAAGCACTGAGGAAGAAAAACCAATTTACAACCTAAGTTTTTTCCTTAAATACCCATGGCAAACAAATTCAAAAGGCATAATTGCCTCACAGCTGCACTGAGATTTCAGAGGGCCTGCAGAGACTGTAGACTCACCAGCAGCCAAGGTCATGGTATTAGAGAAGTGAACCAGACTCCACTGGAGCATCATACACTACCTGGGAAGTCTGCTTTCTATTTTGTGCCCTCCTTCACCCGTTCCCTGCCTCTTCTGATTACTGCATTGGCAAAGAAGGACTCCTTTCTCTTGCATTTGTGCAGAATTCAGCACTATGAGGCTACCAAACTCTCCCCTTACTAATACCACAGAATCAAGTAAGTGAAGAAGAAATTCTTCCAAAATGAATCCAGATCCCTCTTATTCTAATGTATTCCAATGGAAATTTGATACCTAAGCTTCCTGGAAATCCTGCTAGAGGTTTATCTGGATATCATATAATTAAGCTCCTTTAAAAACCTCGTATGATCCTACTAGACTGTCCTTTGAAGATTTTGGCATTCAGTAGCAGGGGACTATGAAAGATTTTACAGCAAACCCTAAATTATTTTCCAAGTTACAGTAGTAAGGGAGCATCGCATTTATTCAGACTGCCTCCCTCTTTGTTCTGACAAAGTTAAACACCCAGCACTGTAAATAGTCTAGGCACACTTGCCAGCTTCCAAGGCTGGCCCGAATTTTCAAAGGTTATACCAAGCTCCTCAATGAGCTTTCTAATCCTGTTAGACACCTTCCAACTCAACAGTTTGAAAAGCACCAGTTTGCCTAATCATGCTTATTTCTCCCACTACACATCTGAACAAACAGTGACTCTGACATGTGCATATGGTGCTGGTGTTCATTCATAGGTGGCAGTGATAGGGCATTTGTATTGCAGCCAGTTCAATGTCCAATGCACATAAAACAAGAATTTTGCAATCATGGTGTAAGATTTTACATATGTTAGAACAAGGCAGCAGAAAAGTGCTGGGTTTTAGATTCTAGGTAAATACTAAATATAATTGTAGGTCAAGAAGAAAATCAAGAGCTTAATTCTTAACCCACTGTACTCATATTTCTCCACATATGTCTGGCTTATATCTGTGATCCATACTTTAAAACTTCTTTAGATGGTTCAAAATAAATGTGGCATATACACTGCATCCTCTCCTACCCTGGTCCAGCACTCTAAGCCGAGAAATCAAAGTAGTAGCCAGACATTTACATTTTGGCTTCACAACAAAGATAGCCCATCCCTCTGCGAGATCCAAATAAAACAAACAAACAAACAAATTGTCAAGGTGTCAAGTCATAGAGAATATGGCAGAAGTAGAAAAAGTACACAGGAAAGCAATTTCAAAGATTAATTTGAACATGAGGAACGGTATTTCCAATAAATTGTGCAGGTGACAACTGAGCAGGTTTGGGTAGAAGAGATCTTCAAAACACAAGCTGTTTATACTCTCTGAAGTCTCATTCACTCCTGGGAAGGGGTATCTAATTTTTTTTTACCTCTGCCTAGTTCCAGGCTTTTCCCATCATTTTCTTCCCACCTGCCTTCATCCAGGAACGAGGGACAGTTTCTAACAGGGCAAGGAAATAAAAGGATGGAAGGAAATGAAGGGGAAGAGTCAAATGTTTCTGGGTCTTTACTCCAGCCCCACAGACCAGAATTTAGTGCACAGTACAAGTGAATGCAAGGAGACATTTTATAAGAAAATGAAAAGGGATTAAACCCTGTGTCCAGCATCACATCAGCAGGACAGAAATCATCCCCTCAAAACTGAGATGTGATAACAAAGGACACTCAAACTGCCTTGTGAATGCCTCACCTAGACTTAGGCAGCTCTAAGTTGGATAACACTGAAATTGAAAATACCAAGAAAAAACTCAGCCTGCTGTTTCTAGGTGCCTCGCCCAGGAGCAACTGCTCTTTCTTCCTACTGACAACCTCTAGAGCAAGGTCTGGCCCTGATGAAAGAAGTCAGCCTGTACTGTAGACTTTGTAGTGATATCCCTTAGTAAATTGGATTTACCATCTTGCACCCTTCTTTTCAGAAAAAAATAGTGATTATATCTATTAAAAAGCAGGGTCAGAAAGCTTCCCCCTTCCCTTCCTGAGGGAAAGCAAAACCTTGGCAGCTAAGAATAAACCAAAACCTGGGGAAATGAGAAATTACAAAAGAACAGAGAGATGAGATATATTTAGGTTTTTGAGGATCAAGAAAGGTATAGACATGCCAGGTACAGAGGTTACCTCCAAAAAAGAACAGCCCTGGGAGATGGAGACTGTGGGTTTAGATGGGGAATTCAATCTGCAGCCCAAGTCTACTTAAGCAGGTATTAAGGTGGCAAAGTCCCAAATCAGAATTTCTAGTTAATAAAGCAGAGCCACATACCAGTTCCAGGTCAAACATAAACATGTATTTTTGCTAAATAGTAACAAAAATATTCTGGAATAAATTAAAAGACAAGCTAACTACAAGTCTAGCTAGAAGTATGTAGAAAAAACACATTTTTCTTCTGCTCACAAAAGTCTTGAAATGTTTTGATTAGTCTTCTGTGGAAGGAGATAAGCCTGTTCAGTTAAAAGTTAATAACTTTCTCATATATAATATACTCAAATCTGCTTGCACTGTAATTTATGGCTAGTCTTACCTTTGCAATCTTGGCAAAAGCTATCTATCCAAAGTTTGGAGATACACTGCTTCTATAATTCCTTAGATTGTTGATTCGTTTTATGCATAATCCAAACAGGTGAATTTCTACTGTCAAGAACAAACCATTATACTGTCCTTTGTCCTCAGTATGTGTATATAGTTATTGATAACTTTGTGTACCATGAACAAATATTTGCTTTTGACTTTCAGATTTTTTAAATTCTTTCTTTAACAGAGATGTTTTTGTTTGTATACAGTCAGTTCCTGTCAGGCAATGCATAATAAGCATCACCTCTTGATACTCCTGTCCTGAAAAACATCAGCAGTAAGGCCACTGCTATATGAATTACCTGCAGAGGAGGTGCCTTGGGCCAGGCTGCTGCAGTGCATTTCCACTGCACACTACTTCCAACCAAGGGCAAAGACAGATGCCTGCTCACCTCCTGGCTGATAGAAAGCCACATGGCCATGCTCATCCCCCACTTCTGCAGCTCAGAGAAGCTGAGAGCTGAACAATCGTGAATAAGAGTATTTAACATAGTACTTAGGAATATCTAGCATGTGGTGTTCCAAAGTTATATTTTCAGTGGTTTGATCCCTGAAAAGTAAGGGAGTTCACTACAGCTGTCCAGCTAAAGGCAGACTAACTTATTTTTCTCCCGTCTTTAAAATCTCACTCAGATTCATATTATTAATGTAAAAATAATTTTACTCCAGTTGAAACTCTACAACCACATCCACATCTTTGACTACAACCAGCCATTGACCACCTGCGTATTTTCATTCATGAGAGATGCTCACAAAGTATTTTTCTTTTTAGTTTGCCTCCACCCAGTTTACATTGTTTTCAGTCCTGATGCAGCTCCAGTGCAGCTCTCCACTAAGTGATCAGCAGGAAGCACAGGATGATGAACCAGTCAGTCATGACAGCCAGCCAGGCAGGGCATGTAGCAGTAACAATACACGTGGTATTGAAAGCCACGCCAATGAGGCGAAACAAAGTTTGCTGACTGCAATGGTGCTGTTCCATTAGTCCAGTTGAAAGACCTGGGTCACCTGCTTCTTTTGTAAGGGTTCCAGCTTCAATGTTCAAGCATGGACTACAGTAAACAACAGGTACAAAACACAGCAAAAGGATGAAGGGAAGGAAAAGAGCACCCATGCAGCGTCTCCACAGTAACAGGCAGGTTATTGCGTATTTCAATCAAATGTCAGTAACCTTCTACAAATGTAGAACATACATATGCACACACAGAGCAAAGCATACTTTGAGCTCCTATATATATGCAGAAAAATGAATAAACAGCACCAGTGGAAAGCCATAAGATTGTCACCTAGATAAGTTGAATGAATCTAATATTTCAGATCACTGAAAATAGATTTTGGCTGTTTGATTCAATCATAAATCAGGATCACAGTTAATCTGGATTTAGAGTGGCTTTCCTGTGCAGTTTTGAGAGTCTCAAAGGAATATACTGTTCACTGATTTATGTACTGGTCTTGCTGAAAAATTGATTTACCATTGCTTGCTGCAAACAGTGAATTGCAGCTCGCTGGTTTCTTTGAATATGCAAAGCCTGTACTGTTATAAAGGTGGGAGAGTTTGACAGTTTGCAGCTAAGTAAATCACACTGATCCCAGTGTTTGCCTTGAGATTTACAGTGCATGCTATAATTTAGCCCCCAATGCCAATCCACAAAACACAGACAAATAGGAGAGTGTTTTGTCATCTTTTCATACACTGGATCTTCTTTCATTTATCCATTATCTCAAAATTACTCCACCTAACAAATTCCACTTTGAAAAGCATTACAAATGACATCTAGAAATGTTTTCAAAATTAATTTGACAACAATCTCAACCAGGATATTTTAGCTCTTGAAACAAATATTGGGCTTTAAGAAGTTTCCTTTAGATTTCCAGCAATGCTTGCTTACTTTAATATCAACCACTGCATACATTCACAATTAAAAGAGCCACAGCAGTGAGCATAGACTTCAGAGCCTTTCTTTTCTGAAAGCAAAAGATGCAGGCTAATCATAGGCATCTCTACTTCAGGAAAAAAAAAAACAACCCACAACAACAACCAAGCCAACCAGTGGAGAGTAGCAGAGCTCATGTAATTAATTGCAGTCAGCATTCTCCATACCCATCACTCCTGCACATTTGATAAGAATACTGTAATATTTATTTTTATGCATGTGATAAAACACAAACCTATGATCAGTTACAACTTTATAACAGATAATTCAGGACAACACATCTTCTCAAAGTCATTTAGCCAACTCATTTACCACATTCAATATTCACAAATACAGATTCTTTGCCTACAGAGGTGACCCAGCTGCGACCATATTGCAGATATCAAGATAGCAGACATTTTTCTTTCTGCTGCTCTTTAATTTGGCAAACTATAACTTGACACATTCTTTATAGGGACTTTTCCTGCTTCTGGCAAAAACTGTGCACCTCATTGGCCAGCTGAATAATGAGGAAAGATTATCTCCTTTGTAGAAAATTATGCCGCCAGTGTCACAATATGAAGACAGCATAATTTATAACTCCTTCTCTCCCTCCTCCTTTCATTTTGGCCTGGACACTGGGTCACATATCAAATTTCAAGCCATTTTTCATTTTAGGAGCTAATCTGTTTGGTTACTAGAGTGGAATGACAGAACACACCTGTGATCAAAGGGGAAGGTAGATGGAAAAAACATCTCCCGAGTTCATGTACATCCATTACCCTGACCTTGTTACATAGTGCTTCATATGGGTTTGGTCAATTATTAGACATTTGACAGTTACTTCCAGCACAAAGAAACTATTGAGCAAGTTTGGCATGCATTTTGTTCTTTATTAATTTAAACTGTCTTGAGTAATGTCTTGAGAGAGGTCAAATATCTCTTGATAAAAAAAAATTATAAAAATTCTTTCTGTATAAAGGAGCATATTCACAGCAGCAAAATCCAGAAATCATCATTCTTTAAGATGGAGCAAGACCACCCTCTGCTACCGAAACCAACAGAGTATCAGGACCTTCTTTAGTGAAGAAAACACAGATTCAAGGCCTGGCTTAAACTCATTAAGGGTTTTCAAACCCAGATTAGGCTAATTCAGGGTTTTCCCCTAGGAGCAGTTTTGAATGTCTCTTTTGTTCCAGTGGGGAACAAAGAAAACCAAATTTTGTGTGCTGCAGTTTTTCCACAAAGATGGAACTTTTCTCACCCAGTCACTTTTAATTATCTTCACTCACATCATGAGAGCATTGACACATAATGGGATTGCAAGGATTACAAGACAAAGCTAAGGGCCACGATCCCGGCCCCGCAACTGTCTCAGCACTGTGAGGAGGGACAAGGCTGCTGGCACCACACTTTAATGAATGTTTTCCTTACAGCTTACGCATTTCTAAATCAATCTTAGGATTTCTTTTTTTTTTTTCCAAGCTCTGTCTTGACCAGGGAGCATGGTCGAACTAGGAAAAGGAGGAAAAATGGTGTAGAAGAAGGAATCACATCTGAGCAGACTGTGAAGAACTTGGTTATCAGTTCATCTCTGGTACATGTTGCTGATTCTGTCCTCTGTCTAATACCCAGGTCATGCTCCCCTTAATGGTTTTCTTGATCAGTAGAAAATAATTAATAATAAAGAAACAAAGCCAATTCTAGCTGCTTATTTGCTTCCTTCCTTCATTCAGATGGGAGTTGGAACTAGACAATCTTTAAGGTCCCTTTCAACACAAACCTATGATTCTATAACTCATTTGAAGTAATAAATTATTTGTTGTATCATCTTCCATTGCTGCAGAGGCAACTACAGTGGAGCAGAGGGTATTGCGAATTCAGCAAATGTCAACAGTTTGGTAAATTCTTTCAAGGGAGACAAATGAGTGACCCGTTCATATGACCCACTGCAACAACAGGAACAAAAACAAAAGTCACAGAAGTAAAAATGAGGAACTTCCTCCTTTCCTTCTCTCCATCCTCCCCACCAAAATATTTCCCATGGCTGAGTAATGTAAAAATCATCTAGAAAACAAAGAATTTAGAAAACTGCCTCTAGATTTAAAAAAAAATTATAATCACTTTTCCATCAGTTTTAATGAAAGACATTCAAAATGTAAGGTATCTGTCCAGAAGAAGCAGAAAAGTGCAAATATGTTATTTTGTAATTGTTGGTTTTCCTGGAAAACCTTGCATTGTTACAAGACACATTTTCATTGTTTCATAGACAATGGAACCGTTTTCTCATCCCTTGGTAAGCTTTTCCCCTACTGGTATGAGAGTCCCCATCTCTTCCCCTGAAGCATGAACAATAAAACACATTCATCATTTTCTCTATAGGATTCGAAAAACAGGTGTTAGAAATTTCAGAGACATTCATTGCAAAGTCATTATACCATCTTTACAAGCAGAAAACATGATCTTCCAAATGCCATCCTATTCCAGTAGCATGAGATACTGGCTACCAGCACAAAACCTGCAAGCCAAATAAAATGGCTCTCCCCATAATAAACAGTGTGCATTTGCTCAAAGGCAAACTTGTCTCATTCTGGGAAATAGCTACCCCTCTACAGCTAAGGAGGGTTGTTCCACTACCCTCCAATAGGCCACAGGAATATTTCGTCTAAAATAGCAAGGAGGGCACCAACATAGAGGTATCGGACAGCATCCAACATTCTCAGTTGCCCTCTCTCACTGATCCGGTGTGCAAAGGTGCCCAAGTACCACACAACTCATACTGTACCTCTAGATTCAGGACTAGATCCTGCCCCAAGCAAACCCAAGGGATTCCATGACTTTACAGAGAAGTGGAAAACAGGAACTTTTGTCTGCTTTTTTTGCGAGCTAGAAAAATTATCTGAACATCCCCTTAGCAATAAGGTCAATACATTTTGGAGTGCTTTTTGCAATTTCAGAGGTGTCTGTAAATGATAGCAGTTCATGTAAAATGAAAAACTTGCGTGCCTTGAAAGCACATCAATGAAATATCTGAAAAAAAAAAGAAAACCAAATGAAAACAGAGATTTTTTTGTGGAAACATTTTTGTGAACCAATTTCCATTTTCATATGCTCTTCTTATACCTACTTCAAGCTAAAATCAGAAAAAAAAAAAGCATAACTGGTTATTCTTTCAATACTCCCACCTTGTTCAAAGTTAGGAAGCTTAGTCAAACACTTGAGCAATTCTGAATGGAAAGAAAAAACTGTTGAGCTCTCATCTCAAATTTTGCTGGGAAAAGCATCCCAGTTTGTCACTCAAATTTATCTGTTACAAGTTTGAAATTTACCCATTTCAACAGTAGCAGGTATCTGAGTGTGAAAAGAAAAGGTGCAAAGTGAAAAAGGGGAGAACAGAACTCACTTAACTCTTCAGCAGGCAGCATAACCCCATACTCTCAAATGTCATGAATCTATCACCCACAGAGCCTGTAACTACAAAACCAAACAGCATGAAGATGATAAACGAAGAAGACGTATGCCAAAAGCTGTGATAGCCTCCTCACAGTAGGCCAGTGCTGACCATTGTTAAAGTTTTCCACCCAGCTTCATTCAGAATGGATTGAACCAGAAGCCAGAGAAGGACCGTTGTGCCCAAGGCCCTTCATAGTTTGCTAAATGCAGGGCTTAGTTTTAACAAATAGCCATTTTCCAGCAATATGTTTTCACAGGGAAAATTCCCAACGAGATATTCTTAAAACAGAGCCAGCCTCCAGATCAGAGACCTAGATTAAATAATCTGAAGACATTTCCAAGAAACATCTGTTTCTTCCTCATGAGTTTCCAAGTCTCTCCTCAGCTAGTCCTTCTTAATCTTCTATAATTCTGTTGTTTGTTTGCTTTTCTTTTTAATGAGCTAGAAAAATCCCTATCTCTTCAACTACAAAAGGATTGCAAAGGAAAAGAATACTTAATGTCATAAAGGATGACTTTCTTAGAACAACACAAAGATTACAAAGACTAAAAGACACTCTGGGCTTCCTGATGGAGGGGCTGTAAATGGGAAGGCATGCAACTCACCTTGTGGTTTGTTTTGAGGACAGAAAGTAGAAACATTCAAATTTCTAGTGCTGGCACTGTTCATAAGCACTAAAACCCTACAGCTAGAGAGACTTGAGCTTGTTCTGCTTGTAGTTCTAAGCTGACAAGAAACCCACAGCTGTGGTTAGCAGGGCACTAAGCCCAAGCAAATAAATCTCAGCTGAGAGCAGGACATGCTAGTTTAGTCCTGGTGCCATGCTGGTTTGTCAGATGGCTTCCAGTTAGCTCAGAGTATGCTCAAACCTCCTTGTGAGGGATCACGTAGCCTCTACTTTAGACAGATACAAAAACATAACATAGGCACTCAAAGTCTTCGTCTTCAGTTTTGTGGACAGACAGTAGTTAGAAAGGCCTCTGCCCATTGGTGGGTTGCGCTCATTCTGGGTTCCACACACGGACCCAATAGGTGCTTCTTCCCATGGAAAGGTGCCCCAGTAGAAAACTACAAATGCTGCATACAGACAAAGATCTGGGGCTAATTAAAATCCAAAATATTTCAGGCATGTATTTCACCGAAGTGATCTACTATTTCAGGTTGCTGAAAAAAATCCATAAAAACAAGAGAAATTAGCAAGGTAAAGCCTCTATGGGTCTCATGAGATTCTTGTACGGTACATTGAGATGTGCTCATGCTCTGAAATGTCACGTGTAATGATGTAATGTGGTGTTATGATAAGCTTGTGACATGTTTACAACTGACCTCTCTAATATGGTGTTTTAGAGGAGAGAGGGCTGCATTGGAGATGAGAAATGGAAACTGAGAAAACAACTGTCATCATTCACCCTTTGGAGGTTAATACCAGTGGTCTGAAGTACTCAGCTCTAGTTTGAAAGAATGATTAATATCCTGCCGTGTTTTTGATAGGAGTAAGAGCTGCCTCTAGAGCTGTCATGATACTACTTCACAATTTAAATTGCTATTGCTCTTCTGAAATCTTGTTAGATTTCAGAAACTTTCTCAGACAGAAGCCTGCAAAGCACAAGACAGATAAAAATTGATATCAGTATCTAAATTATTATTATCATTGTCTGCTTTGGACAACTTTCTTCTCTGGCAATGTGGTTTATGGCCTCTAGGAAACACAGGATCTTTCATAATTTTCTTCCCAAACAAAATTAACAGCAAGGGATTTTAACATCTGTAAATTAACACAGCTGCTCACATTTCACTGCCAAGGAAAAAGGCTGCTTCATTCTTTACTGTCAGGTCTCTCACACCTCTCGTCTGTGGAAGAAGAGCAAAGAAAAACTGCCAAGACTCACTGGATCTCTGAGGCAGTTGTCAAGTGAGCAGGTGTGCGGGCCTCCAAATTGATGCACTTTGAGCTGTCTGCTGACACCTGTGCAGCAGTCTGAGAGTCATGAAGCCACATCCATCAAACCAGGTGCAGGCAAAAATACTCCTTTCTCGATGATCTTGCCTTGCATAACTACAACATTCAGACTTTCAGACTAACTCCCACTGTACGTGCAAGGCATGGAAAATATCTACAGAGGAGTGAGTGCACTACACTTGTGACTACACCACCAAATTGGGGCGTGGGAACTGGGCTCAGACTCCTGCTCTGCCACAGGGTCCTGAGCAAGAGAAAATTCACTGAGCTCCTCTCCTCCCCTCAGTAAAGTGCAAAGTATAACCACACAAGTGCTCTCCATACCTGCAGTGTTAGGGGAAAAAATATGTTGTGTGTGCACACAACAGGTGCTAAATATATATGTAATGATTTATTGTCACAGCATGTGAATACAGCACAAGATTTAGAAACCGTCTCAGAATGAATTCCCAAAGCCATTAGCTGTCAAACTCTTCACACCTGCCAAGTCCAGACCCCCAAATTAATTCATAAGCATTCAGAAACTTCCCTCTTCCCCTGGGGACTTACTGTTATTTTAGCATTAACTTCACTGCCTGCATGAGTATGATTGAGATCAATCTGTCTGATTCCCACAGAAACCTTGGTAAAGAAGGGGCACAGACCTCTTATCTGGCATCAATCAAATGTCAAGAATGAGATTTCTCTGGCATTTACACAGTGCCCCAGATTGAGATATATTCATGGGATTTGAAAAGCAAAGGCTTTGTTGATATTTTTCTAAATTCACTAAGGTAAAAGTATGTTTGCTCCACCCAAAGCTGGAGTGACAGCCTTGTGCTGGACTTTGCTTGCATGCATTCTTCCCATGCCATATCTCTGCCTAATAAAAACAGGTATGCCTTAGCCCTGCTGTCATATACACTCATTTTCCCTGGGTAGAGTTATATTAGTCAAGACTTCTCTTACCGTCAAGGGAAAGCAGAAATTTATTCCATCTCTATTTTTCATATTTAAAAGAAAGGTGGGGGAAAGGGAGTCAGTTGAAAAACAACGAAAGCTCCAGATCAAGATCTAACCTGATAATTAAGGCTGGTTCCTTAAAAGATTAAAATGAAACAAAACAAAATAAAACAAACCAGCATGCAAAAGCCCCCAACAGATACATTTATGTTTTTTTCCTTAAGGTCTGATTGTACTGGTCTTCCTCATGAGGAAATAAGAAAAAAAATATCTGTGAAATTTCCATTTTGCACTATTTCACTTCAACAAGCTTCATACCTTCCTTTCCTCCACTTTTCTCCTTTGCAGATTGTGAACTTTAAAATTTTGGTATAGAAAACAGGTAAAAAATAATATGTGGTGTTACATTAGTCCTGAACTAAAGTATTTTTTATTTTAGAGTTGATATTTTTATTTTTAAAAGAATATCCACAAACATACACATTTTTTGTAAGAAAGACCAATTTTTAATTTTGCCTACAATTTTGGAAGAAAAAAACTTAAATGTGGACATCTTTACTCCTTCGTAAACCTGTTTAATAGCCCCTAATATCAATGCACTTTCTTCTATTAATTATGATACAGACAATTGAATTTTCACAGTCCTCTTTCTGTTCTGATATTTACAAGGAGCTAGAGGACTGGTTTTATATACTGCAGATCCGAAAATTACTTTTGGACTTAACACAGTCATTTAAATGCCAAGATTTTAAAGGCCTCACAAATGTCTTGGATTTGTAGTTCATGAAAAGTTTCATTCTTTGAAAGAGTCTCTGAACAGTCTTGCCAGGGAAGTGGTGGTAAAATGGTTTTAGCACTTCTGTGAAAACTGTAGCACAGATGATTAGAGATTATAATACACAGAAGGCCTTGGAGAGTACATTAGATATTAACAACACTTGGAAGCTGAACTAGAAGCTGGTCAAAGAAAACCAAACAAAAATCCCTCTTTTCTTTTCCTTTCCCACCATAGTTCAGCCATTTCACACACACAAAACATAAACAAAATGAGAATGAAAATGCTTAGTTCCAGAGTGGCTGTTGTGTTGCCTCAAAGAAGATTAAGTCAGTCTGGTTAATATCACTCATATGACAGAATAATGACTTAAGGCTATAGAACTAGAAACATCATGAGGCTCTTCCATGGCATATCCCAGACTTTGAAATCATTAAATGCTTCAGAATTGGGGTCCAGTATTTCTTGGTGAAACACAGTACTTCATGCAGCATTGTTTCTTAATTACAGACTGAAGTTTTGTCAGCTTTTTTTTTAAGCAAGTTTTTGTATATATTTTTCAGCTGACCTCTAGGCAAGTCTGCAACTCCAAGGGTTGAATTTCCAGCCTTTTTGAAGACTGCACTTCATATCAGTGGTCATACTGGTGGACCTAAAAGGTTATCCTCCTGAAGGTGATGGGGGTCCTGCCCTGGCAAGCATTGGAGAGTGAATCTGAAATGTCTCTTCAGGGAGACATACAAAAGTTATGAGGAGAAAGGCAGAGAATTGCTGCTAGATCAGAAACAGGCTAGAAAATAAAGGATAGGATTAAGTATTGAGTTATCTATGGAGGAGTCATCAGCCAGAGCCTTGAAATGCTTAATAAATACGTTGTGATAGCTGCAAAAAGATGGGGAGGGGACAAACCAGCACTGACAGGTGATTTGCTTATTTATGGCCTGGTCTGGGCTAGAGCAGACTAACCATAGAATCACAGAATCATTAAGGCTGGAAAAGACATCTAAGATCATGGAGCCCAACTATGTTCACCACTAAACCTTGTCCCCAAGTACCATATCCACATGCCTTTTGAACACTTCCAGAGATGGAGACTCCATCATTTCCCTGGGCAGCCTGTTTCAATCCCTGACCACCCTTTGCATGAAGAAATTTTTCCCAGTATCCAATCTAAACCCCCCCGGCACAATTTGAAACCGTTTCCTCTGGTTCTGTCACTTGCTACCTGGGAGAAGAGACTGACCCTCACTTGTCTACACCCTCCTTTCAGGCAGTTGTAGAGAGAGATTAAGCCACCCTTGACTCACCTTTTCTCCAGGCTAAATAAAGCCAGCTCACTCAGCTGCTTCTCAGAAGACATGTGCTCCAGACTCTTCACCAGCTCCATGGCTCTTCTCTGGACACACTCCAGCACCTCAACATTTTTTCTGTAGTGAAGGGCCCAAAACTGAACATAGGATTTGAGATAGCCTCACCAGAGCCCAGTATAGGGTGACGATCCCTTCCTTAGTCCTGTTGTCTGATATAAGCAAGGATGTCATTTCTTGACTTAGAGGTCAAGAAAACTAGAAACACAATGGTAAAGCCAGAAGTAAAACAGAAAAAACACCCTTTTGCAAAGGTAAAAAATTAAATATAACCTGGTATCATATTTGACAGCATCTTGACAACCATTTCAGTTAAAAGAGAGAGAGTGTGAGACATGGCAGGGTGCTTGAGAAAGATTTTTTTCCAGTGAGAGCCAAGAGTGAAGGAAATGTTGAGGACTAACCACCTCAGCAAGGATGCTGCAGGAAAGAGGCAAGTTTAGCCAGAAGGCAGAACTTCTCCTGCCAAGCTTCTCCAGAGAGCAGTGGATTAAAATGAGGAGCACACTGTCCCAAAAGATGGAGATGCTGAGGCATAATCAGGGTTCAAATCCTGTGGTACAAGAAATGCACAGTTATCATTAACAACAATACTTTTGGAAGAGATGGTACACCCTACTCTTTCAAGTACAAACCAATTGTTAGATACTGCAATTAAAACTATGCACAGGCGAGATCAGACTAGCTGCTTTCCTGCAGAGTTCATGATCTTCCTCCAGGATCCAGCTGGTGAGTTTACAAATGCAAAGCCTGCAAAAGCAAAGTATGCTGAAGCTATTTTCTCATTGCAGCAGGAGGTATAGGAAGATCCTGTGAAACAAAATCAATTTCTAAAAGAAAGTAACTCAAACTCCCACAGTTCTGCTTGACCTATGTGTTTTTCTGATCTTTTAGTCAGGCTCCCTTTTTAATTTTCCCCAGCACTCTGACATGCATAATTTAATATTTCAAATTCATTGCCTTTCTGATCTACATTTATCAGACACTTTGAAGCCAGACATAGTGACACCTTTTTAAAATGACGTGGACAAAAACAAGTGCCCGCACTTTTTACTGTGCGTATGAAAATTCATAAGAGCAAATCATTCCGTGTGCTTTAAAATTATCTAGAAATACCTTTGGCAAAAAAGCATTTCTGTGTGTCTGAGAAGAAAATCACTTCATTTAAGAAACCATCTTTAGACAATTTAGTAAGGGCTACTTTGTGTGCCCAAATTCTTTAGAGACTATTTATCCAAGCAATAGTTGAAAATAATTATCTGACCACATGCTTACAAAGGAAGGCAAGATTTGTAAGGCAGATAATATCTTTCAAGTCTGTATAGCTGGAGAAAGCAGACAAGTTTTCAGGCATCCAAGCCTTTCCCCAGCTCATTTTTTCTCTCATCTTTATAAGCTGGTGTAGTAAAATAAACCATTTACATTCCAAAACTATCACAGCTACAACACTGATACTGATACTCACAAAGCTGGAGACTGAAAAGGCACACTGCATATGGATGTAAGATGTCAGCTGAAAACTCTTACAGCATAGTGGCGAGCAGAAAAACCCCATAACTGTACCGGCAAATATTTCTACAGAAGGGTGTGAGTTGAAGTTCTACCTTAAAGAGCTTCCTGGTGGGAATGAAAACCTGACAGGGTTTTTAGTTTTATTTCATTTTTTGACTGTTGATGTTAATAGGAATGTCCTGTTCAGAGAATTTCAATGCCAAGAAAAAAAAAAGGCAGGCACAGGGGTGACTGGATGGTGTAGATTCCTCACAGTTATAAACGAAATACGGGAAAACACATCTGGGAGCCACATTGCTGAAGGCTGAACAAAATGAAGCTAATGATCTGAGAGCCAAAGCAGCACTGAGACTGAAGGCAGAGAGAGCCCTGAATATGCAGTAGACCAGAAATGTGAAGCATCATGAAGCATCATCTCTCCATCTGCAGTTGAGAGATTCCAAATTTACCAGAACTGCTTTCAATATAAATGTATCTGACCTTGTTTACTTCTACCAGACATGCAATGAAGGGAGGCAGCAAAATGCTGAAGAAAATTGTGGCTTTGCTTCTCAATATTCTCCTGTGCCTTTCCCAACCTAATGCTAGTGCTACTTGGGTGCCTGCCTCACTCTTCCCATCAGAGAAAATAAATACAGGTAGCAGGACCTGCTCAATAGCAACCTTCAAACCCTTGGAAAAGTCTGTTATACATGGAGGCTGAACAATTCCTACATTTGAGGGATCACAGATCCTTCGTTTAGGTATGTTTGGAGAACAAACCTAACTGAAGTGTCACCCATGACTTTTCTTTTTCCAGTGGCCTTGTGGATAGCAGAAGGGCTGCTGCTCACTGTGATGCTTATCCACATATGTGTAACTGATGTCAGTGATGGAAGAAATCATCCCTCATTTGTTCTTGGAAAGTGTCTTACGTAGGTAATTTTCCTCTACATGGGGCACTTATTCATGCCTTTTTTCAAAGACCCTGTAAGATTGATTGTTCCTTTCTTCCTTTCATCTATGGTGTGTTCCTCCTCAAGTCTCCATGTCACTCATTTCACGTGTGAACAGAGGCATGAGAGGAAGGCACTGAGGTCGATCCTGTGGGGATTCAGCTCAGCTGCACCCCTTGCACTGACGTCTCTGACAACCCTTGGTGAGGCTCACCCAGCCCTGCCTGCTTGCTGCATTTCTAAGGTCACACAAAGATCTGCAGACCCACTGCCTGCTCCACCCCAGCAGACCACCAAGGCCACCAAGTTGGCTGCCCTCAATGCCACAGGAAGGTTTGCAAAGTAGCTCATTCTGGTGTTGTTGCTGTCTCGAGAGGGCAGCTGCCATCCCTCATCCTTCAAGGAGATGAGTCCTCACAGTGCTCCACATCTCACCGGGACATGGTAGCTGCTCTTTCCTTTGTCTCACTGTGTTATGTCTTCCTTGTGCTTTCCAACGAAATCTCTAGGCATGAGAGCAGAGCTTTCTTTGCACTGTTCTGTGCAGACTCAATCTGGAAGCCCTCTGTCCTCCCCAGCACACAAAGCACCACTGGAGCAGCATTGTCCTCTGGCAACTGGTTTTCACAAGAAGCTGCCAGCTACTGTAATCCTGAAAAAAAGTAGAGGCTCTCTACACAAAACAAAGAACATCCAAACTGTGGAGTGGAACCCACGTATATCTACAGATATCAATTAATTAATGGAAAAATCATTTAGCAAAATTCTGGAAGGGATGGTAAAAACAACAAAACAGAGACAGATTGACTGGTTGATTGCCACCAGGTACAAATTCTATTTTGTCAGTCACTATTCTGTCTGCAGAGTAAGATGTTAGTTTTGTTTTGTTGATCTTTTTCCTTTTTGAAGTTCCTCATGGAAGCAACAGCTCCATAGAGCACGGCCTCTCATTTTCTTACGGAGCCTTCCAGAACAATAAGGCCCCATGAACTACATCACTGAAAAAAATAAATAGCTTTAATTAAAAAAAGATTGGGTTTTTGGGTTTTTTGTTGTTTGTTTTTTTTTTTTAAACCAAATTGCTGCTCCCAGGAGAGTTCAGTCAGCACTGCAGAAATGTAGACAAATTAGAAGCCATGAGAAACCAAAAAAAATGTTAAGTAGCTGAAAAGGGGGTTCGGATGAAGAAAAAAAAATGGAAAGGCGTAGCTGTGTGTACAGTTTAGCTGAGCAATGACTGAGGCCATATGTCAACTGGCTACAGGCATCTGCTAGAAATAAACAGCTAGCAGAGGAATAACAAGTTAGGAGAGTAAAAGAGCAACAGTTAGACATAATGACAACCCTAAGAAAGGCAAAATTTAGACTAAACCTCAGTTTTTCTTTTTCCGTAACAGGTCCTAGGAAGTGGAGTATTCCCAGGGTTCTGCATAGAAATACTTTTGCATAGCACACAGCTTTATCCCCTCCCGGTTTAAAGTCACTCATTCTGGAGGACACAATCTTGCACTGTTAATCTCAGACACCAGAGAGGGAGTTTCTACCCATAAGCATCATCTTCCAGATAAAGGTCTTGTTGGCTGCAGGGAATGTTATTAACAGAAGAAATTGCTTCAAAATATTGTCTGTTGCTTATGTAAGATGAAACTAAAAGCAAGCAAGTGGAAAAAAAAAAAAAAAAGAATTGGCCTGTTTCTCAAACTGGTCAAACCAGCAAAGCTGAAGTAACTTTGTGCATTTTCTGTCCTCTTTTTTAGGGCACAGTTCTGGTTTGGGGTGGGGTTTTTTTAAGAAAATTAGAACTACAGCCCATTGTACCCCAAGTGCCATGATATTTTAGTAACAGCATTGACCTTTCTGACTATTTTCCAGTATCTCAGGACCCTTGAGCTGGTATCTCTTCTGTAACTGGTTAAGTAAAAACCAGGTGTGTATCCTCCTGGGTCATCTCAGTGGATGTATATTTAGGAATGACAATTTCTGGATGATATTCAAACATTCCTCTGGATCCATGTCATCTTGGCAAACGGTTTTAGATGCTCATACTGACCTGCATCTCTTCATCTGCTCTGTGTTTTGCTCAGCCCTGTAACCACAGCCAGTATATGGATTTCATCATGCAGAGGTGCCAAGTCTCTGCAGAATTAGAAAAGAATAAAAGTGTGTGACTCATCCTGAAGAAGACCAGATGTGATGTTCCCATTACCTGTTACAGTGAACACATTACCATTTCAAAACTATCCTGATTTTTAGGGGTTGCACTGACAGCTTCATAGCTTTTCATTATCATTTGGAAGAATTGCTCCCAAAAAGGTATTTTCTCCTATGGTGGATACACAGGGAAGCAGCCTCAGCAGGTTTCAGCTTGAGCCCACCTCTTAAGTTTATTCTTCAACATCTGCATTATGGAAAGATTCCTCAAAGGGAATCTTCAGGACTTTGTGAAGCTTAACCAAAATACTTAAAAATAAACCCAATTGCTAAACATCAAAGCAGTTCTAGAATGTGCTATTCATCTCCCCAAAGCACACAAAGAAACACAGAACTAAACCAAGACTCTCTCCATAGTTACACCTTTATGTTCAACTTATACCTAGGCCCAGGAGTAGGGTTGACTGTTCAAGTTGACTACTAATGTGGTTTATACATCTCCCTGGCTTTAAAAAACTCCTTCCTCCTCCCTCTGCACCCACCCAGAAGCTTCTCGTAGTGCCTCTGATGTGCCCAATTTGACATAATTTACTGATGACAATACTTAGGAATGTTTAAGCAATCCCTTCCATTAGACCATCTTTTATGTAAGCTTACATTTTCCCTTTCTCTTGGCTTGAAAATATAAAACATAGGATACTCTCCTTCAGTAGTTGCAGGCAAACCATCTGCTCCCCAAAACACAGCAGTTGAAGGCTTCAGTCATTTAAGAACTGCTGACAGTTTATACATTGCTTCCTTTAAAATAAAAAGCCACGAGGATAAGGAAAAAAAATTGAAACGTGTCTATCAAGTGATACGCATGCATTTCATACGTGATCTAATGTCTCATAAAGCTGACTTCAGTGACTTACTCAAGAAAAAAAAATAAAAATGAAGGGCTAAAACAAGTAGTGCAGAAACCCTTTAATCTGTAAGAAAGAAGCTGACAATATGTTCAAAGCCTTCCTCCAGTATTTACAGAACTAACATCTGACCTTTCACAGACTGAAATCACAGAGTCAAGGTACATGAGCTGGTAACCATTACATATTATTTAGCCTGGAATACTGTTTCTTTTGGTACCACTACATATTTGCAATAAACCAAAGATACCAATTTTCTATGAGTTTGTGGGCACCCTTGAAAGTGACTTTGTCTGGCACATAGCAAATATCCACTTTTTTTATACTCATGTTTAACCACTGCTGGGTCCAGGGCCACCAGTTTGTCTCTAGGCTGAGATCATAGAAATATTGCAGCTCACATCAAAGCCAACCAGAAGCATGAGACAATCTGCACAATGACCTCATGTAAGAGAGGGTAGGAGTTCAACAAACTTCATCTGATGCCTTTACATAGAGTGCCAGGCCATCTGAGCAAGGATTTCAGCATTCCACCTTGCTGCTGCTTACCACAGCATGAGATACAGGAAAAAAAAAAGAAGTAATATTTTTCGTTTATAACATCTACAAAAAAACCCAGGCAGGACTAGAATCAAAGACTCGTAGAATCATTTGGGTTGGAAAAGACCTTAAGATCCTTGAGTCTGAGGTCATATGGTTTATGCCTTATAGTTCCCCAAAGTGGAACAAAAATTTTCTAAGGTTAAACCACATGTATCACCTGGAGATAAAGGGTGTTCAGAGAATTAATAAGCCAGAAAACAAAAAAAAAAAAAAAAATCCATAGACATTTTCCTTAGCCATTTTATTTTGTGGCATTCATAACATGTGATTAGTATGGAACAGTGTGTTGTTGGCTCTGGCAATTTCCTTTTGGGGTTGAAAGATATTGGATAGTGTCTGACAGGGGCACAAACCCCCTCAAACTTGCACTAGCAGCAGTGGTTGGGTAAGGGGAGGTGTTGGGAGGGCACAGAGAGCAGTAATTTCCAGGTAAGCCCTGTTGCTAGTGAGGAAAAATTGCTTATGTATGAAGGCTCTCCCCAGGGATACATTTGGGCAACAGATAAATATTCTGTCGTGGCTGAGGACAAAAGGAGTTCCTCTTCTCTTGAAACCTCTGGTATGTTCTGGTGGAGGAATTGCAAGTCCACCACAACAATATTTCAGCATTTCTTCCACTCTAATTGAAAGAGAGACAAAAGAAGAGAAGACAGCAGTGCAGAAGCACATTCAAATTAAGTGTAATTTTAAAAGAAAGTAATGTTGGAACCTTTTCAAAGTTTGGAATACATTATCATAAACATGTAGTTGTGTAAAAATTAGTGTTCCAGGATGTTCTGAAATAATGGCTAAAGCAATCACCCATGTATTACCTAAAGGCAGTATAGTGGCATTGTTAGATATGATGCCACGAACTCTCCTTTAGTAACACCCTCATTTTCCTGTCTTTAAAACACATTTTCCAAATGTTGCTCATCCAAGAAAACATTTCCCTTGACAGATAATTGATTTCAGATTTAAAAACAAACAGAAACCCCAATAGCAACCAACATATCCACTGGAAAATCAGCCATTGTTAAGCCCCAGTGATCTCTATTATACTTGCAGATATCTGCAGTACTGCCCTCATGCCCTGGAAGAAGGATGTGAAACTCTGACATGGGAGATTTGAAATAATCTGCACCAGAATTTCCTGGCAATTACCATACTAATGAAAAACTGCTTAAATTTAGTCAGCCATCTACTCAGGGAAAGGAAGAGCTGGGGGCAAAGGAACTCCACAAGTGTCTCCTAGTTGTCACCCAGACACTTTGAAACAGATTCAGCAGATATAAATTACGGTTTTTTAAATGGGGGGGGTGGGGTGAAATAAATCAACCAAACCAGCAGATCCACCCTCCTCCTGAAGTACACATGGACAAAGCCTGCTGTTCTAGGACATTTGTTCAGGCTGCAAATTCAGGCCCTCAAAAGCAAGGACATGGCATGATCAAGGCTGTAGTGCTCAGAGATCAGGAAGGACTTATGCTGCAGAGTAGTCCTAAGACCGACAGTTTTGCCCCTTGGACTCGATTGTGTTTGCTTGGAAATGGGAAGACACCGACAAGGAGCCCAGTGCTGCAGGCAAGTTATTGAAAGCAAACTTTGAAAACACCAGTTTCAAGGGCACCTAAGCACTTAAAGATGCTGACTTATGCCCCCTGACATTATGAGCTATTAGACACTTAATCCAGCTGGGTGTTTTGGAAAATCCAAGCAGACGTTTAAGTACCTTCAAAAATCACGTCTGAATGGGGACCGTGTTACTTTTGTATTTATAATGTGGTGACCAGCTCACTAAGGAAAGCAACTTTTAACTGCTTTCACTCAACTGGACAAAAATAGTAATAAAATAAATAAAAGGGCTAATTTGGAGGAAAAAAAATCATTAAAATGTTCTTATTTATTCGGTATATTGAAGGTCACTTTATTGAACAAATAAAATGTCTCTTAGGCACACTCTGTAACTTTTCAGTCAAGCTTCCTTTTCCATCTAAAGGCAATGAACTGGACCACACATCTCTTTACAGAGAGCAATATAAAAGATACAAAGCAATAAAAAATTTTAATCTATTATTTTATATTTCTTATTCAGGTTCAGCAACAAAACCATTCTGGGACAACCTAGGGTCCAAACCACAAAATATCATATTACACATTCCCAATAAACTTTAATAAAGTCATTTCCTAGCTTTTCATTTGTTTGTTTGTTGCCTATTAGCCATTTGTAAATCCTACTAGCATTCCTCTGTGGCAATAGAATAAGTGAAAAGAGAATATTGTCTGAAGAAGCATTTCTATCCTAACGTCTTTCCAGAAACATTGACAACAGACATCTGGATTATTTTAATGCAAACATCCACCAAGCACTATAAACTTTCTTAGTCTAGTTGTAACTACCTCTGTTTGTAAAAAATCTTCCTATTGGTAAAATTAGGCAACAAAATACATTTTCCTTTGCACCTAGATAAGAAAAGGACCCAATCTCACTTGGAGACCTGAAGGGAGGAAAAAAAAGTTCACTTGTTCTTCCTCTAATAGCCTCTTGTTAGAGATATCTGTACCTACATTAGAGATATCCATAACTATCCAGAAGATTAGGAGTAACAGCATCTTTGGAACAGAGGATGGGGCGTTTTCTCCAAATAGCACTTGCATAAGACTAGAGTATCCACAATTACCTGACTACATTATCTTAGTCTCTGATCCAAACCCACTGGCAGCCACTCTACTGTCTTCAGCAGACTTTGGAGGAGGTGCTAAATGAACAACTGATGCATTCGAGTCCAAATCTTACACCTGTTCTTTTATTTTCTTTACCTCCCTTGTAATACAAATGGGCACCTATAGATGATTAACCAGAAGTGGAAAAATTGAGCTCTGGAAGACTCTCAGTCCTGCTTTTAAAGCTACAAGACTAAATGTTCCTGTGACAGATGCTGCATGGAGGAGTTCTATGCTCCTGGCTCCATCAATATGTGCATTCCCCTCATTTCTGTGACTGCCAACAGCTTCATTAGAGAACTCCAAATTAGAGAACTCCAAATGGAGATCTCTTAAACAAGACTGGTCCTTCAGCAGCCCCTATTTGAAAGCACAATAAATTACGAATCTAACAGAGTGATAATTTTACTGAAATCTGATTTTATCTCATCAGACAACTGTAAGTGCAAGTAAGTTAATAATGTACGCTCTTCTCTCCTGTGGCAGGGATTTGAGCTGACAGCCCATCACAAAAGATTTCCTGTCATTGTAACACTTCTTGTTACTATGTAAAGAAGCCAGGATTGCTAATGAAAACTACTTTTTTTGGTACCATTTTCAATTATAAGAAGATTTGTGCAGGGTTTTTGGAGATGTGGTGCTGATTCCTTGCCTCCATACTACCTCCCGCATTCGTCTTTTTATTTTGTCTTTCATCTCTTTTCTGATGCCCCACATCCCATCATGCCACACTGCACTCGTTAAATAAACCCCTAAATCTAGCTTTTGTCTAGCACTAATCCTTTTATTTCCTAAATCTTATTTAATCCAAAGGGCTTCCTTTCATCTCTTTAACTGTCAGTTGGATCACTACTGTTTCCTATCAACAGCTCCTGAAAATCCTGTATGGAGTTAAAAAGCTTTCAAGTGTTTCTATGATTCTCATTAGATTCTGCTCTCCCCAACACCTGCTAAAGACCATATTGCTGCTGCTCATGCCCTTCTGCCTCCCCTTGCCTTGACACAGCTCACAAGCCATAGTCATGTTAGAAAGGGTTTCCCCACTTTTTCTGGAAAACTCCCTGCCTAGTTTCAGCCCATACATTAGCAAGACTTGGTTAAGTATGCATTGTTTAATACAGGGCAAAACTTTTTAGGTAGAAGCCATCAGGGAGAGGGTCACAAGGAAGCTTTCCCTGGAGCCACAAGGAAGGGGTTCTCAGTTGGTTTTTCATGCATTAAATCACTGTCCATGAAAAGGTGTCGGTATTTCCGCCTTGTACTCCTGTTTCTCTTTTTGATCCCTCAGTGGCCAGTGGAGCAAAACTGGTGGAAGAAGCAGCTTTCAAAAGTCTCTCCCCGTAAGGAGCACCTGTTTGCTAACACCCATCAGGTGTCTGCAGCAAGGTCCTGCCTTCCCACTGCAAGATACTTTAGAGTGAGTCCATGTGCCAGGTGAGATGTTGAGCAGAAGTTACAGTGAGAGGACACCCCAGTTCTCATACTGCCCATTTGCAGACCATGCATGCCAGCTCTCTGCTCCCCGCCTTCAGCAGGCCAGAGCAGCTCCTCACAATCTGCCCTGTTCAGAAGCTCTCAGAGAGGCTGTACAAATGCCTTTAAAACTTTCTGCTCCTTGCAGCCTCCCACAGTGCATGTGACAGCAGCAGAAGCCAAAGCCCAGAGCTGGTGAGTGTACAAATACCATTCCCTCCAAAGGGAGGCAGAGCTGCTATTGCTACTCCATGGTGGGAGGGAATTATCACACCACCCACTCTTCCTCCAGACACCTCTTCACCTCCTTTCAAAAGTGCTTGTTGATTTTAGAGTATAGAGATGACCAGTCACTTTTACACCCTACTGGACAAACAGCCCAGAACATCAGATTTAGCAGTTCAGATTTAATTAAAAATGTGTGGAATTTATTTCCATTTTTCCCCCTCTGGCAGTGGCAAGTGTGACTATGAATACGTGAAGGACACCAGGAGCAGTGTACTCACCGAGTCATGAGCACCCTCGTTCCTTACTGACAGAGACCATGTACAGAGAAAAAGGCCATTCAGAGCCACCATTCAGCAGCACGAACATGATCTCTTGAACCTCACTAATTTCAGGCATGGGATTTCATGCTGAATGCTGCCATGTGGGCCCACTGTACACAGCCAGTTAAACTGGCTAGATGGCTGCTGCAGTCCACAGCTGCTCTGGTTTGCATTCAGAAGCAAGCTGTTATTTGCTTCCTTTTGCACAACACAAGCCTTATCTCTCTGCAGACATGCAGTAGCACGTCTGCTACCTTTGCACTACCATACTCATGTCTTAGACGGGGTGGGTCCAAGCAAGTTCAGTCAAACTCCAGAGGCTTTTTTTAACGCTGAAATATTTTCTAAGAAGGCAATAGCAGGATGAATGGGACTGAAACAAGCATGGGAACACAGTAACTGTAAATTTATCCTCACTTGTCTCTTTCATATAATGCTTATTCAAAATCTTCTAGTGTTTTTAATTAGATTTTTCTCATTGTGAGTTTTGTATTTTACTTATGTAATGGTACTCCAATGAAGTTAACTAAGAGCTACAAAATTCAGAACTATATTTTTAAAAAATCTTTCAAAACCACAAATGTCTTGTACTGAGGGTTGAACAACTTGCTTAAGGATCCAGAATCCAACCTTTCCTCCAGCTCAGGTATCAAATGCTCCTACCCAGAAGGTCATCCACCACCCTTGCAACCCCTTTCTGCAGTGTGGGTGTGATAACAGGACCCAACCCAGCCAATCCTTCCGGAGGCGATTTTCCAGCATGGTTCTGGAAATTGCAGTGAGCGGGGGGTGACCATAATAACCACTGGGAGAAGGCATGAGCTTCACAGATATGAACTGTGCAGTGCCAGTTCCCCTCCATGGCAAGCACAGGGCTGGGTGACCAGGGCCTGGCTGTCTCATTTACTTAGTCCTGACAGATGCAGAAAAGCAGAGCAAGAAGTTTCAGATTTCACCAGTCATTTATAATGCTACCTCATCATCATCCACTGAAAGGTATGCGATTTCAACTACCAAATATAACAATTTATCAATTAAAGGGGACTCCTCTCAGAAAAATTAGATTTTTTCCTGTGATATCTGTGAAAGCAAAAGCCGAAGGAAGAAGTAGCCAGTGCAGCCAAAATCTCAAATTGACACCAGTAGTTTAAAAACAAACTGCTGTTTTATAGCCATGCAATGTAAAGGATGTGAGGTGAGTGTAATTTGAGTGGAACAGCTTAAAGCTGAAGAACAAACAGTCCTGCTGCCCTTTGAGCCTGATGGAAGAGGTCTGCAGAAATGCTGCTATGAAAGAGGGGTCACAACTGGTCTGGGGGTTATAAAGGTGTGTGTTGCTACGAGACAGTCTTGGACTAAAAATCAGTAGCACCAGCATGTATTTTGCAGCTGACAGAATGCTGGAGAACCATAGACAATGTAAAGGAAATTATTTTAGAATTCATGACTACTTTATCATCTCCAAATTTGCCACTTCAACCTGAAGTGACATGAAAGAACAGAACTGTGGTAATATTGGGAATATAGGATAGCGCCTACTATCTAATGACATGGCACTTCCAGCAATGAAAGGGACAAGCAGTACAGTCCATCGACTCTTCAAAGCTACCTGGAGGCCAGTTTTAAGTCAAGAGACCTGCCATTATATGTATCTCATATCCTGCATTCAGCAACATCCATCTCACATGCACACAAAACTTGCCGATGGACCACCAAAGCTCCTCACACAAAGTGGTGGTCATGTCCCCATACTTAACAAAATGAGAAGAAGTGCCAGCAGTAGGAAGTGTAACTGGCAAACAATCATTTGTCATCTGGGTAATTTTAATAGGGGCTGTGGTAATAATTAAAAAAACACAGCGGAAGCAAACATTGGACATAAGGCTCAAAATCTGCCTAAAAATATCTAACGTGTCATGTAACTGCCTAAATGCTTAAGTAAAGGTTCTCTGGCAGGTTTGCTACTTCTGCCATGACTTTGGTTCCAAAAACACATAGGCAAAAGCAGCACCTAGGCATATTCCACAAACAATGGCAAGTTGGAGAGAAATGTAAAAGAAAATCCCCCAGATTCTCATTTTTCATCTGGCTTCACTTTAGAGTCTTTCATATCCTGAGGTCATCCCTCTCCAGGAATTACATGACTTGCCTTTTACCAAAGCAGTTCACAGATAGTAAATATGTTTTATAAGAGAAAGCTGGAAGGGAAGCAAAAAAATTGTAGCTGGGTCTTGACTTTCTCTTACATTTTTGGATGAAAAATTCAAAATTATTTTCCCAACTCTTTTTTTCTCAATGAAGAAAAATATTTCAGAGAGTCAACTTGAAGCTACTCAAGGAGATACTTAGCAGTGTGCCCGGGGAACCTGTTTCAAGGGTTTAGGGGTCCATGAGTGCTGCTCAGTTTGAAAGAACCTTTCAAAAATACAGGAGCAGGCAATCCCATTGTGTCCTAAGTCAAGCAAGCAGGCAACAAGACCAGCTTGACCGAACAGGAAACTCCCCTTGGAAGGAAGAAGAAATTGTATGTTTGCTGGAGGTGAGGTCAGGCTGTACAGGAAGTTCACAGGTGGTCAATGGTTGCAAATCTTTTGGATGTAAGTAATACCTGTTCATTACTGATGGTTGGTTTGGGGTTTTTTTAGCTCCTCATACTAATTTTTAGAAATTTCTAAGCTGCTTCCCATGGGAAAACAAAGGAGATTGAGAACAACAGCACCCCATTGGAGAGAAGGTCTATCTGTCCCAACACTGTCTCCAAACTGACCAACCACTTGTCTAAAGGAGACCATGAGTGGTGCAAGACAACTGTAGATGGTGATGTTTTGTGGTAAATACAACATTTACTAAAAACAAGCTGGAAAATCTTTCCGTTGTAAATGCAACTACTCCCGTAGAGCTCATAATTACTATTGTTGTCATCCTCGTCATCAAATTATCATTCAGCCAAGGAACTGTTGAGTAAAGTCATCAACTTGCTGTAGTTATAAAAGAAGAAAAGCAGGAAGGGTAAGTAACATCACAGAAATTATTTTAAAAACAGCCTTGTCACAGAGAAAATTAAATCCTTTCCACCACTCACACTGCCAACTAAATATTTGTGTTTATCTCTTCCCATCCTTTGTGCTATCCTGGATGTGGGGGATGACCGCATCTTTGGTGAGGCATTGAAGCAGCCTGATGGGCAGCTGCAACATTTTCCAGGGAGTACAGGAGCATTTCAGAGATCCCTGAGAACAGGCTGAATCACAGCACTGTCTGTTTGATCGGCTCTCTCTCCCAAAGCATCTGGATGGAGCTCCAGACAAGAGATGCTCAGAAAAGGAGTTGGCTGCTCGCCCTGCTGCAGATGAAGAATTTGAGCAGCACAGAGAGCACAGGGGGAAGGGAGTGCATTATTTCCAGTGGAGGAGAGACACAGCCAAAAGATGCCCCAGATTTGAAGGAGCTTTATCAAAATACAGAATCAACACATTTACTTGCAAAGGGAGGGAGGAAATTCCAGGATAAATTGACTGGATTTTGAAAGGTCATCCCCAAATCTAGTGGCTAAATCTAGCCAAATCAAGGTGTAATTTCTTCTCTTGTGGTACAATAATTCACAGAATTTAGGGTAAGAGATTCAAGTCCAAATCAGTTCCATTTCCCTAACAGGGTTATTCATACTGTGCTTTCACGGGTACACAGGAGGAAACCTATGGCATTTTCAGGGTTCCTCTGAAAGGAACGCATAAAAGGCTGAAAAAGTCAGCCTTTTAAGTCCAGTTTGTACAGGTGCAAGTGACACAAGGTAAAAACCAGTCGTGAACTGCTTCCAGTGCCACAGGCCATTGAGTACTGATGTTATTATAAAACCTGGGGACACAGCAAGCAGGTGTTAGACTGACCAAGGGGTTCCTGCACCAGTTTAGCTGGAAGATGGAGGGAGGGGGTCAGTGTTGTGGGGAGGCTGTAACCCATGTGTTAGCATCCCCTGGAGCAGCCTGTTCACTCCCACATCATGTGACTGATGTGCAGTCACGTGAAATTGCAATGGCACTGAGTGTGTGCCAAGGGTGGACACTGCCCTGACTGGCACGGACAGGAATCCCTACACTGCCCTGGTCAGATGCCATGGTTATGAAGGGTGTTGTGCTTCACCACATGTAGAGGAACAGAAATCTCTGCAATCAGATATTTTCCTTTCTCATGGAAGTAGTGGGTAGTGGCAACATGTCTCAGCTCTGAACTAGATCATGTGGAGAAGCAGGATGACATATTCAGCTGCTTTCCCACCCCCTCCTCACAAAAGATAGCAAATTGCCTATTGTTCTTTATTTTCTTGCACATCATTTTGAAAAAGCCTTACAACCACTAATTTGGGTGTTTGCCAGAATGAAAGCACCCCTAACATTCAGAAATGACACTAGTATAATTAGGCACAGGCAAGCCTTTTTGCACAGAAGGTGAAACAAGCTGAAATACTTGCATAGGCATGGCCATTGCATATACCAAAGGTTCTTCTGAGCTCTGAGAAAGCCTGAAACATGCTGCTTCAGTACTAATAAAGTTTCACTCTTGGTAATCACCCAGACTCGGAGTGGCCAAAAGAACTGGCGCAGGATAGCTCATGTCCTTGCTCTCTCTTTCACTCACAGCCTCTTGTGTTTGCTGCCAAACACTGATAATCCCCTTACTGCAGACCATTGAGCCTTTGGGACCATGGGAGTAAAACAGTCAAGCACCAGCTTTTTGTGACAACTCCAGTGCTGGGAGAGAGAAGCAGAGACTCCTCCTGGAACATCAACTGCATGCAAGTATAGGGTAAAAGAAACTGACCCTTTGAGCTTTACAGAGCATGAGATGCAACCCATGTGACCATCCTCACCAAAGGGCAAGAGTGGAATCATGTGGAGTCTCCCTGTGACACAGCCCCAGCTTTAGTGGGAGACTCCGGCCATGTTCCATAATATGAACTGCCGAGCCCTGACCAACCCACCGTGAGGAACCAGCATCTGCAGCCTCGCTGGCTCTGAGCACCTATGAGTGATTATACAGACACTCCAGACACTCCATACCCTCCTTCTTTCTGCCAGGCAGCACCTGGAATGGTGAGCCCAACAGTGGACGTGTAGGAAGTGGGTTATGCAGCAAGTGGGGTACTGCTATGAAGAAAGGAGGGGTTATGCCCCCTTGAACTTGATTTTTGCCAAGCAGGAAAGCAGAACCAGATACAAGGAGCTCAGCTATTCCCCTTTGTTGCTCTCACACACACGATGTCAGGGAAAAATAAGCACAACCCTGCCAGTACCTCAGCCAGCAGCAGAAGCACCAGGACTCCAGGTGCCCTTTCCTCCCCACCATGCACATACTGAAGGTAGGAAAGTTGTTCTTGGCATAAATTCAGTGGGCATCTGTGCTTGCAAAGGTCTTCATTGCAGAAGAGGTGAGAGAGCTCCTGGGAGTCTCTCAGGATTCTGGTAAACAGCAAACTTTTGCAACACGAGATTTAGCAGCACCTCAGAGAACTTAAAGCAACTCTATTTCTAAATATTTGCTCCACCTTTCAGTGAAGCTCCTACAGTATTTGCATTCACAGAGAACAGGGCTGAAGTGGATCCAACTCAGGTGGACACATTCCCACACATGTGTCCTGATCCATCTGTGATTTTTGTCAGTGTCACTGCAGTTGCAGACAGCAGTGGAATAACTCCTGTC
The DNA here is from genome assembly GCF_017639235.1 of Corvus kubaryi. Classification (NCBI taxonomy): domain Eukaryota; kingdom Metazoa; phylum Chordata; class Aves; order Passeriformes; family Corvidae; genus Corvus; species Corvus kubaryi. The sequence continues at coordinate 7,503,455 of NW_024580666.1, read as the reverse complement.
AGGACATTTTATTGACACAGACGGGTTACATATTTTTGTCTCCACTGCAGGAGACAGCAATGGGTTAGGCTCTGCAACTGCGCACCAACTACAGCTGGTTGGCAGAGCAGAGAAAAGCCTACCTGTTAGAAAAAGTCAATTTTCAAATCCTGCAGTCAGCACATGGTGCTTAAGAGTTCTGTGTAAACCTCTGAAATATGGTCCTTTTCCATGAAGGCTTTATTTGAGAATCTTGGAAAGGCAGCACAAAAGAGAGACATAGTCAAGTTCTGTTACAGAAATTATGAGACCAAGGACCACATTTCCAAGACAGCAAAATCTAGAAGAAAATACCAGGTAGGTAAGTAAATATGTAAAATATTTCCCAGTATCTGAGTTTGACACTCTCATAAAATCACCATTTTCTCAGTCTTCTTGTGCACCTCCTTCCTCTTGCACCAGAACTTAGCCCCTCTCGCCACAGGCTGTCCAGGCTCAGTTAGGAGATACCCCTTCATCCCTCCTCAGGTCTCTTAAGCTGAATGAAAGTCACAGGTGTAGAATTCATGTAAATGGCATAAAAACTCAAAAGCTGAGCTGAATTCTAGCCAAGCAAACTGTCTGTGTGGCTTTGTTTTGGAGAAGCTATAGAAAAGAAAATAGAGACAGGAGGCTTTTCAGAGAAGGTTCTTCCAGAAAGTTAATTACAATTTCAGTTTGCAGTTGGGAAGTCACAGCTACAATAAGGACCTTGTAGGTACAAAAATGCTGTTAGTGAGGATCTTCTTGTTATTTTCTAAGTCCATGAGAGACTTTTCTCTCTCACAGAAGAGGTAGCAAGGAATGTAAACAACCAAGCCACCTGCAACCTTGGAAAGTCTTGTTTATGGTATAGTAGAAAATATTTTGATAATGGATGTTTTAGGATTTTGGCCAATCACCCCCAAGGGGTGGCTGGTCCTTTGTCCAATTAGACTATGAAGAAAAATGTCTATAAAAGAGTTTGTAAAATAATTAAATAAATCAATCTTGCTGCACAATTCCTGCCTGCTGGATCTTCTCCTCCTCCTCCTCCCTATGGCTGCGGGACACGGTGATATACTGTAGGAACCAGGCCTGCGGTAATAGGACCTCTGTCTCATAATCTCAGCATTTGTTTTCAAAGTAAAATAGACAAATATTTTCCCCCAACAGCATAAATGAATAGCATATGTGTCCTGCAAGAAGAGGGTGTGTTTGAGAAGAACAGTGGTTTTTATCTTCCACACAGCTTTTTCCCCTTACTAGAAAAACCTGCTTGACAAAGAATCTTCCAAAACTTTTCTATTTTGGGCTCTGATGCATCCCTCCCCTTGCAGGACATTCAGAGAAAGACTTCAGCACTGATGCAGGTGTACACCTGCTACATTCATAGGCACACATTAACCACTTCTATGCCTTTACTGCTTTAGACACTGTACATGAATTGTATGATGCAACCTCCATCAATACCACAAAACTTCCTGACTTTCACCACTACAGAAGACTAGGACACTCAAGAAGAAGACTCTGTGTGCAATTCCTGATCTAAAGCCCAGTGAATCCAACAGACAGCCATGTCCCTCTGTGGGGCACTGAGATGGGATAGGACTTTGAAGCTCACTGGGAGTATTAAAAAACACCGTGGGGGAGATGATTAACAACCAGAAGACTTCCTGGTTGTGGAAAGGGAACTCGATGGGTCACCTCTGGCAGTTCCCACGGCAGCAGCACCACAGAGAGAAACAGGGCAGACCCTCTGGTAATTAGATCTCAGGCTATTCACATGTTCAAGCAAAAACCTTGAATTTCATTTCATACGTTGATGAGGCACACCAAAACATCAGGAAGTGATGTCATGTAAAACTCCAAACAAACAGACTGAAGACACAGATGATGCTGAAGATAGATGTGAGCTCAACTTTAAGATTAGATTCACTTTGGGATGTCAGGGCATGTGGGAACACCAACAAACAACCTACAATGAAGGTGTCTGAAGCTTTAAAACAGTATTATTTCTGAAAATATGAGTTTGGGGTTTTTTCAGAGAAACAATGCTTTTCTTAGCCAACTTCTTCTTGGTGGGTTTTTACCGGAGAAGCAGGAAAGCCACAGGATCACATCCCACCTCCCTCTGGGATGGTGCAGAATGACAAGTGTTGTGCCTCAAGACCCAGGGAAAGGGAAGGTTTCACAATCTCTTCCTTCTATTGTAACTCACAGCATCAGAGAGCTCCTCACAAACTGCTGCTGATCCTGCACACTGCAAGAGCTCTTAGTGCAGCTGAACACTGGTGGCTCCTGGATCCCTTCCCAGAAAACTCTTCCTCTAGAAAAACAAGTTCTTCAGATTAAAGAGAAATATTTAGATAAACAGCAGGACCCAAGAGATAAAAAGCTGGCCTGGCCAAGAGGAGACTGGAGGTCCTATTTCAGGTACCAAAGCAGTCAGTCACATTGTCAAGAACAAAGGCTAGCATAGAAAGTCAAAACTTCCTTGCTGAGCTTGGATAACTTAGGTTTACACAGATTTATAATTTCAATTGAATTTGTGCATGGGTATGTAAGTTTTAAAAGCAGACAGAGAGTGTTCCAACAAGTTAACCTACTCTAAGATACTCTTGATTTCTTTTCACATATCACTTCAAATTATTTCATTGTCATGACATGTAAAGAAAAAGATGATACCAAGAGTCAGTATATTAAGTTTTAAAAGGTGGCATAAAGACATCAAAGCAGCAAAATGAAAGGATTTCTAAGGTTTTGTTGAATTCAAATCAACTTCAGCAGCTGACAGTGAGATGTCTTTGTGCTGCCACGTTAGGATGCAAAGTGAATGTCATTCTCTGCACTCATTTTCCTACAGGGCCAATCCCACAGCAAGATTTTCATACATATAAATGCAGCCTGCACAAGCTCTTCCACTCAGCTGTAAACCTCAGGATTATTTCCTGCTGTTTTTCAGGCAAACCAATTGCAAATACTGAACAGGCATATTTGTTCAGGCTGTATTCAGTGTCCAATAGTTCACACTTGAGAGAAAATTGGTGCCAAAAGAAACAAGTTGGAAGACAGTGGACCCACCAGAAGACCCACCAGAACTGTCAGCAGGTGAGGGATCCATGAAAGAGTCATAAAGGCATAATACTGAGACTAACAATGAAATTAATTTTTGTGAGATTTTCAAAGCGTAGAGAAGATGTCTGGACCTGTGACAGAATGGAAGAGCAATAATCATAGGACAAGGTCAATGCAAGGACAAATGATCTTCACTGTGCAATGGCACCTTAGCCCTGATAAACAGATTTTCTTGTATACATATAAGATATCTGAAATAGCCATCCTAAGACATTAATGGAAAAAGTAGTGTCCTTGTTTTCTGTATCAGTAAAGAAATTTAAGCATCCTGGCATTTTGCAATTAAAAAGTAATAATAATAATTTTGGGGGGAAAATTAAACCAACCTAAAGCATGGCCCAATTTGTTAGCAACATTAGCTCAGAAGTAAAATACAAAAATCCATTTTGGCCAGGAGAGCAAACAAATCTCTTAAGGGGAGTTGTTTCTCAATCTATATATTTATGCATTAAGAAGACAGTATCATTACATCAGGGATCCAAAAGCCAAATTTAATTAATTTCATGAATTTGTGAAGCAGTTGATGCTGCTAGAGCTACTCATTTCTCTTTTTGCCATTATATTGTGTTCTCAGTTACTACTCCTTTTCATTACTTGCTGATAGAGTGCTTTAAAAACCCCAAGACAAACAAATCTCCTAGATATTAATAAAAGGAAGAATTTTCATAAGATATTAACTCTCCCTCTGCCCTCTCCTGAAGAAATATTATGTAAAGAAACCCAGAGTTAGGACTTGTGGGAAGCCTCCAGTCTTGAGTAGCTTTGTGGCGAGGCCCCACCAGAGACGTCAGTCTCACAACTGAAGTCAGTGGTAGGGTGCCGTCTTCCCTTCCTTATCCGAGAGTTATCCTCTCCAACCCATGGCCAAGTCAGGCAGGATTTATAGTCCATGAGGTCAGCTAGCTGCTCAAAACACCAAACAACCTCAAAAATCCACTCTGGTGGAGGTCTTCAACCCAGCCGAAGAGTTCTTGCACCCCACGAGGGCTCAACAGCCACCTCTGTCCCAACATGGGTCCCCCTGCAAACCATCCCCCCCCGGTGCCTCCTCTCCCACTCTCCTCACTCAGGGAATCTGAGACAGGGAGGTTTGAGTGTGGAACAATTGTTTATATCTTTGTGCAGGGGAAATCTGGGATTATTTATGGAAATTCGGACGTTGCTACATACCAGATGCTTTTCTGAGAAGGAAAACTTCTTTTGTTTTGGGGAGAGGGAGGGTTGGAGGGGATTATTTTTAAGACAGTTTGGAAAAGAGCTGAATGTTTGCTCCTGAATATAGAGGAACTTCATTGAAATAAAACATTGGGGCAAGCATTTCATGTAATACCTAATGTTGCTCAAGTTTGTGAGTCTGAGAAAAACATGACCCAAAACAAGGTCTCCTTCTTCATTGCCAAAAAATAAACAAAAATTAACAAAGTCTTCATAACAGTTTGGTCTGTGCCCTGTAGGGAAAACTTGCTCCCTTTCATGCTATTGCTGCGCTAAGCATGGCAGAGGAACGAGATGTGCACATAATAAGGAAAGAATTAAAACGACACTGAAATCACAAACTTCACATTAAAATCTTAAACAATAAAAATGCAGAGTTCAGCAGAACATGGAAACTCCAGCTAATTCCTCCAGCTCAGACATACCAACTTGTCCCCTGCATGATCAGCACAGCCATTCTCCAAGTTTGCTCTATTAACACGTATTCCACAGCACTAATTTTATCTTTCTGTTCATAGTGGAGGTTTCAGACAAATTTCTTCCTATTAGACACCACGTTTCACCCTGGTATGGTTAAGAAGACTTCATATTTTGTTAATTTTACTGTAAATGTCCTCTTCTTTTTTGTATGATATTCCTAAAAACTGGCCCCCATAAAAGGGTTCTTTGAAACATGTGCAGTTTTCTCTTTTTTAACTTCAACTTTTAACTTAAAATGCTGCTTTTTCTTGTAAATGCAATATATTAGACCAAATCATTTCCTGCTGGAAAGATTTCATCCTTTTTTTTCCCAGAATTTAACAGTGTAGCGGCATGAGTTGCCGCTACAACAAACAACATATCCAGAACAAACATCGGTAATGCAATTAAGCTGAGCTGTGACACATTTTAAAGACATTTGAGATGACAAAATCGCAAGATTATCTTTTATCAAAAGGGTCTCTGGACATTCTGGGTAACCTTGGAATTAACTGTAAGATTCTCAGGCAGCCAGCACAGGCACCTCAGTGCTCCCATCCCTCCCATTGCTCCAAGGGTACAAATCAGGTGACAGTAGGAACCAAACCATGTCAGACACTGGATTCCCTAAAAAGACTCATCACCAGGGAATGAGCTTCAGGACTTGCTGGTGGGATCTGCACAGGACCACACAGCAAAAAGTAAGAATTTAAAGCAATCATAAATAAAAAAGAAAAGCCCACACAATCGATGCCCTTTTCAGACCCAAAAAACCCCAACCAATAGGACTGCTATGCAAATCTCCTAACGCAACACATCAGCAGCCTCTGCCTGAACCAACCCTGTTGTGGGGTTTTGTTTTGGTTTTTTTTTTTACAAATCATGATCCTCATCACACACCCCATTTATTCTTGTACCAAAATCATCGTGTCATTGCCACTCATTCCAGCAGTGCAGGACACAGCCCAGGACAAGAGGCTAAATTACTCGGACTTTGTTGCAGTGACTATAGAAGAAACACAATAGGGGAGAATTCTGCCTAGCATTGCCATTTGTAAAAGTCACAGGGCTGCTTTTGAAACAAAACATGAATTCAAGAGATTTCTCAGCTATGGGTTTGTCAATGTTTCCACAGAGTGGGTGCCACGTAAAGGTACAGGCCTTCATCTGGTAGAGGATCACCTGGCTTTGCAAGGTAAAGAATTGGGGAAATAGCATGTAGCTACCTCTGTCAAAATAAAAAGTGACACAGAGAAACAACAGCTTAGACTCTCCCATTCATTCTAAAGAGGCTGAAACATGAATGCCTCTAAATTTAAACTTTGTCAGAATCCAAAATAAAACAGGGTGTTTCTGTACTTAAACTAGAAGTTAGCAAGTATTAGGTAAAAAAAGGAAACACACCAAAGCTACTCAAACCACATCGAGATGGTCCAAGAGCTGTTTTCAGGAATTATTTGCATTATAGTGGGATAGTAAGTACAGCTCATGGGATTTGCAATTGCTCTATCTCTTATGTTCATCCTGGTTCACCAGCTTGAGTTGAAACACAATGAGGGTTTTTAAAATATCTGCTGGTTATAGGAAAAGAAATGGAACCAGCTCTTGTAGGCATATTGGTTTCTGCTAACATGTACTGTCCTAATCCCAGAAAATGTTTACTGATTGTAGTATGTCTTGATTACTGAAACAAAAATATTCTTAAATTAAAATACAATAGATGTATTAAGAAATCTCTCCTAGTAGCAACAAATGAGGAACACCAAATCCTGCCAGCTCCTACATACGCGCTTCATTGTAAACTCATCAATAATCACAATTCAGCTCATGCAGAAGTGTTGAAAGGATTGGGGCCATCAGAGAGTCATCCTCCTAGCACTGACAACCTAAGTAGTGTGCTAGCTTCAGCTAGGCTACTCAGAGTTGTAAGATGGACCTCAGGCACAAGGCAACTGCAGCACCAGATCCCCATTTGGGGGATACTGGATACTGAAACCCTTACAGCCAACGAATGTCTCCCAAGTGGTGTCCTTGGCACCTCCTCAGCAAGCATACTAGTTCATGTATAACTTCAAGATTTCAAATTATCTTGATTCTATTAAGGAAAACCACAGGCTCAGTTTTTACACCAGACATGTTTTCTAGTGCACAAGTATTGCATATAACAGTACTTTCAAACTCGGGAGTGAAAGGACCTAACTTTAAAGGAAGTGTTTTCCATGTAAATATACAGTGTTAGAACGAATCACCACCTTTAATACGGATCATTTTAATAAGGAACAAGCTAAAATGTATTTAGTTTAGTAGCATGATAATACCTTAAATGCAGAACAATGAAGAGTTCCCACCTCTGCAAGCTTATGGTCTAGATGAGAACAGAGCCAAGTAGAAACCAATAATACTTTACAGCAGGAGAAGGAAATGGTCACATTCATTGAATTCAGAATGAGATATCATATTCAGATTAAGAAGTCTAAGAAAAAATCAATTGAATTAATCAGAAAAATATTTGGATTTAAGATACATGTAATTGCCCTTTTGCTATAAACCTGTTACATATACACTGGCCTGAAAATGGAGATCTCTTAATTGTACTGATCTTAAAAATAAGCATTAAAAAATTAAGAGGAGACATTTTAAGATGGTTTTGCTTTTAAACTGAGTATGAAGCAATAGCAGACTAGTTTCATATTCCAAAAGTATTTCATTTATTGCTTCTCTTCCCTTAAGTCCACTTAAATATTCAAGTATTTTTATGAAGGGTACTGTTTGATTTAGTTCACTGCCATGTGGCTGGTGACATGTGTATCTACTTAGGTCAAGATGACATTTTGTATTGTTATGGCATGAGAAAAACTAAATAGACACCCCTTAGATCTTTGTCCCTTACTGTAAGAGAAAAATCCCATAAGAGCCATCAAAGCACAACGCGGACTCAAAATAGCAAATTAGTAATCAAAACTACCCAACACATTCATCTTCAAAATAATCACTGAATGCACAGCCTGCCTCTCCCTGCAGAGACAGAGGATCAAGGCCTGATGATGATTGAAGGCTTGGGAATATGAATCGAGTGCAAATTTGTCAAGGAGGGGAGCGAGGCTGCCCAGTCACGGAGCCAAGTTCTTCTTTCTCTGCCCAAGTGCTTGCAAGAGAACATTCCCAAGAAACTCTACCCATAGAATTAGGATTATGAGAAGAAGCATGTGCAGTATTGCATAAAAAAGGTGGGTTTGATAGCTAATAGGAACATAACACAGCTTAAATGGATCTCCATCCTCAAGAGGTCCATCCCATGGGAAACGCCATTGCACTTGTTACCCACATTTTGCAATGCATTCTCCCAACAGGATGAGATTTTCAGGAACACTTATGACTCAGCTGCTCCCACTGTGACACTGGATAATAACTTGTGGTTCCTTACATACTGACAGTTTAGTTCCTGTTAGGAAAAGAGGATTTCAAACATCTTCGTGGTTGTGTCAGAGAATAAGAACAGGCAGATATCCAAGGATCCCAACAGCAGATTTTAAATAAACAATCCCAGTCCACCTTCCATGTGATTGATAGCAAATTTTCCTCTCCTTTTAACCAATGCTGCCACGGAAGCATTATTATACAAAAATGACAATTGTGCATCCCACTGAAGAAGAATATTAGCAGGAAAATGCATCTCCAACCACAGGATAAGAGTTATTTCCCAGATGAAAGAGCCCAGGTTTGTAAAAAGAGAACCAAAACACAGAATAAATATAGCAGAGTAGGCAGGGAGAAGCAAATGGCAGCACACAAATCAGGGATGCAACATGGACCCTGTGGTAGAGATTCGCTTCAAGCACCATTCAGCCTCTCACTGAGGAACCTTCTCATTATTATACATCCAAGGTAATGGAAGAGCTGCAGACTGACAGATTTGTTCCTCTTGCAAGGCATGATGAGCAAAGGATGCTTGAAGTGTGAGGAAATGGAGAAAATGGAGGCTGACCCTTTGGGAGAGCTAAGATGGATGTTTAATTCTTTTCTTGGACTGTGGGAGAGCTAAATACATGTCAGGACAAGCAGAGCACTGTTAAGTCACAAGGAGCCTTGTGGCCTTGGAACATGCGCTTGCTGTGGGGAGAAGGTCATTCAGTGATTCTCACAAGCAAGAAGGTCAGAGTGAAGAGCAAGGGGGCAGTAGCAGATTTCAAAGAATAATGTGAAAGCAATGTAGTTTTTTCCCCTAAAGCAGTGCTGCAATAACAATCAACCCACCCATTTTACAGGCAAATAAGCACCCTTCACATGTATTTGCCAGACACATTTGTCTTCTCTGTGTCTCCCAGCCCTACCTACATATGTCTAAGTCAGCTAAGTCAGCTTTAGGCTTCTCTTTACATCACATCTCAAAACCAATACGCGCCTGTTCTGAAAAAACAATAAACTCCTCAAGGAGCCACCTATCCTGTGACCCCTCATGGTTTTCTAAGGCTCCAAATTTACTTTCTATCTTACTAAAACCTGGTAGAATGCACAAACTCATCCCTCCCTTTAGCCCAAGGACTCTCTCACTAATCCTGAACATCTGGCTGTAAAGCATTTCGGCTGCTACTTTGTACCAAACTTAACAGGTTTGTTAAAGCCCTAAGTACTGTTAAAACCACCCTTACCAGCTTGCTTGAATTTCTCTTTAGAGCCTTTAACTTTGGTTTTGCTCTTAAGTTAGCTGTTAGTTTCATACACTTTTGTCTAGAAACCACTCTTCCTCAGCCCCAAATTTCACTCTGCTTCTACCTGCTACCCTAACCCCCAGCTCAGAACATCACTAATCCTTTCCCACTAGCATCCAGGTTTTAGGACCTTGCAATGAAACTAATCCACGCTGCAAGCACCTCCATCTTGGACGGAACTCAGATAATCAACAGTTTGTTTGACACCTTTCCAGCCCATGGAGACAGCGAGAAGGGACAGTGTCCCCACCTAAACCCAGCCAAGTCCTTGCCAAACCTACTATAAGGTTATAAGTGTTATAAGTGCATGTTGTGTAAGTGTTATAAGTGTGTTATAAGTGCATGTTGGACCTTTCTCCCACTGTGGAGCCCAACAGCCCAAGTCACCACTGGAAATCCACCTGATGGCATTAGGTATTTCCCAGCATGTCTCTCCAGGTGTACCTGCTCCATGTGAAGACTGTTTCAGCCCTATGAATGACTCTAGTAGAGAAAGAGTCGTGGTCTTTTTTACCATGGAAGAAAAGAGCCTTAGAAAGTCTTGGTAGACATATCACTAAAAATGAAGGTGAAAGGGGATCAAAGGATTTACTGACTGAATCTGTCATGAGATGTAAAGAAGAGAGCGCAACAGGAAGCAAATAATTCACAGAAGTGCTGCCCTCAGCACAGAAATCACTCAGGAGTGAAAAAAAATCTTTATGGGGCTAGAAGAGAAATAATGTGTATTAGTGCATGGGCAGCAAACAGAAATATGGAAAGGCTCGTTCTTCTACTAGCCAGCTTTGTGAAAGTGGTCTACCGCTATCTGGCAGCCCACTATTGGGTCAGGCTGATTGCTACAGACAAGGTTCCTCCAGAGTTTGTAGTGACGCTGCTGTAAAAAGTGCTTTTCACTAAAATCCATATAAACAAGCCATCCACTAACACTCACTCCCAAAAACTGTACACTGTGAAATGGCACGTGAGCTGTGAAAAGTTACTCATATTCACAAGCATGCAGTGTTGTTCTGTCTATCCCCTTTCAACTTCATTTTGTGACCCGAAATCAGTTTGCCCTGCACCAGGGCAAGTTAGGGCTGACTCAAGCCCAGAGACTTCTGCTTGCACATAGGACAATGGCAATTCTCACCACAGGGAGAAAATATCTACAGCCACTGGAAATCTAATGCAGCAAGAGCAGAGCATTTTAAGGTATTAAAATCTGATCTTGCTGCCTTGTAGGAATAGTACTACAGTTGTGTAGCTGTTCTACATCATTTATCGATTCTGTTAATAAATGTAGATTTGTAGCCACATCCTCAGCAGACAGCAGCTATATAAGCAATTATGCCTGATGACTTAAAATAAGGAAGATTAATACAGCACTGTTTCTCTAAATGCATATCTAATTGAGACAGAACAGAAAGAGATAATTCCTTTGTATGTTAAGGTCAAAGCAAGATTGTGCTGGCTTTTGCAATATCCTCATATCTAGAGAAGGAACAATGTTTTTTTCCCGACTGTTGATACTGAATGTTGAGCTAGTCAGAGTCCCTCACTAAAAGGCAAATATTAGAGGTTTCTTCGGTCAACTCTCTTAACACATCAATCAGCAATCAAAGTTTTGAGACCTCTCAAATGCTGTTTGCTGGAGAGACCGGAAATGGTATTCCCTGGCTCTTTCTTCAGATGATCAAATAGGCAAGAACAATGTCCTGGTCTGTAACTAAACCACAAGCACTGTATGTCATGTGCAGATCAGTCGGAATATGCCACACAACTCTTACGTGCTTCAGCATCAAAATGCATTTTGTACTCAGCCCATATCATGTTTGTCAAGATTATACTCTTTCTGTGAACTCCAACAACTTTTAAGCTAGAATTGGAGGCATATTTAACTAAACCAGCTGTCTTCTTAAGATACCCATTTAACTCCAGCAATAGAAGCATCAGTACAGTTACAGAGGGCTATATTAAGAGCTAGTAATGATTTATAAGACAGGAGAACCACAATGACTGAGAAAACAGTCCCAAAAGGGACCTCAGGAGATAATCAAGTTCACCTTCTGCCCCCAAGACCCTTGCGCTGTCATTCCTTACTGATGTTTGTCTGAGCTATTCTTGCTCCAGACTTCAGCCTAGTGCTCCCTAGCCAATTAATTCTAGTACTTCACTGTCCTTTCTGCTAGAATTTTTTTCTAGAACCTGCCCTGCACCTTTTTGCTGCAGTTTTAAAACCTTTGAAAATCACCCTTATTCACCAGAGACCTGGCGAAAGAGTTACTCCTTTTTCTATGGCACTAGTCACTTAAACACTTGGAAACTGCAATCCCAGCTCCTCTCAAGCTAAGTAAGCCCAGTGTTTGAACTTTCTTTTTGGTTCCTATATTACAGTATTTCTCTTAGTTCAGCCATTTTAAAATTTTGTTTCTATTTTTCTGAACCCCTGACATTTTTGTTTAGTTGAAGTGCCCCAAGCCAGACACTGTACTCCAGCTGAATCCCAATCATTTTGGAACAGAGCAGGAACTTTCTTCACACATCTTGCAGGCAAAAACTAGTTTACAAATCAAAGTACATCTTTTAAAAAAAAAAAAACATGGCAATCACAACTTTCTATTCAAATCGTGACACAAAACAATCCTTAGATACTTTTCAGCAAGAACAGTTGTTCTTTTTCTGTTTGTGTAGCTCTTGCTTAACTGTACTACCCCAGATTTATAATAGCAGATACTACTGTACTGAACTTGAAATTAATGAACTCAATCCCATTTCCTCAGGCCATTTCTCTAAACCCATTCTCCAAGCATCTCCTTGGTTAACCCAATCACTCCTTTACTTTCCTCCCTCCAATCAGAACTACAGTTCTACAGACTTACTCATTCAAAAGTAATGGCAGAGATCTCTCAGCCACAAATCACAGTCATTACAGAGTTTTTGACTACAGTAAGGAAAAATTTAAGCAAAACACGAATGAAGAAAAATGAATGAGGAGAAAGATAAGAAGCTTATGGGAAGCTTATGGGTAGCTAACCAACCCTCCTGACAAATGTCTGATAACATGGATTATGACATGCTAGGTAGGAAAAGAAGATATTAAATGCTCAATAATAAGTGCCATTGACAGAGACAACAGACATGGAAAATCTATCCATCTTGGGAAGAATAAGAAAAGAAAAATCCTATGTCTAGATTACAATGAAGAAAAGCACTTTTTTTTTTCTAAATGTCTTGCATATTCTAGTCATGAAGCAGTGAAAATCAGAAAATTTGACCTCATATTCTGTTGTGAGTATGACCACTCAAGCATGGAGGAAAACTTGGCAGCTGATAAAGATGAAGATATTCATGATTTTATCTGTGAGACAAGTGGTCTAGTGCATAGCTGCACATGGAAAAACAGCAGAATTAAGTTAACCAGTTGAATCATCTGGACCATGTCAAAGACAGATTTGAAAGCCATAAGAGGATCTTTTTGGTTTCTCAGTCATAGCTCAGCTATCATCTGAGCTGTTGCTCTCAGCCATACCAGAGAAACTTGAGACACTTACTGTGCAAAAACCTGCAATCCCATGACTCTGAATAGGGTCTTTCTCAAACATGGTCACTTGACAGGAGGTATCTGTACAGGACAGGGAATGCCCAAAGCTAAAAGCAAAAGTCAGGTCCTGTCAACAGTTTTAAACTAGGCTAATGACACATGAGCTCCCTTTTTGATTCCTCCTTGTCTGGATTCAAGGTCCTCTTGAAACTCTTCCCAGTGCTGGGGATTTAAGACATCTTTGCCTATGGTACCAGTGCTTACTCTGGCCTCTCTCTAAGTGTCAACGTTAATATTTCTCTCTCCTCCATCTGTTTAAACCTTAAGAGCTGTAAAAGCTTTCTGATTACTACTGCCTTTCCAAGTTTGGTTGAAACAGGCTAATGGGTTCAAAGAGGGTGGGAATATTAAAGGAACATACAAGACGACACACAAATCTCCTGACTACACATATAACAATTCCCCAGGGTTGATGAGTGCTTTCTGACTTGTGTCAAACTCAACTTCATTGATATCAGCAGGAAGTTTGCTGAAGGATGTCATCTCCCAGGCTCTGCAAACAATGTCTGCCTACTCACTCTTTGTTTTGTTTATCATATAAGGTTTGCACAGAATTAGATTGTTGTTAGGCCTCAATTTAATAAGTGTATGTCTGCATATGGATTATTATAGGAATAGTCAATGTTGTGAGGCTCTCCAAGTCCCTTCCTAAGACCAGAATTCACTTGTCTGTTCGTGGTTTCTGTACTGGGGAAGTATTATTCTGCTTTGAGATTCTGTGGTTATTTTGCCATTTCGATCTATTTGCCATCTAATTCAAAACAAGACATACTAAATCTACTTTTTTGGCAAATACCTGACAGAAAACTTTGTCTATAAGAAAAGAGAAATAGTAATTTTTAAAATTAAAAGCCATTGAACTGCAGATCTTCATCCACAGTTTTAAAATACTCTTTGAAGTCAACACAGACATTAAACCCAGGAAAGAAAGAGTAAAACTGGGGGTATAAAGTAAGATGGGTTTACCAAAAGTTGAACTTTTCAGAATAATAGGTTTCCAGACGAGAGAAATGGACCAGTTTTCCTATATCTGGACTTCATTAAAGTTCTTTCTACAGTGTCATATGGGAAAAGACTATGACGTAGAAAATGGGAATTGAATTCAACAATTGTAAGATGGTAAAAAAGTAACTACGGGGAAGGATGTGCTGACATCAAAACAATTGGTCTGAGGGGGGAGGTTTCCTTGGAGCTCTTCAGGAACCTATGTATTTTTTGCTCATGCCCCTGACTCATAATCAGAATCAAGAGAACAGGGTGCCATAGGGTGGGTAACCTAAAAACTGACTTGTGCACCACCTGCAATGCACGTATTTAATGTGTGTCCCAGCGTGCTGCTGGAAGCTGCCACTGGCAGAAAGGGCAGGTCCATGGATATCCACCCCTGAAGGTAATAACATTTTTTGAGGTGGGGGGACAGGGCACAGGGAAGGAATTTCTCAGTTTTTCTCTGTCTGGACATTGAGAAGAACCAGATGACCTCGAGGCATGGAGCTCTGGAAATCAGTCAGCTTTCAGCAGTGCCAAGCATAAGGTCAGTAAGCTAGAAATCCCTAAGATTTTTTGTCATAGTCTGGGGTTTCACTAGTTTGATGAGGAGCAGAAAAAACAATGAGTCAATCAGTAACAGGAAGAGCAAGAACCGTGCCTATGATGTCACTGTAAAAGAAAAATGTGGTCCTGATATATACGGAGACAAAATTATTTTCCTACTCCGCAGGAATACAGATTTCATTATAAAACACTTTAATGAAACCACCTCTGTAATATCATTCGGACCCAGTCATGCATGAAAACACAAACTGTAACAGGTGTGGATTCCTAAAACGGATTAAGCTAAACCAATTTGACTTATACACCCTGCAAAAAGGAGGCTGAAAGCAGATATAACGTTATCTGTAAGAAACAGCAGGGAACACCAAATGCAGATCCTGATAAAAGGTACTTACACTGCCAGACAAGATCAGCATAACAGCAAAAGGTATAAATAATCACGAATACATCCTAGCTGTAAATTAGAAATATTTTTCTAAAAGAGATAAACAGTACCCTGACCATAATCCCAAACTTGCTAATAATTGATTACAAGAGGCAGCAGACATAGAAAGTCTATTCTAGTCCAGTACCTTTCTATTCCTCCTAAAAAATAGTCATCCTCACCACTGAGAATGTAACTAAACCCAGCATGTTATAAAGCTGGCAAATTAGATGGGGTAAGCTGCCAAACTGAGGTCTACCTCAGGCCAAATTAATAGGTACAGAATTGATTTTTTTTTTATGTGGTACAGTATGTATAAGGGAGACATGTAATCTATAAAGTTGTTTTTCTGCATTTCATGCCAAGAATTTTTCTTAAGACCTGCAGGCTCGACTATATAATCAGTAATCTTTCAAAGTGACTAACTTCAGCCAGAATAACATACATACTAGGTCAGCCACCTGAATTAATTTTTTTTAAAATCCACAAGACATTAATTCAACATGATCAAGACTTTCTCTGTGAAGCCCCAGTGCTAGTCTCTGCTGGGAGGAATTTTCCACTTTTTTATTTCAGTTCGAATAAATAAATTTGAAATGCATTCTATAGTGCCCACATGGTAAGAAATAACAATTTACAAAAAGAAAAACCATGAAGCAATATAATTCCACAGCACTTTAGATGAAGCCACATGAGTTCACGCTGTATTTTGGACTAAAATTTGTGTTAAAGGGCTATTGTACCCAGAAGTTGAAATGTGGAAAAAGTTAAGTGTTTTGTAATAGGGGGTTATTCCCAGAAACAATTCTGCTACTCTGGTGATGTACTAATTTAAACAGCTTCACTCCTCTTTAGGCAGTCCCCATTTGTTTATTTATAGATCATTCATTTATTAATACTATTTTCCACTGACTAAAAGACATCTCCCCTATAGAGTCACACGAGTGTGCAGTGCAAGAATAGGATAGACTGAAGATGGCAAAACATATGCTTTCCAAGAGTAAAAGTTCATTTGTTGCAAGTGTTTTTCTATAAAACAAAGGCCAGAAGGAATTACTATCAAGCTCCTTAGGAGACTCCACTCCTACAAATAAACACATGGGTTGAAAACGGACCTCTATACCAGGGATCATCTGAGAACTTGGAAGGTGCTATGATGTTATGTGCACATGCTGGCATCCAACAGAGAGGACAATTAGTGGAGGGCAACACACTTTGTTGCTTTTGTGCTGTTTGTGGAGCACATGGCACCACACCCCATTGTGTACGGAGCACTTCTGACAGCAAAGTCTGGAGAAGGGAAAACAGCTGATGCCATGAAGATTTTTTGCCTTTTATTTTATACCCCTGTTATACCTTTTTTACAACTTCTGTATTCTTAGTGCTTTTTGCCTACATTCTTGGACTTGTTTGTCAAGCTAAGAGACTAAACATTTTAGAAGCTTCATAGCTAGGGATCAGTGTGCCCCAGACACCAAGGTCCTCTCCAGAACACATTCTATAAACGAAGATAGAACCATCCAGGGGAAGGCTCCTTGGGGAGGGGGGCTCATTGCAGCCTCTCATTGGGGAATTTTTGCTAGATATGCTAATTAGTAAAACCTATAATGTTATACCTGATCTTTTGGGGGGCATGGTGGTGTGCATTTCGGTGCATTTGACCTGGTTGTGTGCATCTAAAGATCCTTAAAATAAATACCAAGGTAAAATCCCTTTTCCCCTTCTAACCGTGTATGACTTGATTTTAAGACCAGGAAAAGGCATCACAGCTACTGCCAGAGAAGGAAAGATTGTAAACAACATGGAAAGTTTGGATATGAGTAGAGAGGAACCAACTATTGTAGCCTTTCAAGAAAGATGGAGAGGATCTGTAATGACAGGACAAGGGGAAATGGTTTTAAACCAGAAGGTAGATTTACATTCAGTGTAAGGAAGAAATTCTTTATTATGAGGGTGTTGAGACCCTGGAACTCATAGCTCAGAGAAGTGTGGATGCCCCACCCTGGAAGTGTTCAAGAAGCAACCTTGAACAACCTGATCGAATGAAAGATGTTTGTACCCACAGCAAGGAGGTTGGACTGGATGATCTTTAAAGGGCGCTTCCCACACCAGCATTCTGTGATTCTGTTTCTGTAGGTGTTCAACCAAAACATTCAGGTTTCAAAATGAAGAAGCTGCATACCCTCACATAGATTATATCAGAAAATTGACTTTTTCTTACTGTAAAGGATGCTTAATGATTCTAAAAGCCTAGAAAGTTAATCCAGAAAGTGAATTTTACTGTAAGTTGTTTTCATGCCTTTGTTTGTTTCTACAGTTAGAGTGGGGGGTTTTTCCAGCTTTTTTCTAAATTTGAATGCAAAAAAAGTTTCAGCGGAATCCCAGTAGTTTAACTGCTGCTTAGTTCTGTAAAACTTTCCTATTGAATAAAGAGTTCTAACTTTATAAAAAAAAAAGGATGCCACCACAATCCTGGTGAAAACCTCCATAAGCAAATATGAAGATCTCGTACTCTCCACAGAGCTCACACATCCTATTAACCCTGTAACTTAGGGAGGCAGGTGAGAACATTTCCATAGAAAGAATTTCTTTCTGAGGTCTCTGCCAAGAAACCCTGAGAAAAGTTGATGTAAAGTTTACCTTTACTTTTACCCACGAGGGTTTTCATTCTCAAATAAAACAAAGTGCATGCAGAAGTACCATGTTTGAATTAGATATAGATAAATCACCTCTATTTTGAGCAGGGATCAAAATCTGCTGGCCTAGAGATAGTTACAGACATCTAATCAAAGTCACCCAGACCTGTGCTCAAAACTACTTCGGATTCACCTCAGATCATAGGTTTTCAGATACATTTTGCCAACTAAGGCTTAAACAAAGGACTCCATGGTCAAAAGTCACAACTTTTGCCTTATTCGAGGTTTTGACCCATTGTATGATTGAACCCAGCTTCTAACTTTTTTACACCTTGGTCAGCTCAGATGGAAAAGTAGGTAGGAAAACACTTCACTTGAAACCAGATGCTCCAGCTAAGCCAAATTCCGTAGAAAAATAAGGGAATATAATGCTTTCCTTAAAACAATCACCACAGTCAATAAAATGTGCTGTGGGGGAATGCAAATATAGTCTCTCACAGAATATAAATAATAGATTATGATTTGTTAAACAAAAAGGAACAACACAAACAGCACATACATGAAAATATTAGGTTCCACAGAACAAAGTTAGCCCTTAAGTCTGAATTTTGCAAATGTGTATATGTATATATCTCTCTCTTTACTCACATGAGGTACTTGGAATTCAGTGGGATTAGTTTATGCATAAATAAAAGAAAGTCTTGATATATATATATAGATATATATCTATATATATATATATCTATATATATAGATATATATATATATTTCCACAAAGTGTGAAAGTGAGTGTTTTCCATGCATTTTAAATTTAGTATCAGATTTATTCTATCTTTCCTAGCTGACAGATTCACCAAGCAATAAAGAACAAATAGCAGGAAAATAAATTGCATTGCACCTATTCTGTAATGTTCAGAGCACAAGCTGATATATCAAACTCAGTGCTAATGTTCCTGTGCACATCATTCTTTCTCACTGGTTTAAAGCACTCAGATTACTTTTTTTTCCCTGTTTATTTCATCTCCACATAGGCTTGTGCATCCTTGGCACAGAGGACATTTTCACACATGTCAAAGAAGTCTCTGAGGTACCAAATAAACAGACTCTTCTTAGTGAAGTCTATATTTTATCCAGGTCCATGGAAAAAGCAAAGCC
This sequence comes from Corvus kubaryi, assembly GCF_017639235.1. Taxonomy (NCBI): domain Eukaryota; kingdom Metazoa; phylum Chordata; class Aves; order Passeriformes; family Corvidae; genus Corvus; species Corvus kubaryi. Next base: position 7,484,585 of record NW_024580666.1, on the reverse strand, counting down.
AAATAAAAATTATGTTTTAAGGGAGTCCACAAGTCTGGGAAAATTCTTTGGTTAAACTTTTTTTTTCCAAAAAGATGGCAAATCAAGGCAAGATGCTACTTTTTAATCATGACAGGGTATGGAAACAGTGAAACAAGAAACAGTAACTGGTTTTAATTTTCCAGAGGGGTATTTTTTTTCTATTTCTTTATTGAGTCCCTGCAGGAAACAACCCAGTGAACACTAGAAATTGCAAGTTTGTTCTGCAAGACTTAAATCTCCCCTCAATTCTTGCATTTTTCAGCTAATATTTCCACACTGGTCTCATTTCCAGTATTTACTTCCATTAAAGGCTAAAGAGTAGAAAAACTTCATGGAATGTATTCACAAGTAACACACACAGGACTCCAATCTTCAGTGCCTGCTCCAGCAAGGCTGCTCGTCAATACAACAAAAATAGGAAAATTATGGTAGGGTCCACCCACACCCCATCTAATAGCAATGGTGAGTGAAGACTAAAAAGTGGAAAAAATGTGATTTTCTTTACACACATGGAAATTCAGCAGGTTCCTTTGAATAGTGTGATTTCCCTGTCATCCACAGGGCTTCCTGTAACCAGTCCTGGAAAGGAAAGTCACTACATTTTAATACTGGGGAACTTCCTTTGCACAGCACCACATGTAAATTGGTAAAAATTATTCTAAATTATATAATTATGGGAGCACAGAAATAAACACAATGTGCTGAGAAGACTCCATGCAGCTTTTGTAGATGGAAGTCAGATCACTATGCTGATGCAGCTCCTGGAAGGATTCAACAAGTGTGGACCAGAGGAGATCAAATTGATCTGATAATTTTGGATTTCCAGGAAGTATCTCACCAAAGGCAGAATGGCAAATGAAGTTCAGTGTAAATAAATGTGTATGTATTAAACAAATCCTAACTTAAACCTCACTATTGCCCCTTAGAGACAAGATTTTAGGATCACACTAGGTAATTCCATTTACCTGACTGCCCCATAACCATCAAAAAAGCAAGTCAAATGCCAGAATTTGTCAGGTAAGGAGTAGACATCAAAACAATTGCATTAGTCTATGTGCACCTACCTGCTGCATACTGAATATAGTTTTCAACCCACCATCACAAAATGGATATAACATAGCTAGAAAAGGCCCACAAAAAGACAAGAAGGATGACAAAAATCATGAAGCAACTTCTGTGAAAAAATTGATTTAAAAGACTAGGACTCTTCACCTAGTGAGTGAGAAGGAGGATATGAGCAAAGACTTCATTATACCAAATTATATAGGAAGCAAAAGCATCGAAAGGAATTGCCAGGTGGTACAAAGTACATAAAGGAAGGGTGTATTTTAAAGCATTATATGCTTAAAATGGGGAACCATAGTCAGAAAGCATTGTGGATGTCAAAGTTCACATTGTTAAAAGACGTAATTAGACCAAATCATAGAAGAAAAGTTTTTTATGAGCTGTCCGATGTCAAGATACTCATTGCTAGCTCGGGAAACCACTGAACTCCATCTCACTGGAGGCTGAACAGTGCAGCAGGGAAGTGTCACCACCAGCTGTCCTGTGGGAGCAGAAGTCAGGCCATTGAGCTGTGTGTACGTGAGGCATGGCCGTGCCACTCCTGCTCATGGGGAGACTCCCATGGGTCTGCTTCAACAGGCAATCCATAAACATCAGATTGCATCATTCCTCCATATATGACATCAGGGACTGAGGAGGTTTGGGACCCTGGTCTGTCACCAGCCTGGCTGGACTTGCAATGCAAACATCTTCTTCAGTGGGAGCAGCACGGCTTTTTTTCTGCCTTTGGTAGGGCACAGCTCTCCCACCTTTGACTATTTGTTTTATTGTTCTGTGCATCTCTCCACAGACTCTTTTCCATGGGACTGTGCTGACAGAAACAAAAATGCATTCATTTCACTGACACTTCCCAAGGGAAGGCATGTCCTAAACATCATCATTTTTAGCAGCTTTCTGTGTGCAGGGGTGATAAGATGGCTCCCCAGGGAACGTGTGCGTGTGTCCCCTCAGTAGCTGTTTTCCCTCCTGCCGAGCACAACTTGTTGGAATTGCACACACAAACCCAAGGACTTTTTTTACTCCACCCACGCACTGCCAGGAGGTTTTTCAGACTTTCAACATGCTGTTTCCAGGGTGACCATTGATCTCAGATTTCAAACATTGCCAGAGCCGCATATCCTCTTGCTATTCTCTCCTCCCTTTGGAAAAAGGCATCTGCGAGCCCAATTTTGCTATAAGGAGACCCCACACTACAGATACCAGTGGAGCTCTAACAAGCCCATTACCTAATGCCTGGGGGTTCCTCTTGGTCTTGTATCTTACACAGTATGTACACACCAAGGAACTATAAAACACTACCAAAACCATGTGCCTTGGGGTAATTGAGTCCTCAATGTTGAGTTTCTTCTCGTCCTCAAAAATCCTTACAAGTAAGGGGTTAGGTCTCATTCAGGGTATCTAGATTTTGTGGGGAGGGTCCTTCCAGTGTAAGCAGACGTATAGTGGTTGTAACCCTTTTTTGGCTGCTTCCCACACCATTACTGTTCAGGAAAGCCAAAAAGAGTGCAAGGAAGACCCTGCAAGGGAAAAACTAAATTCATTGCATACGCACTTGAAAGACAGGAGACAGGGACCCAACAAATTTTGAGAGGGCTCCAGAAGAGAGAAAGGAAGCAAGCAGGACAAATGGACACAATCAAACCTCATGCAGTGATGTCTGCATGTGTCCACTGCCCCTCCAAATGGGGACCCTGCAGCCCAGGCACAGTATTTCCAGGAAGAGCAAGCCCACCGTGAGTCGGTGCTTCGACCTCCTGCCAAGCATCCCAGAGACTGTACAGCCTCCAGCTCCTGCTTCCCACAGAGAACGGGGCAGGATCAGCTGTTTGAGCAATCTGTGTCTGGGAAACAGGGACAAAATCAAGGCCCAAATAGAGCTCTTTTATGAGGTCAGTAAACACAAATCCCCAGTAGCTCATATAACCCTAAACATCAGTGTCCTCAAAAGGTCTACCTCAACCACTTAGTTAAGGACACAAACTTAAGAAGTCCTGCTAACACAAAATACTGTGCTGAATGCCATATATAGACTCTGGAGAGAAGAGACAAAAAGCAGCCTTCTTTTTTATTCCCTTTTGAACTCACTGCATTATTTCTGGCCTGTACATTAAAACAGATGTCTCATTGATTTCCCAGTCACAAAGAAATCATTCTTTTCTTGTCTTGTGATGGATGTTTCTTCAGATGAACAGCTTCGACTTCAAACAGAATCTTTACCTCATGGAATAACTTTTCCCAAACTGATTTTAAAATATCTACTAGCAAACTAAAGCCAGCCTCATTGTATTTCTTATACAAAGGGTGAGCAGAAATGTTCTTTTCAAAATTGTACAAAATGTCACTGCCACTTGGCATTTTTGTCCCATAAAGCACTGATCACAATGGAACATAACAGGTGCCTAATTAAGGAGCATTAACTTACCCATGTTTTGAATCTCATTATCAGCCCTGAAAGAGTAAGCCCCAGACATATCTATGTTTCACTTCAATCACCTCTCCTTCATAAATGAGGGGGAGTTTAATGCACTTTAAACTTTCTCAAACTACTTTTGTAGAGTTTGCTTACTCTGTAATCCCTGGAAAAAACATTAAACAAAAGGGAGGGAAAGCACAGAAGTATACAAATAACATTTTCTACTTTAAAAGTAAAATGCCCTGTGCTGAGGTAAAGGAAAACTGGGGAAATAACTTTGTGAATTACTGAATTCAAGAAGGGAAATATTTTATATACCATTTGGGGTTTTGGTTTCAAGAGGGGCACAATAATAGAAGACTAGCTTGGCCTTTTCCACTTCGTCCTTGGCCACACAAATCCTTTGTCTCACTTGAACTCACTATAAAAGGGGAATAAACCTGTCCCATGAGCTACTTAGTTAAACAGAGTCTGGTGGTGGGGAAACACTTGATTACAATTTTAACATGGCTCTTGATTTAGCCAGGAGATTAATAAAGCCAGCAGACCTTTTTTCTCAAGAGATTACATCAACAATAAAGAAAAGAGAAGGTAATACATCTTACAATGAATGTGGCATGTATAGCTACATGCACCAATTATATCACAGGCTGCTTCTACCTGACCAGAGCACACCTGAGCATCTGCTTCTTAAGAATATGGTTGCAGTAGCTGTTTGCCTGTCAGGCAGTACTTAAAAGGCATCCTACAAAGGACCAAAAATACACTCACAAAGTCATTACTTTAAATCAGCAACAAGCTTGTAAGCAACTTCCTCATTATAAATTAATTTAGTAGAAGGTCCAGGTATAATTTAAGAAAAAGGCAAATATGAGCATTGGAAATGCCAAAACTTAGTCTCCAAAAGACTCTCTTATGTGAATTGCTCATCTTCATCACAGCTATATCCAATGCCTGCTTCTGTTTTTCAGGTAACACTGTGTAACATAAAATAGAGAGTGGTCTTGGAGACTGGGACTTCAGATGGTGAACACTGGAGTTCCTGCCCATCTGTCTGATGACCACTCTGTTTACATACCTGTGTATACAGACCTGCAAAACAGGGACAATACCAAACAAAACCAAAGCATAATTAAAGGGTCAGAACCACAAGCTTTTCAGCCCTGCAAATTTGAAACCTCAGAACATATCTCAAAATTTTTCCTAGTGAAAAAAATTAATCACCTCAAGCGTTTTTTAAAACTTACAATTTGTTGCAAAAATTCTTTTCAAACAGAAACAGTTTTAAAAAAGTGAATGTCAGTCATACAGAGAAAAGAAACATTTTGTTCCATGACAAATCCTTTAGCAGCAAGGGCAGCACATACCTCCTTCTGTTTTGCTCTGTCTTATCAAAAGGCTTCATGGGTTCTGGTAAGGTAACATAGCACTGTGCTTGATCTTTATATAGAGTCATAAAATATTCTGGGTTGGAAGGGTCCCACAAGGATCATCAAGTCAGAGTATGGCTCCGGCTCACATGTGGATGTAACTAAGGGATACCTGCAACCACAGATCATGATAACTGGGCCGCAGATAGGTCTGGCACATAACACACACAAAGATCCATGGCTGCTTAGGTGCAGAGGCATGCATGAAAATACCAGAAGACCTGGAGTTCCAGCAACACAGGCTACATTATCCTTCAACCAACCCCAGAAAACCACCTATTTTAGGAACTGCAGGAGCATGGGTTATGCTCACATACAAAAACAAACACGTGGGATGACATCCTCTCCACATGAAAAGAGGAGTCTGTAATCTCTGTGGGTGTCAATTTAGCATAATCCCCACAGAAAGGCTTAGCTTGCTTTAAAATACACAGATGTTGTATTTAAGAAGGGCCCATTCATTTCAAGCCCAAAATACATAAACTTGCCTTGAGTAATAAAGCAAAAAAGGTACTTTTTGCTGATGAGTTGTGGTTTAGGATTTCTGAGGAGGTGAAGTATGGGGCTCAGTTGTTGTTTTCGTTTTCTGAGGGGGTTTTATTATTATTAAGTTTTAATTTAGTTTGGCTCAATCTTTATTTCGCAGGTATGTAAATACAGGGAATCCAGGGCCAATAGCTAGAGCAATAATTCTGGTAAAAATGAAACACAGAGCTTTAGGCTATAAATGTAAGACAAAAATCAAAGGATTTAAATGAAATCTGACATGGCAACTCATTAAATTCAAGAGTATCCATGATATTTTATTAAACATCAGTTAAGTGCATCTTTAAACAAGATGAATGCAAGTTCAGGAAATGAAACAGGCATTGCCTAAATACTTAACATGCTAGAGACAAAGGAAATGCACCACTGTGTCAGAGGAATCACCCCAGCTAGTCCACAGCCTTGTCTTCAAGACTGGCCATTTCAGCATTTCCTGAGGCATTTATCTCCTTTCTGGAACAAACTCTAAAACTGGTCTCAAGACTGGCTGACTAAACTGAGAACAGTATTTTTGATGAGGCCACATCACTGCGAAAATATCAGAGCATTCAATTGTTTGGCATCCTATTTCTTAGGCATTTGACTAGTGAGTTTGATTCTGGCGGGGGGGTTTTATGTGCTGAACGCAAAGCTTTCACACCATTCAAATACCGACTTTCAGGATATAAAAAATGCCATACTGGGTCACAGTCAAACTCTCAGGGTGCAGTTCGGTTTCCAACCATGTCGAGGTGATTCAGGGAGAGAGACACGAGACCTACAGCAAGTAACTGAGATGATCTTCTCCCATTCTGGAGATCTCCCGTATGTCTGCTGGTTGGCTTTTGTTTAAGATCTTTTTCTGTGGGTTCCTCTGATAGGGTAATTCAGAGTTCCAGATGTTTCTTCCAAAAGCATGTTACTTTCTAGCTTTCTTTGAATTTTATCTGTCATTCACTCAAGTAAGTTGAGTCCATCTGATTTTCTCCTCAGTCACACTCATTGAAATAACTTTGTGCTATTACATGGTGCTTTTTGTCTCTTATTGCGTATCATTAGCAAATAAAGCAACTTCTATCACAAGATATGAATTCAGCTCCCTTTTTGGAAATATTTTGCTATAATATTCTTGGAGTTTGCCAAGGCAGGAAGGGGTATTTCTCAAAACACTTTGTTTCTCACACCATAACTGTCTAAACGCTTTTAACCAGGATGAGCAATTAAATTAAACGTATAAACCAACTTTCTTTTATCTGTTATTTTGTTTTATTATGACCTAATTAAAGTTTATTAATAGGCTGCAAAAGCTATGCCAGTTACATTCAGGTATATCATGATAGTATTAATCTTTTATTTCACTTTCAATGCTCTCTATTAAGCAAGAAGAATCATTCAATGCAGATGTTGCTACTCTATAATTACTCATATTGCCTTTTGTCCTCTTGAAAGATATGCATCCAACACAGTAAATAAATTAAAGAAGGTTAATTAAAGCAATAAGTATGTTAAAGTAATGAGATCTTTAGATAGTTAGCTACTGTCTTCAGTAAATAAAGTTAAGAAAAGTCTCTTTTCCTGTGTATGTGTAAATAATTAGGACTTAGAAGAGGGTATATCAGAGGTTTCTCAAAAATAAGTGGTCCCATTCCTGGCATCTTGAGAGCTAACAATGTATGTTGATCTGTACTACAAGCAGCCCTACTGTTCCTCTCACTGCTCAGACATACACTGAATGGCAATTCAAAACAGATTTGCCCAGTACAGCAAATCAGAACCTCAGCCTCCAGGGAAGGAAAAGTGGCTAAGAACAGGGAAGCTTAAGTAGCTGCAAAAGTAATCAGACTGTGACCATTCTCCCCAGCCCCTCCTGTTTTAACAGGCTACAAGAAACACAGCTTGTTTTACCACACATCTCTGGCCGTGGCCATGCTCTCCTACTGTCAGAGCTTTGTAAGCTGTCCGAGATGTGCATGCAGTCTGCTTCTCAGAGGACTCCAGACTGCTACAGAGATTATTTTTATCAATGTTATCACAGGCAGTAGATTAAAGTCATCAAGCTTCCTCAGCAACACTTCAAAGTAAAAGAAGGAACAAAAAGAACTTAAGAACACTTACCAGCCTGCAAGGAAAATCAAATCTCAAAATTAGTATGTTAGAATAGAAGGTGTTTTGCTCTGCCAATTTTAAAGGACCAGTTTCCAAAGAATATTCCTTGGGGGCAGTATGACAGCCATTATCCATGGCTGCCATATAGATGAAGCAATATGCCTTATTTCATGAGAAAAATCAATAGTGACCTTATCACTAGAAATAAGAAGACTGATTTTGTCTGGCTTCTCTGCATTATTCTGCATCTGGTTGTGAACTCTAGGTTGTCCATAGATACAGAGCAGCCACAGAGGTTACAGTCAGCACTGAAAAGCCAATATCCTGGTTGCTCACCTCCCTTGGACCATCATGCGTATGTCTCAGCTGACACTTGTCTGCCCCTCCATGCAGCCTTTTCTCCACTTTTTGTGGCTTGACACACCAAACTCATAACCCAGCATGACACATAACCCTGCATGCTCTGGCCTGCTTTAAAAGCATTGCAACAGGTGCTAGTCTCCCTTGTGTGATAATGCTGTGATACCACATCTAATCCACTACACCAGAGCTCAACCCCTGGGCCATGGCATGGTTCACAAAGAGAGCCTAATCCTTCTTTTCTTTAAAAGTATGAATGGCACCAACATTTTCCTATAGCCTCACACTTTGGGGTGAAAAATTCCTTCTTCAAGTTCAAGGTGTTTCTGACAGTCCACCATTCATCCTGTTACCCAACACTCTCTTCGGGGCAACAGGAGATCTCAGCACCATCCAGGGAAAGTAAAAATCCTTTCTAATCTACAGGGGATGGCTTGAGCAGCCACAGCATGAGTGATATGAAACATAAGCAAGGTGACAGGAGAGGGAGTCAGAGCAAAGGGAACTTCCGAGCCTGAGGACTTTTTCAGAGGGTAGTGGAAAAACAATCACATGACTATGGTAGTTTCTTCCAAAGGGCACGCCATGACGGAATGAGTCCAGTATCCATGAGCTCTTTGATCTGAGCTGTAAAAATAAATTATTTATGGGGTTAGATGGTATCTTTGGGAGTTCTGGTAGTATTGTCTTTAAATTTCCTTTAGCTGTGCCTAACAGATGGGCAACATGTTAGTGTTATTTACGGACAGCCCTCATTCACAGAACAACAGAGGTCAGAGGGAACAAAGCCTGTTTAGCTTTGACGTGAAGGACTTCTCTTGGAAAAAGTTCTCCTGAGAGGTTTAGGGGGACTTTTTATTTTTAATTGTTCTGCACTATCAGCTGAACTTAAACATCTATCCCACAGATCTATTGTTCTCCCCTGGAAAAATCTTAATCAAAGTTTAAACGTTAATCAAAAAGGAAATAAAACTAAAATTACCTTTAACTACAGTGAGTTATGCCTTGGCAACTCTACCCTTTTGACCCCGCTATCACTTTGATGAATTCAGCCTATTGTTTTGTGTAGTACAGTGCTGGCTTGCATGAGCTACAGCCTACAGCACAGTCTGCCAAGTACTACGCTAACTGGTCCGTAGATGCCTCTATTTCCAAAGCCTCTGACAATGTGTAGACAATGCCATATGTTGGTTTTAACCAAACTACTGAATAAAAAACAACATCCAGACAACAACTCCCACTCATCAGACAGAAGTCTAGGAGTGACCTTGGGCCTCGTACCATCTTAAGAAGATTAGGAATGTCAAATTCTCCTAGATCAATGAGAGAAAAGTTACAGGGGTAATATTTTTCCTTAAGATAATTGGTTGGTATCTACAATTAGTAATCTGCCATTAGTTGGTCATAAAGAGTTAATACAAATAAACCACTGTTTATACTAAAAATCTACTCACATCACTGTCCGGGCAAGACAAGTAGTAGACAAGTTCAAAAGGTCTTCTTCTGCCCCATGTAAGGAATCAAAAATCCTAGAGTCCAATAGGCTTCGTATGAGGTTGTCACACAGAATTCTGTATCAATATCTTCAGCTGTACTCACAAGCAAAGAGCTTGCACTGGAGAAGAAATTTCCAATCAGTTTTTCTCTGGCAAAATACCGGACCTGTATGCTTGTATTGGGTTTGCGTGGCAAGGTTTTGGTGGCCAAGGTTGAGCAGCAGTGGTAGAGCCTCTGGGAAAATGTATTTAAAAAGGGGAAAAGCTACGACACAAGAGCAAATTGCAGCCAGAGAGAGAAGCAAGAATTTATGTCAGATCAACAACACTGCAGACACCAAGGTTTGTGAAGAAAGAGGGGCAGGAGGTGCTCCAGGCACTGGTTCTGCTGCAGCCCACAGTGAAGACCACAGTTTTCTCCCTGCAGGCACAGGTCCGTGATGGAGCAGAGATCCACCTGCAGATCCTGGAGGACCCCACACTGGACCAGGTGGATGCCTGAAGGAGCCTGTGACCTCATGAAAAGCCTGTGCTAGAGCAGGTTTTCTGTCAGGACTTGTGACACCACAGAGGACCCACACTGGTGCAATCTGTTCCTGAAGGTTTGCACCCTGTGAGAGAGACCCACACTGGAGCAGTTTGTGAAGAACTGCAGTCCATGCAAGAACCTATGAGAATTTGGTGGAGAACTGTGTCCCTTGGGAGGGACCCCACACTGCAGCAGGGCAAGACCGTAAGGAGTCCTCCCCTTGAGGAGGAAAGAGCAGCACAGACAACATGTGATGAACTGGCTGCAACACCCATTCCCCATCTCCCTGTGCTGCTGGCAGGACAGAGGTAGAGAATTCATGAGTAAAGTTAAGCCTGGAAAAAAGGGAGGGGTAGGGGAAAGGTATTTTAGGATTTGGGTTTATTTCTTATCACCCTACTCTGATTTGACTATCAATAAATAACTAATTTACCCAAGTCAAGTGTGTTTTGCCCATGTCAGTTCTCTGAGTGATTTCTCCCTGTCTTTAACTTGACGAGTGAGCCTTCTGTTACATTTTTTCTCCCCTGTCCTACTGAGGAGGGGAGTGATTGAATGGCTTGGGTGACACAGAGTGACATCCAGCCAGGGACAACCCACCACAACCCTGTAACCATGGTTTCATGTACAAAGGAGACCTCAGGTTCTGTGACTTAGAAAACCCAGAACAAACTCCCAGGTCTGCCACTGATCTCCATTGGGACTTTACTCAGGCCATGTCAATGTTTTGTTATTCTCATCATCTCTGCTTTAGCTTGATGTTGTGCACTCCACCCACATTGGGTCATGTATGCAGTAAAACTAAAAAATTTCTGTCAAAATCTAGATCTAGCAGTAGGCTGCAATTATCATCAGAAAAGATGCTTTTCTAGTGATATAATTTTAGTGTCATCAGAGCTGCCTGAAACAAATACTTCATTGTTTTAGTGCATAAACATCCTTCTAGGTCATATCTGTCTGGATGAACTGCATCTGTGCCATCAGAGGATGGAAGGTGGCAGAGGCAGCCAAAGTGCGTCAGCTCTGCAAACCCACTGCTTCCTGCTCCAGCAGCAAACCGAGCTGTGTCCACACGTCACTGCTGGGGAGCCGGCTGCTTCCCAGAAGGAAAAATAGAAAACGTAGTGTCTCATTGTGGGGCAGCTCCAGCATGCTAAATAGAGTCATATACTATCACTCTATAAGCAAAACCTGCTGCTGAGGGGAAGGAAAGGTTATGTTTGGTTTTGAGGTTTTAAAGCCTTTTCTTTTCTTTATTTTTTTTTTCCTCTTAACCCAAAGAGATCCAAACCAGAAGTTCCTTCCTGTCTGAAAGAGTTAGGCAGATGACATTTGTGGCCTGATTCTCTTCTCAACTTGAGTTAAGTCAGATATATCTCCAGTGAGCTGACAGAGCTACTTCAGAGTAAAGCCAGGGCGAGGGAGACAAGAATCTGTGCCACACTAATGAAGTCATAACAGCAGCAGCCGTCCAGAGCAGAGTCAGCATTTTAAAACCAAAATTATGTTGATCTTTCAGCTGGAACACACAAGATTTTGAAGCTCATTCAAGTACTCTGCACCAAAATATTCAATTCCTTTCCAGCATCGTTTTATTGCAGTTGATAATATGGGTCTGTAGCCTGTTGAGGCCAAGAAAAATGGCAATGACTTTACTCTCTTCTCTCAGCTTGCCAGTTTTTGACTCAGAGAAAAGAGAATACTAAGTAGAATAGCCAACAGCAACAGGTAAGGAGCCCTTGTAGGTGCCACAAGGTGTGACATCCTCCAAAGCATCTTGTGATCACAGCCTATGGCACATAGACCACAGAAGTCAGTCAGAAATTCCTGCAGTCAGACTTGCGTGACTTGAAAGGTCTAAATTAGAAAGGTTTGGATGCTGGAAATTATTTTGAATATTTGCCTCAAACAAGAAGAAAGAACTACCACCATGTGTCTCAATTCTTTCTCTTTTGAAAGCTAGTTATCTTCATAGAGTCTAGAAAAAGGAGACTCTCCGAGGATCCTGTCTGTGATAAGTAAAACTCCTTTCTTTGAAGAAAGACAAGTGCAGCCTCCAAGATGGGTCCAAGTAAGTATTTGAGATGCAGCACAAAATCAGAGTTTCTTGTCCTAGTTAATCCAGTACAGGTAGACTCTGCTATGGGGTATATGCATGCTTTCAGCATACAGTTCTCCTTGTGTCCTCAATCTTTGCTTTGGCCTTTGAACCTCACTTGTAATTCCCTACTTAGCTCCTGACCCTTCTTCACAGACTTCTGATTTGACCTTTGCTAATTTTCTTTCTCCTAATCCTGACCTGCTTGTCTTACATTGCTTAAACCTTATCTCATCTGCTATTCCAGAATCTGCTCTGCAGTTTATAGTCCCTCATTTTGTGGCTAAACCTCTAAGGACCTTCTTGACCAGACATTCTGGCAAAGTGCAGCTTATATCCCAGATTCTGACTGACTGCAGTACCTTCATCCCATCTCTAAACTTCATTCCAGTTCTCTCCTCTCTCATTGAGGAGCCTAATTATCCATACCCTTCTGTATGTGTTTTATCTGCCAGAGCAGAGGAACATGGCAGAGTAGCTCTGGAGTCATCTCTGAGGACTACCAATATCCAGCCTACATTCACTGCTAAGCCACCCATCTCTTTTATATAAGAAATTCTCTCCCTTTTGGGCAGGTTTTTTGGGCCAAAATTTTTTGCATTTCTTTTTACATTCCTGTACTTAAGCATTTGAATTCCGTGGAGGCCTGAACTGTCAGTAGATATCCTGGATCCACCTTGCACAGTCCAAGTAAAAGATGTCTTTTTATGTTTTGTTACAAAAGGCAACATCCTCTGGCAACAGACAGCATCAGCCCAAGGCAGTGCTAACCACTCAAATGTCCAAGTCTCACATTACCATTCCAGTCTTGCCATATCTTCTGTGCTACTTTCCTGTGCTACCTTGCCTCTCCTTCCCAATCCCATCCTGATCTCCATAGTCCAACAAGTGTGTTGACCAAGAGAAGATTCCTACAAGTCCCATCCTCTTATTGATCCCATCTTGCACAGCATATTGTCACCGTCACAGACCTGAATATTCAGCAATATCACAGAGTGACTGTACACCAAGGAGTCATGAGGGCATCGCCTTTCCTTTTGTCTGCATCTCCTGAACTGAAAGTCCTTTTTCTCCAGGTGAAGCACTTTTTCTTGAGCAACAGAAGCCCAGAGCCACTGACTAATGCAGCTCCCCTGTCCACACCCTGGCTGCATCTGCTGGCTCTTTCCAGTGGCATGGGGTGAAGAAGGCGAGATGCTTCCTGCCTGCCTTCCCAAGCTCTTTGGAAACACCCTAGCTGTGCGTGCTACAACACTCCCAAAGAGCGTAAATTAGAGATCTGTAAACTGGGTGTGGGGCTGGTGAAAAAGTATTGTCCTCTTCCTTACCACCACAATCTGAATCAGCTCAAAGCTACTCAAGCAAAATTGGCTATAGCTGCTGTTAGTTGTCATGACTTTTCAGAATAATTTTCCCATAACAGGGTACTCAAAAACAGGTGAAAAATAATTCTGACTGATAATAGGAAACCAAATAAGAACAAGGCAGATATTATGCACAGATTCTTCTCCAGGCTGCACAAAGGCAGGTTTTAGTAAGTCCTAGATTCTATACTAGATCCTTTCTTTAATAGTCTCCTAAGATCTGTGAAGCACAATGATCCAGAAAGTTGTTGGCCTCTCCAGTAAAGGAAGGTGGGCTGGGTGGATATTTGTGAATCTAACAGCTAGAAGTTATGTGATTTTCCTCCTTACCTGCAAAAGATACTCACAGACTGACTTTTTTCTTTCTTTTCTGGAGAAGTAATCCAATCTGTATGCACTAGCATACTGATGATTTTTTTACTTTCTCCCTCACTTCTCTTATGATGGAGTGTCCAAGAAACTAAATAGGTGGAGGTTTACTATTTTATTACTTCTATAGCTTTATTCTGATAGGTTTATAAAGCAGGAAATTGACCTCTTCCTGTATACCAATGAACTGTCAACTTCCTTCAGCCAGCTTGCTGTAACACATGAAGTCTTTCTCATAGGTAGGCTTACTAGCCTTGCTCCTCTATAGAGGAAAAGAAAGCAAAGGGGTTGGAAATCCTTCTCTTGAACTCTTCCTCATATTCACCAGAAACAAGCAGGAGCTCGGTATATGGTGCACATCTCAGGCTGTGTTCACTCCTCTCTGTTTTGGGAAGGATCTGAGCAAGGACAAGGCAGGCATCAAGGTTTCCACTGGAACAAGAGGGCTAAGGCAGAACCCCTCCTGCACATCAAAGTACCCGGAATAAACTGTTCATTGCTCCCAAATGTATAAACAAGCCCAAGCCCTCACAATTTCAATATTTTTCCTTCACACATGTATCTGAATGCTCTTTGCTAATATCTAAGTGCCCCATTTCTCTGTCCCAGCAGGAAACCTGGGACGCCCATTAAGAGCATCACAGCTTGCCAATACCCTGAAACCCATAACACTGAGTAAAACACCTGGCCTGATGGTTCCTAGGTTAAGTTTTATGCTTTTTCTCACACACACACACACACACCCCCACACCATAAACCTGCAGGCAACTGCGTGCTTTCCTCTGCAAGTATCTGGGGGAGAGTTCTGTCCCCTCTACCTTACAGGAGGGTTTGATTTCAATGGTTTTCCAAGCTGGGCTGGAATCACAAATCAGGCTTGAACTACTGACACACCTCTCTCAAATTCTGGGAGGTAAATTAGCAGAATTCATGCACAATATCAAATGTCTTAGCCAGGTGGGGATTTGTAATGGCTGGGCCAGCTCAGATGGTACCTTTAGCTGGATTAGGACAGCAAGCCCTTCATGGCTTGGGAAAAAAAAACTAGTTATTGACCAAAAACAGTAAATACACATCTCTCATGACATGATTTTGAGTCCTCATATATGGGAAATGATCTGGGGAAAGCACCTCCTGTACAGTCTGTTGGCTCCGTGGCCAAAGTAGTACATAGCAGGGGGGGAGATAAAAGCCAGGATCAGTGCAGAAGGTAGGAGGTTAAAATGGATCATATTCCTGGGGGGCTGAGAAGTGCCTGAACACTTTCAGGACAAAAGTAGCTAAAGCTTCATAAAATAAAATAAAATTAAAAGATAATAGAAGATGAAAATAAAAAAAAAAAAAAAAACAGACAGCCCAAGGGCACAGTGCTGTCTACACCCTTGCGAGGACCCAGGGAAAGAACCCGTTGAGGTTATTTGTCCTGGTGGGTGGCAGTGATGGGATTTTTGAGTTTTGATACCGGGAACAGAGAGGAGGCAGCTGCAGCAGCAGAAAGGAGGCTGGGCCTCACCACACTGTGGGGAAGAAAGGGCTAATAGGGAAGCTCAGGGGGAAAGGGAACTGTCAGTCTGAGCTTAGTGCACCCATCACAGCTCCAGAAGGCTGCCCTGCTGCAAGGGTGGCGAGTGCCAAGAGAAAACAAGTGACAGGGTCAAGGGCTGACGGTCTAAGATAGATTTGACAGCAGGATCCCATGTTAAAAAGCAGGAGAATTTTACAGTGATGAAACACTCTTAACAGGTACAAGAGTATTTCAGTTCTCTGGTTTACAACATGCTTTCCCCTGGCATGAGCAGCCCAGTGCCTCATCAGTTCACTCTATCAACAGAGCACATTTTGTTTGTAGTGCACCCCTGCCCTCCCAGCATCAATCCATAATTTTATTTCATTTTCAGCTTACAGAACTTACTGGTAAAAAGTCAGAGCTGCTGCAGCTCCCCTTGCTTCCCGAGAAGGGGAGGAGAGGAGGAAAGATAAAAATACCAGGAAAATGTACAACTGTCAGAAGCAGCCTTTCCGCAGCCAGCAGGCGACAACCATCAGTGAGAGGCATTTTGCCTCTCCCTGTAGGGAAGCACAGCACATTAAAAATGCACATTTTTCCTGGATTGCTCATATACTTTGAGTTGTCCTTCTCTCATCATTTTACTGCTGTATTCCAAAGGTTTAAGGGGATTAATGAGCGCTTTACGCTGAGTCTGGAATAATGCCAGGAAGGCTGAAGGAAGCTGAGAACAGCTGTGTCAGATACCCAAATTTCAGGACATTGCTGTGCCCCTGTATGTCCCCAAGATTGTTTTCCAGTCCTAAAAGAGAAGGGTCAAGAAAAAGATGGATAGATAACATATATAGATGACATAACTTCAATGGTTTATCGACACAACTATCAGTTGCTACTTATAACACTAAACACTGGGTAAACAAAATGCTGTTTACCCAGGAAAAAAATCAGTACAAAAGGTAGTATATATCACCTCGAGGGGCTTTCCCCAGCTCTGACACTTTGATGCAGTTCTGCTGCCTGTGGTTTTTCTTCCAACCACACCATTCCAAAATGCTTCTGTGCACTCCCTTTCCAAGCATCTCATACAGAGTTGCTCCAAATATGCAACAGTCACAACATTGCTCATGAAACTAGAGACAAAAATTGTTCTGCCAATCCATTGGCAAACAATCTTAGTTAGAAAAAAGGAAGAAAAAAAAAGAAAACTAAAGTACTAGTGAACAGGTATTTCACTTCAAGAAAGCTACTCCTCCAAGAGCATCAAGCATGGGTAGCTGAGAAAGCACAAGTCAGGCTCAAAACAACTCCAGTGCTAGCCCAGTTGTCCCCAGCTTCCCCATCCAGCCTATTCCTTCACCTGCTCTGAACTGAGGGCCTGATGCAGGAGTGCACTGAGCATGTGCATAATGACAGGAGTGATGTGTGATTTCCTTCTGTGACAATTGCTGCCCGTTGGCATCAATGCACACTGAGCTGCTTGTCTGACAGAGGCAGGACCGGAGGAGGCAGGAGCTCCTCCCTGACAAGCACACTCGCCTCACCCGTGGGTGGCTTGGCTCTCCAGCATGGAGCCATGCCTGCCTGAAAGGCTCATCTCTGCCTCTGCCCTCGCTCTCCCATTGCCAATGTTTCAGTCTTGCACTTGCATTTCCTGCAGGGATCTCGCCCTGACCTTTGACAGGCTCCACACAGTTAATTAAGTTTGTCTGAAGTTACTTCATTTTTAGAAGGGGTTTCAGTTCGCCTATTCCCTTTCCCCCCACGCTGCAGGATACAGCTCCTCAAGGAAAACAAATTCTGTCTTCAGCTGAAAGTCCAGAGGGTTTTTTCCATTGACCTAAATTAAACCCCAGATTTACATTGACATCAGAATTTAGTCCTAGGACTTTCAAGTCCTGCCAAATTCATAGAAATTGAGAGCAGCATACTTAAAAATCTGTTTCCACTCTTTATTTTAATTAAACAATATTTATAGTACAATTGGACATATGTATGCGCATTTTGAATGAATATTAATGTTTTAAATTATGCAATTAAATTAATTATGAAAATAAATTAGATGCCTGTACTCAGGGAGTCAGCAAAAGCAGGGACAGAAAGGATTTCTTCTCTTATACCTGCTTAAGAAAAGAGTTGAAATTATATATGTTAATGCTAGAAAGTGGTTCATGAATTAAAATATCACAAGGCACTCAAAAGAGAATAAAGAGCTAGGTAAGAATGATTAATGTGCTTTTACACAAAGAATGATACTTTCTATATATCTTTGACCTTCTAAGGTCAAAGGGATCATAGGACTGTTTGAAGTTCAGGGGGAGCTGAGCAAGGACACAAGAGGGCTTTTCATGGGGTGATGAGAAGCTGTGGCTGACATTTCAAGAGCAAAAAACCTATTTTTATTAACTCCTTCTTTCTCAGATAAAAAATGTTTTTGACAGAAGAAAGCAAAACAAGCATGCAAATGTGCAAAAAGCAATCCAATTTCCTCTGCAAGCACACAGACCTCATCTTGAAGTTCAGCAGATCCAGCAGCACCAACGCAGCTGACCATGCGGAGGCAGAAAAGAAAGACCCGTGGGAGGAGGCAGGTCACGTAAGGCAGGATAGCGTGGTGTTACTGGAGCTTCAGTTAACGCTGCTCATTGCACTTCTGGAAATTTTTTTAGGGCAGCTGTTCAAATTCTGCAGCAATCACAGCATGTTGTTATCATAGATCTTTCTGTTTAAACTTCCAAAGAGTGTGTCTCATACATTTCTGTGTACAGCTCAATGGGTAAGTGAACAACAGGGCAGTTATTTGAGGATGCAAATAATGGCAAATAAAACGTGTGCAAACTAGAGAAAGGAGTGAAGCATGAGGTCTCTGGGGTAGATTAGGTTATTTACCCTCAGTGAGTATTTTACATGCAAGGGGGCAGCGGAACAATAGATAAAATTTAATTAACAGATTTGACAGTGAGATCTTAGAAAGATGAATGACAGGCCAAAGTGTTTCATTTTATATTTTCAGTGTTCTTTCCCTTTCTTGTTTTAAAACGGCATTTTTACCTTAAAGTTGTCAAATCACTTTGAAGGGATTTTAAAAAGTTTAAAACCTTACAAAGGAGACTGGATATTTGACTTTGAGTGAAATGGAAGTTTTTGCTCAATCCTAAATTATTTTGGGTTTTATAGTATAATTACAAATGGGCATGTGACTTTTAGCGTAAATGTTCATATTTTGTACACATAAATACTATATAAAACATTATGTGTAAATTATGTGTATCTACTTACTTAGCCATTGTGGTAAAATGTGGATAAGACCATTTTCTTCTTTATCTGTTCTGAAATAAACTGAATCTTTTATTTTAATGCCACAAGAAAATCCTGATGTTGACTCCTTGCAAAACAGGACAAGTACAAATACAAACAAGTACTGGTGACTTAGGTGTCACCAATAAAGAGTCTATTTCAGTGTCCTCAATTCAGCTACCCAAGTGAAAATTCAGTGGAGACCTTGTATGGAACACTTGGGTCAGAGCTTGCTTCTCCCTTTTCATTTTTGTCTGCTTTTCCTGACGTTTTATAGACAAAATGAAACTTTCTCACTTTTTCAAAACTACTTTTCATTTTCTAGCTCTAGTAAAGAATTGGAAAGAAAAAAATCTCATTTTTCACTCTCTCCCTTTGCTTACCCTCAAGCTATGAACACTATTACTTGACTGCTATTAATGCAGCTTGCTCAACTTAAATAGAGCATAAGCTGAGGTTGCCAACAAAAGTTCTTCACCTGCATAAACAAAGTCACATATACAGGTACCATTTTCTACAAGAACGCAGTAAACTGGAAAATTAAAGCTGAATTGGAAATAGACTGCAAGCTTCCACAATCTGAGGGATGAGTAACATGATTCCATGCAGAGCAATTGACTTGGTCTCATCCTTCTCCCTTGTCTGTATCAGGAAAACACAAGAAGGATCCATGTTCAGGAATATGCTACCACAGAAATGTACAATTCTGGAAAACCTATTCAAGGCTAAACCAGGCCTCTCTCAGCTCATCTTCACAGGTAAGGTAGTTTGAAGTCACTGCTTCCTCTTCTTTAATATTCTCTCTACAGACAGCCAAATGCTACAGGCAACCTCAGCAAAGATAATTCAGTCAAGGGCTTAGTCCAAGCATAAAACTATACCTAGAAGATATGGTATCTACCCTATAAAATCTACAATTCAAATTTCTTTGCTGCCTATAGACTATTCCACTATAACTATTTGTGTTGAGAGAAATGCCATGTATAGTTGTGATTTCTAGAGCTTTCTGAAAGAAAAGGTGAATTTCATCTTAAAGGCTTAATTCAGCCCACTGTTTACTCTGGACTTGTACTGTAAATTCACACATGTTCAAGGACATTTTTTATTTGGTGGGATATCTGCCATGTAATATATGTAGCAAAGGGCAGACTGGTCAAATTCATCAAATCATTTTGGCTTGAAGTTACAAAAAGGCAGACTTGGGAGAGTATTAGTTGTGGCATACTTTTAACTAGTATTATACCAGTGGGAAAACACAGCTGGATGTGAGAAAACACTGGTTCCCTTCCTCTGCCAGAGGACATGTATCCCATGGCCCTCAGCTTCTAGAAGTTCACCCATGATATCAAGTTTTTGTATTCAGGGCAGGGCATCTACCTCAATCTGCCCTGATATCTTGTTTCACTAGCAATCAATAACTTAAAAAACCCTGAACTGCAGGTTTCTCACCTTTCAGTTGAGCCCCTTGCGGTAAGGAGCCACATTCACTTCCTCTAGTTGTCTCAGTTCCTAAAAATCTAAGAAACAGGGTAGAAGAGCTTCAACAGAAGCAACTGAGGGAGCCCCACTAAAACCTGATGGTTTGCGTGTTTGCTACAGAAATCTAACTTAAAATTCACTGCTTTGTGCTCCAGGGGCTTGGTAGCACAGGAAAAGTGAGCTGTACATGTCAGGAACCGTTAAAGGCTATGCCATGCAAAGAAGGTGTGTGTGAACTCACTCTTCATCTTTACCACTGCTGTGCTTTAGCACAGGATGGGAGTGAAGGTGCTGCCTTCTGGTCTACTTTTTGTTGAATATTTTTTAAAATCTTCAAGGGAAATAGACACAGGAGGAGGTGTAGGTAGCCTGCAAGTTGGAACAGTCCTCTGGGCTCATTTCTGTTTTCCAGTAAATATTTATAAAAAGTTGAAAAGTGACAAAACAGAACAGTTCTCTGGCAATAAGTTAAAAGTGTCCGACTCCTCCATTTCATTTTCCAGTTTTGTGAATCTATCCCTTCATTTCCTTTGCTTTCCTTGCAAATGCTTGGGAAAATAAATGTTTCTTTTGGGGTTGAACAGAATGTTTCATTCAACATAAAATGTAATTTTGGGAGTTTTCATTCTTCTTTGGGTAGAAAAAATTGTTTAAAAGTTTAGATTTATTTTAATCCAAACCAAAATCTTGTTGTTGTTTTTTTTTTAACCCCATCACCAGAGGGGAAAAAAAAAATTCTTCACATACCCTTAGTGATACATTCAATCAATTGCAATTGTTTGTTCTCATTTCCTCAGCCTCTGTAAGAACGCCAGACTACAAAAGAAATTGCTGCAACTGGAAAAGGTGTACTAAGCAAGTTTAAGTAGAAGACAATATGATTATTGTAAGACAGATGAAAAAGAGAAAGAAAAAATGGAGGAGAGAAGAGAAGAGAAAAGGAGAAGAGGAGAGGAGAGGAGAGGAGAGGAGAGAAGAGAAGAGAAGAGAAGAGAAGAGAAGAGAAGAGAAGAGAAGAGAAGAGAAGAGAAGAGAAGAGAAGAGAAGAGAAGA